>NW_027469137.1:344906-689813 GCF_051020765.1 Lasioglossum baleicum
GCGGAGGATAACTTACCGACCACCACCGGCAGTGGTCGGTAACGGCTCGGGGGGTATAAGCTGCCGCGTTAAAAATGAAACCCGAATTTCGGTGCTTCCACGGTTCAGGGCTGAAAAGGGCCCGAAAGAAAATAACTGATTCAAACGTTCGAATTTAACGCCAACTTCGCGACGCTGACATCGCATCGGCGGCGAGTGCCGCCACAGTCGCCGCGTTTACTCTCCCTTGATAGTTGAGCGAATGGACTTGTAACTTCGAGGTTACAAATCCGACTCTACGTTTAGGTTTACATTTTCCACCAATTTTAGAGGGTGAGGGGGGGTTGGGGGGAGGATGGCGATGACAGACCAATTGCGCACCTCCCCGCCACCATCGTCGCTACCGACGACCACGACCTCGAGCCGAGCGGGGCCGAAGGCCCGACGGGCTCCCGGAAATTTCGGAAAGGCGATATACCTTTAATTCCCAGTTGGCCGTAACTTTCTCGATGACGTAAAATTAGTGAGAAATCAAAGTTTCTTTGTCGCCGTATAGCTCGAGAACGGGCCGACGGGTGCGGGCGAGAGTAGGCTCGTCGGACGGAGGACGCGGAGACGAAGGCTTACCGCGCGAAAAATTCGCGGAAATTCGCGGAAAATTTTTTACGTGTGCATCGGTAACGCGCGTCGACCTCGGCGAAGGATAACTTACCGACCACCACCGGCAGTGGTCGGTAACGCTCGGGGGGTATAAGCTGCCGCGTTAAAAATGAAACCTGAATTTCGGCGCTTCCACGGTTCAGGGCTGAAAAGGGCCCGAAAGAAAATAACTGATCCAAACGTTCGAATTTAACGCCAACTTCGCGACGCTGACATCGCATCGGCGGCGAGTGCCGCCACAGTCACCGCGTTTACTCTCCCTTGATAGTTGAGCGAATGGACTTGTAACTTCGAGGTTACAAATCCGACTCTACGTTTAGATTTACATTTTCCATTAATTTTAAAGGGTGAGGGGGGGTTGGGGGGAGGATGGCGATGACAGACCAATTGCGCACCTCCCCGCCACCATCGTCGCTACCGACGACCTCGACCTCGAGCCGAGCGGGGCCGAAGGCCCGACGGGCTCCCGGAAATTTCGGAAAGGCGATATACCTTTAATTCCCAGTTGGCCGTAACTTTCTCGATGACGTCAAATTAGTGAAAAATCAAAGTCTCTTCGTCGCCGTATAGCTAGAGAACGGGTCGACGGGTGCGGGCGAGAGTAGGCTCGTCGGACGGAGGACGCGGAGACGAAGGCTTACCGCGCGAAAAATTCGCGAAAATTCGCGGAAAATTTTTTACGTGTGCATCGGTAACGCGCGTCGACCTCGGCGGAGGATAACTTACCGACCACCACCGGCAGTGGTCGGTAACGGCTCGGGGGGTATAAGCTGCCGCGTTAAAAATGAAACCCGAATTTCGGTGCTTCCACGGTTCAGGGCTGAAAAGGGCCCGAAAGAAAATAACTGATTCAAACGTTCGAATTTAACGCCAACTTCGCGACGCTGACATCGCATCGGCGGCGAGTGCCGCCACAGTCGCCGCGTTTACTCTCCCTTGATAGTTGAGCGAATGGACTTGTAACTTCGAGGTTACAAATCCGACTCTACGTTTAGGTTTACATTTTCCATTAATTTTAAAAAGTGAGGGGGGGTTGGGGGAGGATGGCGATGACAGACCAATTGCGCACCTCCCCGCCACCATCGTCGCTACCGACGACCTCGACCTCGATCCGAGCGGGGCCGAAGGCCCGACGGGCTCCCGGAAATTTCGGAAAGGCGATATACCTTTAATTTCCAGTTGGCCGTAACTTTCTCGATGACGTCAAATTAGTGAAAAATCAAAGTTTCTTTGTCGCCGTATAGCTCGAGAACGGGTCGACGGGTGCGGGCGAGAGTAGGCTCGTCGGACGGAGGACGCGGAGACGAAGGCTTACCGCGCGAAAAATTCGCGAAAATTCGCGGAAAATTTTTTACGTGTGCATCGGTAACGCGCGTCGACCTCGGCGGAGGATAACTTACCGACCACCACCGGCAGTGGTCGGTAACGCTCGGGGGGTATAAGCTGCCGCGTTAAAAATGAAACCCGAATTTCGGCGCTTCCACGATTCAGGGCTGAAAAGGGCCCGAAAGAAAATAACTGATTCAAACGTTCGAATTTAACGCCACCTTCGCGACGCTGACATTGCATCGGCGGCGAGTGCCGCCACAGTCGCCGCGTTTACTCTCCCTTGATAGTTGAGCGAATGGACTTGTAACTTCGAGGTTACAAATCCGACTCTACGTTTAGGTTTACATTTTCCATTAATTTTAAAGGGTGAGGGGGGGTTGGGGGGAGGATGGCGATGACAGACCAATTGCGCACCTCCCCGCCACCATCGTCGCTACCGACGACCTCGACCTCGAGCCGAGCGGGGCCGAAGGCCCGACGGGCTCCCGGAAATTTCGGAAAGGCGATATACCTTTAATTCCCAGTTGGCCGTAACTTTCTCGATGACGTCAAATTAGTGAAAAATCAAAGTCTCTTCGTCGCCGTATAGCTAGAGAACGGGTCGACGGGTGCGGGCGAGAGTAGGCTCGTCGGACGGAGGACGCGGAGACGAAGGCTTACCGCGCGAAAAATTCGCGAAAATTCGCGGAAAATTTTTTACGTGTGCATCGGTAACGCGCGTCGACCTCGGCGGAGGATAACTTACCGACCACCACCGGCAGTGGTCGGTAACGGCTCGGGGGGTATAAGCTGCCGCGTTAAAAATGAAACCCGAATTTCGGTGCTTCCACGGTTCAGGGCTGAAAAGGGCCCGAAAGAAAATAACTGATTCAAACGTTCGAATTTAACGCCAACTTCGCGACGCTGACATCGCATCGGCGGCGAGTGCCGCCACAGTCGCCGCGTTTACTCTCCCTTGATAGTTGAGCGAATGGACTTGTAACTTCGAGGTTACAAATCCGACTCTACGTTTAGGTTTACATTTTCCATTAATTTTAAAAAGTGAGGGGGGGTTGGGGGAGGATGGCGATGACAGACCAATTGCGCACCTCCCCGCCACCATCGTCGCTACCGACGACCTCGACCTCGAGCCGAGCGGGGCCGAAGGCCCGACGGGCTCCCGGAAATTTCGGAAAGGCGATATACCTTTAATTCCCAGTTGGCCGTAACTTTCTCGATGACGTAAAATTAGTGAGAAATCAAAGTTTCTTTGTCGCCGTATAGCTCGAGAACGGGCCGACGGGTGCGGGCGAGAGTAGGCTCGTCGGACGGAGGACGCGGAGACGAAGGCTTACCGCGCGAAAAATTCGCGAAAATTCGCGGAAAATTTTTTACGTGTGCATCGGTAACGCGCGTCGACCTCGGCGGAGGATAACTTACCGACCACCACCGGCAGTGGTCGGTAACGCTCGGGGGGTATAAGCTGCCGCGTTAAAAATGAAACCCGAATTTCGGCGCTTCCACGATTCAGGGCTGAAAAGGGCCCGAAAGAAAATAACTGATTCAAACGTTCGAATTTAACGCCACCTCGCGACGCTGACATTGCATCGGCGGCGAGTGCCGCCACAGTCGCCGCGTTTACTCTCCCTTGATAGTTGAGCGAATGGACTTGTAACTTCGAGGTTACAAATCCGACTCTACGTTTAGGTTTACATTTTCCATTAATTTTAAAGGGTGAGGGGGGGTTGGGGGGAGGATGGCGATGACAGACCAATTGCGCACCTCCCCGCCACCATCGTCGCTACCGACGACCTCGACCTCGAGCCGAGCGGGGCCGAAGGCCCGGCGGGCTCCCGGAAATTTCGGAAAGGCGATATACCTTTAATTCCCAGTTGGCCGTAACTTTCTCGATGACGTCAAATTAGTGAAAAATCAAAGTTTCTTTGTCGCCGTATAGCTCGAGAACGGGTCGACGGGTGCGGGCGAGAGTAGGCTCGTCGGACGGAGGACGCGGAGACGAAGGCTTCCCGCGCGAAAAATTCGCGAAAATTCGCGGAAAATTTTTTACGTGTGCATCGGTAACGCGCGACGACCTCGGCGGAGGATAACTTACCGACCACCACCGGCAGTGGTCGGTAACGGCTCGGGGGGTATAAGCTGCCGCGTTAAAAATGAAACCTGAATTTCGGCGCTTCCACGGTTCAGGGCTGAAAAGGGCCCGAAAGAAAATAACTGATCCAAACGTTCGAATTTAACGCCAACTTCGCGACGCTGACATCGCATCGGCGGCGAGTGCCGCCACAGTCACCGCGTTTACTCTCCCTTGATAGTTGAGCGAATGGACTTGTAACTTCGAGGTTACAAATCCGACTCTACGTTTAGATTTACATTTTCCATGAATTTTAAAGGGTGAGGGGGGGTTGGGGGGAGGATGGCGATGACAGACCAATTGCGCACCTCCCCGCCACCATCGTCGCTACCGACGACCTCGACCTCGAGCCGAGCGGGGCCGAAGGCCCGACGGGCTCCCGGAAATTTCGGAAAGGCGATATACCTTTAATTCCCAGTTGGCCGTAACTTTCTCGATGACGTCAAATTAGTGAAAAATCAAAGTCTCTTCGTCGCCGTATAGCTAGAGAACGGGTCGACGGGTGCGGGCGAGAGTAGGCTCGTCGGACGGAGGACGCGGAGACGAAGGCTTACCGCGCGAAAAATTCGCGAAAATTCGCGGAAAATTTTTTACGTGTGCATCGGTAACGCCCGTCGACCTCGGCGGAGGATAACTTACCGACCACCACCGGCAGTGGTCGGTAACGGCTCGGGGGGTATAAGCTGCCGCGTTAAAAATGAAACCCGAATTTCGGTGCTTCCACGGTTCAGGGCTGAAAAGGGCCCGAAAGAAAATAACTGATTCAAACGTTCGAATTTAACGCCAACTTCGCGACGCTGACATCGCATCGGCGGCGAGTGCCGCCACAGTCGCCGCGTTTACTCTCCCTTGATAGTTGAGCGAATGGACTTGTAACTTCGAGGTTACAAATCCGACTCTACGTTTAGGTTTACATTTTCCATTAATTTTAAAAAGTGAGGGGGGGTTGGGGGAGGATGGCGATGACAGACCAATTGCGCACCTCCCCGCCACCATCGTCGCTACCGACGACCTCGACCTCGATCCGAGCGGGGCCGAAGGCCCGACGGGCTCCCGGAAATTTCGGAAAGGCGATATACCTTTAATTTCCAGTTGGCCGTAACTTTCTCGATGACGTCAAATTAGTGAAAAATCAAAGTTTCTTTGTCGCCGTATAGCTCGAGAACGGGTCGACGGGTGCGGGCGAGAGTAGGCTCGTCGGACGGAGGACGCGGAGACGAAGGCTTACCGCGCGAAAAATTCGCGAAAATTCGCGGAAAATTTTTTACGTGTGCATCGGTAACGCGCGTCGACCTCGGCGGAGGATAACTTACCGACCACCACCTGCAGTGGTCGGTAACGGCTCGGGGGGTATAAGCTGCCGCGTTAAAAATGAAACCCGAATTTCGGCGCTTCCACGGTTCAGGGCTGAAAAGGGCCCGAAAGAAAATAACTGATCCAAACGTTCGAATTTAACGCCAACTTCGCGACGCTGACATCGCATCGGCGGCGAGTGCCGCCACAGTCACCGCGTTTACTCTCCCTTGATAGTTGAGCGAATGGACTTGTAACTTCGAGGTTACAAATCCGACTCTACGTTTAGATTTACATTTTCCATTAATTTTAAAGGGTGAGGGGGGTTGGGGGGGAGGATGGCGATGACAGACCAATTGCGCACCTCCCCGCCACCATCGTCGCTACCGACGACCTCGACCTCGAGCCGAGCGGGGCCGAAGGCCCGACGGGCTCCCGGAAATTTCGGAAAGGCGATATACCTTTAATTCCCAGTTGGCCGTGACTTTCTCGATGACATCAAATTAGTGAAAAATCAAAGTCTCTTCGTCGCCGTATAGCTAGAGAACGGGTCGACGGGTGCGGGCGAGAGTAGGCTCGTCGGACGGAGGACGCGGAGACGAAGGCTTACCGCGCGAAAAATTCGCGAAAATTCGCGGAAAATTTTTTACGTGTGCATCGGTAACGCGCGTCGACCTCGGCGGAGGATAACTTACCGACCACCACCGGCAGTGGTCGGTAACGGCTCGGGGGTATAAGCTGCCGCGTTAAAAATGAAACCCGAATTTCGGTGCTTCCACGGTTCAGGGCTGAAAAGGGCCCGAAAGAAAATAACTGATTCAAACGTTCGAATTTAACGCCAACTTCGCGACGCTGACATCGCATCGGCGGCGAGTGCCGCCACAGTCGCCGCGTTTACTCTCCCTTGATAGTTGAGCGAATGGACTTGTAACTTCGAGGTTACAAATCCGACTCTACGTTTAGGTTTACATTTTCCATTAATTTTAAAAAGTGAGGGGGGGTTGGGGGAGGATGGCGATGACAGACCAATTGCGCACCTCCCCGCCACCATCGTCGCTACCGACGACCTCGACCTCGAGCCGAGCGGGGCCGAAGGCCCGACGGGCTCCCGGAAATTTCGGAAAGGCGATATACCTTTAATTCCCAGTTGGTCGTAACTTTCTCGATGACGTCAAATTAGTGAGAAATCAAAGTTTCTTTGTCGCCGTATAGCTCGAGAACGGGTCGACGGGTGCGGGCGAGAGTAGGCTCGTCGGACGGAGGACGCGGAGACGAAGGCTTACCGCGCGAAAAATTCGCGAAAATTCGCGGAAAATTTTTTACGTGTGCATCGGTAACGCGCGTCGACCTCGGCGGAGGATAACTTACCGACCACCACCGGCAGTGGTCGGTAACGGCTCGGGGGGTATAAGCTGCCGCGTTAAAAATGAAACCCGAATTTCGGCGCTTCCACGGTTCAGGGCTGAAAAGGGCCCGAAAGAAAATAACTGATCCAAACGTTCGAATTTAACGCCAACTTCGCGACGCTGACATCGCATCGGCGGCGAGTGCCGCCACAGTCGCCGCGTTTACTCTCCCTTGATAGTTGAGCGAATGGACTTGTAACTTCGAGGTTACAAATCCGACTCTACGTTTAGGTTTACATTTTCCATTAATTTTAAAGGGTGAGGGGGGGTTGGGGGGAGGATGGCGATGACAGACCAATTGCGCACCTCCCCGCCACCATCGTCGCTACCGACGACCTCGACCTCGAGCCGAGCGGGGCCGAAGGCCCGACGGGCTCCCGGAAATTTCGGAAAGGCGATATACCTTTAATTCCCAGTTGGCCGTAACTTTCTCGATGACGTCAAATTAGTGAAAAATCAAAGTTTCTTTGTCGCCGTATAGCTCGAGAACGGGTCGACGGGTGCGGGCGAGAGTAGGCTCGTCGGACGGAGGACGCGGAGACGAAGGCTTCCCGCGCGAAAAATTCGCGAAAATTCGCGGAAAATTTTTTACGTGTGCATCGGTAACGCGCGACGACCTCGGCGGAGGATAACTTACCGACCACCACCGGCAGTGGTCGGTAACGGCTCGGGGGGTATAAGCTGCCGCGTTAAAAATGAAACCCGAATTTCGGCGCTTCCACGGTTCAGGGCTGAAAAGGGCCCGAAAGAAAATAACTGATCCAAACGTTCGAATTTAACGCCAACTTCGCGACGCTGACATCGCATCGGCGGCGAGTGCCGCCACAGTCACCGCGTTTACTCTCCCTTGATAGTTGAGCGAATGGACTTGTAACATCGAGGTTACAAATCCGACTCTACGTTTAGATTTACATTTTCCATTAATTTTAAAGGGTGAGGGGGGGTTGGGTGGAGGATGGCGATGACAGACCAATTGCGCACCTCCCCGCCACCATCGTCGCTACCGACGACCTCGACCTCGAGCCGAGCGGGGCCGAAGGCCCGACGGGCTCCCGGAAATTTCGGAATGGCGATATACCTTTAATTCCCAGTTGGCCGTAACTTTCTCGATGACGTCAAATTAGTGAAAAATCAAAGTTTCTTTGTCGCCGTATAGCTCGAGAACGGGTCGACGGGTGCGGGCGAGAGTAGGCTCGTCGGACGGAGGACGCGGAGACGAAGGCTTCCCGCGCGAAAAATTCGCGAAAATTCGCGGAAAATTTTTTACGTGTGCATCGGTAACGCGCGACGACCTCGGCGGAGGATAACTTACCGACCACCACCGGCAGTGGTCGGTAACGGCTCGGGGGGTATAAGCTGCCGCGTTAAAAATGAAACCCGAATTTCGGCGCTTCCACGGTTCAGGGCTGAAAAGGGCCCGAAAGAAAATAACTGATCCAAACGTTCGAATTTAACGCCAACTTCGCGACGCTGACATCGCATCGGCGGCGAGTGCCGCCACAGTCACCGCGTTTACTCTCCCTTGATAGTTGAGCGAATGGACTTGTAACTTCGAGGTTACAAATCCGACTCTACGTTTAGATTTACATTTTCCATTAATTTTAAAGGGTGAGGGGGGGTTGGGGGGAGGATGGCGATGACAGACCAATTGCGCACCTCCCCGCCACCATCGTCGCTACCGACGACCTCGACCTCGAGCCGAGCGGGGCCGAAGGCCCGACGGGCTCCCGGAAATTTCGGAAAGGCGATATACCTTTAATTCCCAGTTGGCCGTAACTTTCTCGATGACGTCAAATTAGTGAAAAATCAAAGTCTCTTCGTCGCCGTATAGCTAGAGAACGGGTCGACGGGTGCGGGCGAGAGTAGGCTCGTCGGACGGAGGACGCGGAGACGAAGGCTTACCGCGCGAAAAATTCGCGAAAATTCGCGGAAAATTTTTTACGTGTGCATCGGTAACGCGCGTCGACCTCGGCGGAGGATAACTTACCGACCACCACCGGCAGTGGTCGGTAACGGCTCGGGGGGTATAAGCTGCCGCGTTAAAAATGAAACCCGAATTTCGGTGCTTCCACGGTTCAGGGCTGAAAAGGGCCCGAAAGAAAATAACTGATTCAAACGTTCGAATTTAACGCCAACTTCGCGACGCTGACATCGCATGGGCGGCGAGTGCCGCCACAGTCGCCGCGTTTACTCTCCCTTGATAGTTGAGCGAATGGACTTGTAACTTCGAGGTTACAAATCCGACTCTACGTTTAGGTTTACATTTTCCATTAATTTTAAAAAGTGAGGGGGGGTTGGGGGAGGATGGCGATGACAGACCAATTGCGCACCTCCCCGCCACCATCGTCGCTACCGACGACCTCGACCTCGATCCGAGCGGGGCCGAAGGCCCGACGGGCTCCCGGAAATTTCGGAAAGGCGATATACCTTTAATTTCCAGTTGGCCGTAACTTTCTCGATGACGTCAAATTAGTGAAAAATCAAAGTTTCTTTGTCGCCGTATAGCTCGAGAACGGGTCGACGGGTGCGGGCGAGAGTAGGCTCGTCGGACGGAGGACGCGGAGACGAAGGCTTACCGCGCGAAAAATTCGCGAAAATTCGCGGAAAATTTTTTACGTGTGCATCGGTAACGCGCGTCGACCTCGGCGGAGGATAACTTACCGACCACCACCGGCAGTGGTCGGTAACGCTCGGGGGGTATAAGCTGCCGCGTTAAAAATGAAACCCGAATTTCGGCGCTTCCACGATTCAGGGCTGAAAAGGGCCCGAAAGAAAATAACTGATTCAAACGTTCGAATTTAACGCCACCTTCGCGACGCTGACATTGCATCGGCGGCGAGTGCCGCCACAGTCGCCGCGTTTACTCTCCCTTGATAGTTGAGCGAATGGACTTGTAACTTCGAGGTTACAAATCCGACTCTACGTTTAGGTTTACATTTTCCATTAATTTTAAAGGGTGAGGGGGGGTTGGGGGGAGGATGGCGATGACAGACCAATTGCGCACCTCCCCGCCACCATCGTCGCTACCGACGACCTCGACCTCGAGCCGAGCGGGGCCGAAGGCCCGACGGGCTCCCGGAAATTTCGGAAAGGCGATATACCTTTAATTCCCAGTTGGCCGTAACTTTCTCGATGACGTCAAATTAGTGAAAAATCAAAGTTTCTTTGTCGCCGTATAGCTCGAGAACGGGTCGACGGGTGCGGGCGAGAGTAGGCTCGTCGGACGGAGGACGCGGAGACGAAGGCTTCCCGCGCGAAAAATTCGCGAAAATTCGCGGAAAATTTTTTACGTGTGCATCGGTAACGCGCGACGACCTCGGCGGAGGATAACTTACCGACCACCACCGGCAGTGGTCGGTAACGGCTCGGGGGGTATAAGCTGCCTCGTTAAAAATGAAACCCGAATTTCGGCGCTTCCACGGTTCAGGGCTGAAAAGGGCCCGAAAGAAAATAACTGATCCAAACGTTCGAATTTAACGCCAACTTCGCGACGCTGACATCGCATCGGCGGCGAGTGCCGCCACAGTCACCGCGTTTACTCTCCCTTGATAGTTGAGCGAATGGACTTGTAACATCGAGGTTACAAATCCGACTCTACGTTTAGATTTACATTTTCCATTAATTTTAAAGGGTGAGGGGGGGTTGGGGGGAGGATGGCGATGACAGACCAATTGCGCACCTCCCCGCCACCATCGTCGCTACCGACGACCTCGACCTCGAGCCGAGCGGGGCCGAAGGCCCGACGGGCTCCCGGAAATTTCGGAATGGCGATATACCTTTAATTCCCAGTTGGCCGTAACTTTCTCGATGACGTCAAATTAGTGAAAAATCAAAGTTTCTTTGTCGCCGTATAGCTCGAGAACGGGTCGACGGGTGCGGGCGAGAGTAGGCTCGTCGGACGGAGGACGCGGAGACGAAGGCTTCCCGCGCGAAAAATTCGCGAAAATTCGCGGAAAATTTTTTACGTGTGCATCGGTAACGCGCGACGACCTCGGCGGAGGATAACTTACCGACCACCACCGGCAGTGGTCGGTAACGGCTCGGGGGGTATAAGCTGCCGCGTTAAAAATGAAACCCGAATTTCGGCGCTTCCACGGTTCAGGGCTGAAAAGGGCCCGAAAGAAAATAACTGATCCAAACGTTCGAATTTAACGCCAACTTCGCGACGCTGACATCGCATCGGCGGCGAGTGCCGCCACAGTCACCGCGTTTACTCTCCCTTGATAGTTGAGCGAATGGACTTGTAACTTCGAGGTTACAAATCCGACTCTACGTTTAGATTTACATTTTCCATTAATTTTAAAGGGTGAGGGGGGGTTGGGGGGAGGATGGCGATGACAGACCAATTGCGCACCTCCCCGCCACCATCGTCGCTACCGACGACCTCGACCTCGAGCCGAGCGGGGCCAAAGGCCCGACGGGCTCCCGGAAATTTCGGAAAGGCGATATACCTTTAATTCCCAGTTGGCCGTAACTTTCTCGATGACGTCAAATTAGTGAAAAATCAAAGTCTCTTCGTCGCCGTATAGCTAGAGAACGGGTCGACGGGTGCGGGCGAGAGTAGGCTCGTCGGACGGAGGACGCGGAGACGAAGGCTTACCGCGCGAAAAATTCGCGAAAATTCGCGGAAAATTTTTTACGTGTGCATCGGTAACGCGCGTCGACCTCGGCGGAGGATAACTTACCGACCACCACCGGCAGTGGTCGGTAACGGCTCGGGGGGTATAAGCTGCCGCGTTAAAAATGAAACCCGAATTTCGGTGCTTCCACGGTTCAGGGCTGAAAAGGGCCCGAAAGAAAATAACTGATTCAAACGTTCGAATTTAACGCCAACTTCGCGACGCTGACATCGCATCGGCGGCGAGTGCCGCCACAGTCGCCGCGTTTACTCTCCCTTGATAGTTGAGCGAATGGACTTGTAACTTCGAGGTTACAAATCCGACTCTACGTTTAGGTTTACATTTTCCATTAATTTTAAAAAGTGAGGGGGGGTTGGGGGAGGATGGCGATGACAGACCAATTGCGCACCTCCCCGCCACCATTGTCGCTACCGACGACCTCGACCTCGATCCGAGCGGGGCCGAAGGCCCGACGGGCTCCCGGAAATTTCGGAAAGGCGATATACCTTTAATTTCCAGTTGGCCGTAACTTTCTCGATGACGTCAAATTAGTGAAAAATCAAAGTTTCTTTGTCGCCGTATAGCTCGAGAACGGGTCGACGGGTGCGGGCGAGAGTAGGCTCGTCGGACGGAGGACGCGGAGACGAAGGCTTACCGCGCGAAAAATTCGCGAAAATTCGCGGAAAATTTTTTACGTGTGCATCGGTAACGCGCGTCGACCTCGGCGGAGGATAACTTACCGACCACCACCGGCAGTGGTCGGTAACGGCTCGGGGGGTATAAGCTGCCGCGTTAAAAATGAAACACGAATTTCGGCGCTTCCACGGTTCAGGGCTGAAAAGGGCCCGACAGAAAATAACTGATTCAAACGTTCGAATTTAACGCCAATTTCGCGACGCTGACTTCGCATCGATGGCGAGTGCCGCCACAGTCGCCGCGTTTACTCTCCCTTGATAGTTGAGCGAATGGACTTGTAACTTCGAGGTTACGAATCCGACTCTACGTTTAGGTTTACATTTTCCATTAATTTTAAAGGGTGAGGAAGGGTTGGGGGGGGGGATGGCGATGACAGACCAATTGCGCACCTCCCCGCCACCATTGTCGCCACCGACGACCTCGACCTCGAGCCGAGCGGGGCCGAAGGCCCGGCGGGCTCCCGGAAATTTCGGAAAGGCGATATACCTTTAATTCCTAGTTGGCCGTAACTTTCTCGATGACGTCAAATTAGTGAAAAATCAAAGTTTCTTTGTCGCCGTATAGCTCGAGAACGGGTCGACGGGTGCGGGCGAGAGTAGGCTCGTCGGACGGAGGACGCGGAGACGAAGGCTTACCGCGCGAAAAATTCGCGAAAATTCGCGGAAAATTTTTTACGTGTGCATCGGTAACGCGCGTCGACCTCGGCGGAGGATAACTTACCGACCACCACCGGCAGTGGTCGGTAACGGCTCGGGGGGTATAAGCTGCCGCGTTAAAAATGAAACCCGAATTTCGGCGCTTCAACGGTTCAGGGCTGAAAAGGGCCCGAAAGAAAATAACTGATCCAAACGTTCGAATTTAACGCCAACTTCGCGACGCTGACATCGCATCGGCGGCGAGTGCCGCCACAGTCGCCGCGTTTACTCTCCCTTGATAGTTGAGCGAATGGACTTGTAGCTTCGAGGTTACAAATCCGACTCTACGTTTAGGTTTACATTTTCCATTAATTATAAAGGGTGAGGGGGGGTTGGGGGGGAGGATGGCGATGACAGACCAATTGCGCACCTCCCCGCCACCATCGTCGCTACCGACGACCTCGACCTCGATCCGAGCGGGGCCGAAGGCCCGACGGGCTCCCGGAAATTTCGGAAAGGCGATATACCTTTAATTCCCAGTTGGCCGTAACTTTCTCGATGACGTCAAATTAGTGAAAAATCAAAGTTTCTTTGTCGCCGTATAGCTCGAGAACGGGTCGACGGGTGCGGGCGAGAGTAGGCTCGTCGGACGGAGGACGCGGAGACGAAGGCTTACCACGCGAAAAATTCGCGAAAATTCGCGGAAAATTTTTTACGTGTGCATCGGTAACGCGCGTCGACCTCGGCGGAGGATAACTTACCGACCACCACCGGCAGTGGTCGGTAACGGCTCGGGGGGTATAAGCTGCCGCGTTAAAAATGAAACCCGAATTTCGGTGCTTCCACGGTTCAGGGCTGAAAAGGGCCCGAAAGAAAATAACTGATTCAAACGTTCGAATTTAACGCCAACTTCGCGACGCTGACATCGCATCGGCGGCGAGTGCCGCCACAGTCGCCGCGTTTACTCTCCCTTGATAGTTGAGCGAATGGACTTGTAACTTCGAGGTTACAAATCCGACTCTACGTTTAGGTTTACATTTTCCACCAATTTTAGAGGGTGAGGGGGGGTTGGGGGGAGGATGGCGATGACAGACCAATTGCGCACCTCCCCGCCACCATCGTCGCTACCGACGACCACGACCTCGAGCCGAGCGGGGCCGAAGGCCCGACGGGCTCCCGGAAATTTCGGAAAGGCGATATACCTTTAATTCCCAGTTGGCCGTAACTTTCTCGATGACGTAAAATTAGTGAGAAATCAAAGTTTCTTTGTCGCCGTATAGCTCGAGAACGGGCCGACGGGTGCGGGCGAGAGTAGGCTCGTCGGACGGAGGACGCGGAGACGAAGGCTTACCGCGCGAAAAATTCGCGGAAATTCGCGGAAAATTTTTTACGTGTGCATCGGTAACGCGCGTCGACCTCGGCGAAGGATAACTTACCGACCACCACCGGCAGTGGTCGGTAACGCTCGGGGGGTATAAGCTGCCGCGTTAAAAATGAAACCTGAATTTCGGCGCTTCCACGGTTCAGGGCTGAAAAGGGCCCGAAAGAAAATAACTGATCCAAACGTTCGAATTTAACGCCAATTTCGCGACGCTGACTTCGCATCGATGGCGAGTGCCGCCACAGTCGCCGCGTTTACTCTCCCTTGATAGTTGAGCGAATGGACTTGTAACTTCGAGGTTACGAATCCGACTCTACGTTTAGGTTTACATTTTCCATTAATTTTAAAGGGTGAGGAAGGGTTGGGGGGGGGATGGCGATGACAGACCAATTGCGCACCTCCCGGCCACCATCGTCGCTACCGACGACCTCGACCTCGAGCCGAGCGGGGCCGACGGCCCGACGGGCTCCCGGAAATTTCGGAAAGGTGATATACCTTTAATTCCTAGTTGGCCGTAACTTTCTCGATGACGTCAAATTAGTGAAAAATCAAAGTTTCTTTGTCGCCGTATAGCTCGAGAACGGGTCGACGGGTGCGGGCGAGAGTAGGCTCGTCGGACGGAGGACGCGGAGACGAAGGCTAACCGCACGAAAAATTCGCGAAAATTCGCGGAAAATTTTTTACGTGTGCATCGGTAACGCGCGTCGACCTCGGCGGAGGATAACTTACCGACCACCACCGGCAGTGGTCGGTAACGCTCGGGGGGTATAAGCTGCCGCGTTAAAAATGAAACCCGAATTTCGGCGCTTCCACGGTTCAGGGCTGAAAAGGGCCCGAAAGAAAATAACTGATCCAAACGTTCGAATTTAACGCCAACTTCGCGACGCTGACTTCGCATCGATAGCGAGTGCCGCCACAGTCGCCGCGTTTACTCTCCCTTGATAGTTGAGCGAATGGATTTGTAACTTCGAGGTTACGAATCCGACTCTACGTTTAGGTTTACATTTTCCATTAATTTTAAAGGGTGAGGGGGGGTTGGGGGGGAGGATGGCGATGACAGACCAATTGCGCACCTCCCCGCCACCATCGTCGCTACCGACGACCTCGACCTCGAGCCGAGCGGGGCCGAAGGCCCGACGGGCTCCCGGAAATTTCGGAAAGGCGATATACCTTTAATTCCCAGTTGGCCGTAACTTTCTCGATGACGTCAAATTAGTGAAAAATCAAAGTTTCTTTGTCGCCGTATAGCTCGAGGACGGGTCGACGGGTGCGGGCGAGAGTAGGCTCGTCGGACGGAGGACGCGGAGACGAAGGCTTACCGCGCGAAAAATTCGCGAAAATTCGCGGAAAATTTTTTACGTGTGCATCGGTAACGCGCGTCGACCTCGGCGGAGGATATCTTACCGTCCACCACCGGCAGTGGTCGGTAACGGCTCGGGGGGTATAAGCTGCCGCGTTAAAAATGAAACCCGAATTTCGGCGCTTCCACGGTTCAGGGCTGAAAAGGGCCCGACAGAAAATAACTGATTCAAACGTTCGAATTTAACGCCAACTTCGCGACGCTGACATCGCATCGGCGGCGAGTGCCGCCACAGTCGCCGCGTTTACTCTCCCTTGATAGTTGAGCGAATGGACTTGTAACTTCGAGGTTACAAATCCGACTCTACGTTTAGGTTTACATTTTCCATTAATTTTAAAGGGTGAGGGGGGGTTGGGGGGAGGATGGCGATGACAGACCAATTGCGCACCTCCCCGCCACCATCGTCGCTACCGACGACCTCGACCTCGAGCCGAGCGGGGCCGAAGGCCCGACGGGCTCCCGGAAATTTCGGAAAGGCGATATACCTTTAATTCCCAGTTGGCCGTAACTTTCTCGATGACGTCAAATTAGTGAAAAATCAAAGTTTCTTTGTCGCCGTATAGTTCGAGAACGGGTCGACGGGTGCGGGCGAGAGTAGGCTCGTCGGACGGAGGACGCGGAGACGAAGGCTTACCGCGCGAAAAATTCGCGAAAATTCGCGGAAAATTTTTTACGTGTGCATCGGTAACGCGCGTCGACCTCGGCGGAGGATAACTTACCGACCACCACCGGCAGTGGTCGGTAACGCTCGGGGGGTATAAGCTGCCGCGTTAAAAATGAAACCCGAATTTCGGCGCTTCCACGATTCAGGGCTGAAAAGGGCCCGAAAGAAAATAACTGATTCAAACGTTCGAATTTAACGCCAACTTCGCGACGCTGACATTGCATCGGCGGCGAGTGATGCCACAGTCGCCGCGTTTACTCTCCCTTGATAGTTGAGCGAATGGACTTGTAACTTCGAGGTTACAAATCCGACTCTACGTTTAGGTTTACATTTTCCATTAATTTTAAAGGGCGAGGGGGGGTTGGGGGGGAGGATGGCGTTGATAGACCAATTGCGCACCTCCCCGCCACCATCGTCGCTACCGACGACCTCGACCTCGAGCCGAGCGGGGCCGAAGGCCCGACGGGCTCCCGGAAATTTCGGAAAGGCGATATACCTTTAATTCCCAGTTGGCCGTAACTTTCTCGATGACGTCAAATTAGTGAAAAATCAAAGTTTCTTTGTCGCCGTATAGCTCGAGAACGGGTCGACGGGTGCGGGCGAGAGTAGGCTCGTCGGACGGAGGACGCGGAGGCGAAGGCTTACCGCACGAAAAATTCGCGAAAATTCGCGGAAAATTTTTTACGTGTGCATCGGTAACGCGCGTCGACCTCGGCGGAGGATAACTTACCGACCACCACCGACAGTGGTCGGTAACGGCTCGGGGGGTATAAGCTGCCGCGTTAAAAATGAAACCCGAATTTCGGTGCTTCCACGGTTCAGGGCTGAAAAGGGCCCGAAAGAAAATAACTGATTTAAACGTTCGAATTTAACGCCAACTTCGCGACGCTGACATCGCATCGGCGGCGAGTGCCGCCACAGTCGCCGCGTTTGCTCTCCCTTGATAGTTGAGCGAATGGACTTGTAACTTCGAGGTTACGAATCCGACTCTACGTTTAGGTTTACATTTTCCATTAATTTTAAAGGGTGAGGAAGGGTTGGGGGGGGGGATGGCGATGACAGACCAATTGCGCACCTCCCGGCCACCATCGTCGCTACCGACGACCTCGACCTCGAGCCGAGCGGGGCCGAAGGCCCGACGGGCTCCCGGAAATTTCGGAAAGGCGATATACCTTTAATTCCTAGTTGGCCGTAACTTTCTCGATGACGTCAAATTAGTGAAAAATCAAAGTTTCTTTGTCGCCGTATAGCTCGAGAACGGGTCGACGGGTGCGGGCGAGAGTAGGCTCGTCGGACGGAGGACGCGGAGACGAAGGCTTACCGCACGAAAAATTCGCGAAAATTCGCGGAAAATTTTTTACGTGTGCATCGGTAACGCGCGTCGACCTCGGCGGAGGATAACTTACCGACCACCACCGGCAGTGGTCGGTAACGCTCGGGGGGTATAAGCTGCCGCGTTAAAAATGAAACCCGAATTTCGGCGCTTCCACGGTTCAGAGCTGAAAAGGGCCCGAAAGAAAATAACTGATTCAAACGTTCGAATTAACGCCAACTTCGCAACGCTGACATCGCATCGGTGGCGAGTGCCATCCCAGTCGCCGCGTTTACTCTCCCTTGATAGTTGAGCGAATGGACTTGTAACTTCGAGGTTACAAATCCGACTCTACGTTTAGGTTTACATTTTCCACTAATTTTAGAGGGTGAGGGGGGGTTGGGGGGAGGATGGCGATGACAGACCAATTGCGCACCTCCCCGCCACCATCGTCGCTACCGACGGCCTCGACCTCGAACCGAGCGGGGCCGAAGGCCCGACGGGCTCCCGGAAATTTCGGAAAGGCGATATACCTTTAATTCCCAGTTGGCCGTAACTTTCTCGATGACGTCAAATTAGTGAAAAATCAAAGTTTCTTTGTCGCCGTATAGCTCGGGGACGGGTCGACGGGTGCGGGCGAGAGTAGGCTCGTCGGACGGAGGACGCGGAGACGAAGGCTAACCGCACGAAAAATTCGCGAAAATTCGCGGAAAATTTTTTACGTGTGCATCGGTAACGAGCGTCGACCTCGGCGGAGGATAACTTACCGACCACCACCGGCAGTGGTCGGTAACGCTCGGGGGGTATAAGCTGCCGCGTTAAAAATGAAACCCGAATTTCGGCGCTTCCACGATTCAGGGCTGAAAAGGGCCCGAAAGAAAATAACTGATTCAAACGTTCGAATTTAACGCCAACTTCGCGACGCTGACATTGCATCGGCGGCGAGTGATGCCACAGTCGCCGCGTTTACTCTCCCTTGATAGTTGAGCGAATGGACTTGTAACTTCGAGGTTACAAATCCGACTCTACGTTTAGGTTTACATTTTCCACTAATTTTAGAGGGTGAGGGGGGGTTGGGGGGAGGATGGCGATGACAGACCAATTGCGCACCTCCCCGCCACCATCGTCGCTACCGACGGCCTCGACCTCGAGCCGAGCGGGGCCGAAGGCCCGACGGGCTCCCGGAAATTTCGGAAAGGCGATATACCTTTAATTCCCAGTTGGCCGTAACTTTCTCGATGACGTCAAATTAGTGAAAAATCAAAGTTTCTTTGTCGCCGTATAGCTCGGGGACGGGTCGACGGGTGCGGGCGAGAGTAGGCTCGTCGGACGGAGGACGCGGAGACGAAGGCTAACCGCACGAAAAATTCGCGAAAATTCGCGGAAAATTTTTTACGTGTGCATCGGTAACGCGCGTCGACCTCGGCGGAGGATAACTTACCGACCACCACCGGCAGTGGTCGGTAACGCTCGGGGGGTATAAGCTGCCGCGTTAAAAATGAAACCCGAATTTCGGCGCTTCCACGATTCAGGGCTGAAAAGGGCCCGAAAGAAAGTAACTGATTCAAACGTTCGAATTTAACGCCACCTTCGCGACGCTGACATTGCATCGGCGGCGAGTGCCGCCACAGTCGCCGCGTTTACTCTCCCTTGATAGTTGAGCGAATGGACTTGTAACTTCGAGGTTACAAATCCGACTCTACGTTTAGGTTTACATTTTCCATTAATTTTAAAGGGTGAGGGGGGGTTGGGGGGAGGATGGCGATGACAGACCAATTGCGCACCTCCCCGCCACCATCGTCGCTACCGACGACCTCGACCTCGAGCCGAGCGGGGCCGAAGGCCCGACGGGCTCCCGGAAATTTCGGAAAGGCGATATACCTTTAATTCCCAGTTGGCCGTAACTTTCTCGATGACGTCAAATTAGTGAAAAATCAAAGTTTCTTTGTCGCCGTATAGTTCGAGAACGGGTCGACGGGTGCGGGCGAGAGTAGGCTCGTCGGACGGAGGACGCGGAGACGAAGGCTTACCGCGCGAAAAATTCGCGAAAATTCGCGGAAAATTTTTTACGTGTGCATCGGTAACGCGCGTCGACCTCGGCGGAGGATAACTTACCGACCACCACCGGCAGTGGTCGGTAACGCTCGGGGGGTATAAGCTGCCGCGTTAAAAATGAAACCCGAATTTCGGCGCTTCCACGATTCAGGGCTGAAAAGGGCCCGAAAGAAAATAACTGATTCAAACGTTCGAATTTAACGCCAACTTCGCGACGCTGACATTGCATCGGCGGCGAGTGATGCCACAGTCGCCGCGTTTACTCTCCCTTGATAGTTGAGCGAATGGACTTGTAACTTCGAGGTTACAAATCCGACTCTACGTTTAGGTTTACATTTTCCATTAATTTTAAAGGGCGAGGGGGGGTTGGGGGGAGGATGGCGTTGATAGACCAATTGCGCACCTCCCCGCCACCATCGTCGCTACCGACGACCTCGACCTCGAGCCGAGCGGGGCCGAAGGCCCGACGGGCTCCCGGAAATTTCGGAAAGGCGATATACCTTTAATTCCCAGTTGGCCGTAACTTTCTCGATGACGTCAAATTAGTGAAAAATCAAAGTTTCTTTGTCGCCGTATAGCTCGAGAACGGGTCGACGGGTGCGGGCGAGAGTAGGCTCGTCGGACGGAGGACGCGGAGGCGAAGGCTTACCGCACGAAAAATTCGCGAAAATTCGCGGAAAATTTTTTACGTGTGCATCGGTAACGCGCGTCGACCTCGGCGGAGGATAACTTACCGACCACCACCGACAGTGGTCGGTAACGGCTCGGGGGGTATAAGCTGCCGCGTTAAAAATGAAACCCGAATTTCGGTGCTTCCACGGTTCAGGGCTGAAAAGGGCCCGAAAGAAAATAACTGATTTAAACGTTCGAATTTAACGCCAACTTCGCGACGCTGACATCGCATCGGCGGCGAGTGCCGCCACAGTCGCCGCGTTTGCTCTCCCTTGATAGTTGAGCGAATGGACTTGTAACTTCGAGGTTACAAATCCGACTCTACGTTTAGGTTTACATTTTCCATTAATTTTAAAGGGTGAGGGGGGGTTGGGGGGAGGATGGCGATGACAGACCAATTGCGCACCTCCCCGCCACCATCGTCGCTACCGACGACCTCGACCTCGAGCCGAGCGGGGCCGAAGGCCCGACGGGCTCCCGGAAATTTCGGAAAGGCGATATACCTTTAATTCCCAGTTGGCCGTAACTTTCTCGATGACGTCAAATTAGTGAAAAATCAAAGTTTCTTTGTCGCCGTATAGCTCGAGAACGGGTCGACGGGTGCGGGCGAGAGTAGGCTCGTCGGACGGAGGACGCGGAGACGAAGGCTTCCCGCGCGAAAAATTCGCGAAAATTCGCGGAAAATTTTTTACGTGTGCATCGGTAACGCGCGACGACCTCGGCGGAGGATAACTTACCGACCACCACCGGCAGTGGTCGGTAACGGCTCGGGGGGTATAAGCTGCCGCGTTAAAAATGAAATCCGAATTTCGGCGCTTCCACGGTTCAGGGCTGAAAAGGGCCCGAAAGAAAATAACTGATCCAAACGTTCGAATTTAACGCCAATTTCGCGACGCTGACTTCGCATCGATGGCGAGTGCCGCCACAGTCGCCGCGTTTACTCTCCCTTGATAGTTGAGCGAATGGACTTGTAACTTCGAGGTTACGAATCCGACTCTACGTTTAGGTTTACATTTTCCATTAATTTTAAAGGGTGAGGAAGGGTTGGGGGGGGGATGGCGATGACAGACCAATTGCGCACCTCCCCGCCACCATTGTCGCCACCGACGACCTCGACCTCGAGCCGAGCGGGGCCGAAGGCCCGACGGGCTCCCGGAAATTTCGGAAAGGCGATATACCTTTAATTCCTAGTTGGCCGTAACTTTCTCGATGACGTCAAATTAGTGAAAAATCAAAGTTTCTTTGTCGCCGTATAGCTCGAGAACGGGTCGACGGGTGCGGGCGAGAGTAGGCTCGTCGGACGGAGGACGCGGAGACGAAGGCTTACCGCGCGAAAAATTCGCGAAAATTCGCGGAAAATTTTTTACGTGTGCATCGGTAACGCGCGTCGACCTCGGCGGAGGATAACTTACCGACCACCACCGGCAGTGGTCGGTAACGGCTCGGGGGGTATAAGCTGCCGCGTTAAAAATGAAACCCGAATTTCGGTGCTTCCACGGTTCAGGGCTGAAAAGGGCCCGAAAGAAAATAACTGATTCAAACGTTCGAATTTAACGCCAACTTCGCGACGCTGACATCGCATCGGCGGCGAGTGCCGCCACAGTCGCCGCGTTTACTCTCCCTTGATAGTTGAGCGAATGGACTTGTAACTTCGAGGTTACAAATCCGACTCTACGTTTAGGTTTACATTTTCCATTAATTTTAAAAAGTGAGGGGGGGTTGGGGGAGGATGGCGATGACAGACCAATTGCGCACCTCCCCGCCACCATCGTCGCTACCGACGACCTCGACCTCGAGCCGAGCGGGGCCGAAGGCCCGACGGGCTCCCGAAAATTTCGGAAAGGCGATATACCTTTAATTCCCAGTTGGCCGTAACTTTCTCGATGACGTCAAATTAGTGAAAAATCAAAGTTTCTTTGTCGCCGTATAGCTCGAGAACGGGTCGACGGGTGCGGGCGAGAGTAGGCTCGTCGGACGGAGGACGCGGAGACGAAGGCTTACCGCGCGAAAAATTCGCGAAAATTCGCGGAAAATTTTTTACGTGTGCATCGGTAACGCGCGTCGACCTCGGCGGAGGATTACTTACCGACCACCACCGGCAGTGGTCGGTAACGGCTCGGGGGGTATAAGCTGCCGCGTTAAAAATGAAACCCAAATTTCGGCGCTTCCACGGTTCAGGGCTGAAAAGGGCCCGAAAGAAAATAACTGATCCAAACGTTCGAATTTAACGCCAACTTCGCGACGCTGACATCGCATCGGCGGCGAGTGCCGCCACAGTCGCCGCGTTTACTAGCCCTTGATAGTTGAGCGAATGGACTTGTAGCTTCGAGGTTACAAATCCGACTCTACGTTTAGGTTTACATTTTCCATTAATTATAAAGGGTGAGGGGGGGTTGGGGGGGAGGATGGCGATGACAGACCAATTGCGCACCTCCCCGCCACCATCGTCGCTACCGACGACCTCGACCTCGATCCGAGCGGGGCCGAAGGCCCGACGGGCTCCCGGAAATTTCGGAAAGGCGATATACCTTTAATTTCCAGTTGGCCGTAACTTTCTCGATGACGTCAAATTAGTGAAAAATCAAAGTTTCTTTGTCGCCGTATAGCTCGAGAACGGGTCGACGGGTGCGGGCGAGAGTAGGCTCGTCGGACGGAGGACGCGGAGACGAAGGCTTACCGCGCGAAAAATTCGCGAAAATTCGCGGAAAATTTTTTACGTGTGCATCGGTAACGCGCGTCGACCTCGGCTTAGGATAACTTACCGACCACCACCGGCAGTGGTCGGTAACGGCTCGGGGGGTATAAGCTGCCGCGTTAAAAATGAAACCCGAATTTCGGCGCTTCCACGGTTCAGGGCTGAAAAGGGCCCGACAGAAAATAACTGATTCAAACGTTCGAATTTAACGCCAATTTCGCGACGCTGACTTCGCATCGATGGCGAGTGCCGCCACAGTCGCCGCGTTTACTCTCCCTTGATAGTTGAGCGAATGGACTTGTAACTTCGAGGTTACGAATCCGACTCTACGTTTAGGTTTACATTTTCCATTAATTTTAAAGGGTGAGGAAGGGTTGGGGGGGGGGGATGGCGATGACAGACCAATTGCGCACCTCCCCGCCACCATTGTCGCCACCGACGACCTCGACCTCGAGCCGAGCGGGGCCGAAGGCCCGACGGGCTCCCGGAAATTTCGGAAAGGCGATATACCTTTAATTCCTAGTTGGCCGTAACTTTCTCGATGACGTCAAATTAGTGAAAAATCAAAGTTTCTTTGTCGCCGTATAGCTCGAGAACGGGTCGACGGGTGCGGGCGAGAGTAGGCTCGTCGGACGGAGGACGCGGAGACGAAGGCTTACCGCGCGAAAAATTCGCGAAAATTCGCGGAAAATTTTTTACGTGTGCATCGGTAACGCGCGTCGACCTCGGCGGAGGATAACTTACCGACCACCACCGGCAGTGGTCGGTAACGGCTCGGGGGGTATAAGCTGCCGCGTTAAAAATGAAACCCGAAATTCGGCGCTTCCACGGTTCAGGGCTGAAAAGGGCACGAAAGAAAATAACTGATCCAAACGTTCGAATTTAACGCCAACTTCGCGACGCTGACATCGCATCGGCGGCGAGTGCCGCCACAGTCGCCGCGTTTACTCTCCCTTGATAGTTGAGCGAATGGACTTGTAACTTCGAGGTTACAAATCCGACTCTACGTTTAGGTTTACATTTTCCATTAATTTTAAAGGGTGAGGGGGGGTTGGGGGAGGATGGCGATGACAGACCAATTGCGCACCTCCCCGCCACCATCGTCGCTACCGACGACCTCGACCTCGAGCCGAGTGGGGCCGAAGGCCCGACGGGCTCCCGGAAATTTCGGAAAGGCGATATACCTTTAATTCCCAGTTGGCCGTAACTTTCTCGATGACGTCAAATTAGTGAAAAATCAAAGTTTCTTTGTCGCCGTATAGCTCGAGAACGGGTCGACGGGTGCGGGCGAGAGTAGGCTCGTCGGACGGAGGACGCGGAGACGAAGGCTTACCGCGCGAAAAATTCGCGAAAATTCGCGGAAAATTTTTTACGTGTGCATCGGTAACGCGCGTCGACCTCGGCGGAGGATAACTTACCGACCACCACCGGCAGTGGTCGGTAACGGCTCGGGGGGTATAAGCTGCCGCGTTAAAAATGAAACCCGAATTTCGGCGCTTCCACGGTTCAGGGCTGAAAAGGGCCCGACAGAAAATAACTGATTCAAACGTTCGAATTTAACGCCAATTTCGCGACGCTGACTTCGCATCGATGGCGAGTGCCGCCACAGTCGCCGCGTTTACTCTCCCTTGATAGTTGAGCGAATGGACTTGTAACTTCGAGGTTACGAATCCGACTCTACGTTTAGGTTTACATTTTCCATTAATTTTAAAGGGTGAGGAAGGGTTGGGGGGGGGGATGGCGATGACAGACCAATTGCGCACCTCCCCGCCACCATTGTCGCCACCGACGACCTCGACCTCGAGCCGAGCGGGGCCGAAGGCCCGACGGGCTCCCGGAAATTTCGGAAAGGCGATATACCTTTAATTCCTAGTTGGCCGTAACTTTCTCGATGACGTCAAATTAGTGAAAAATCAAAGTTTCTTTGTCGCCGTATAGCTCGAGAACGGGTCGACGGGTGCGGGCGAGAGTAGGCTCGTCGGACGGAGGACGCGGAGACGAAGGCTTACCGCGCGAAAAATTCGCGAAAATTCGCGGAAAATTTTTTACGTGTGCATCGGTAACGCGCGTCGACCTCGGCGGAGGATAACTTACCGACCACCACCGGCAGTGGTCGGTAACGGCTCGGGGGGTATAAGCTGCCGCGTTAAAAATGAAACCCGAATTTCGGCGCTTCCACGGTTCAGGGCTGAAAAGGGCCCGAAAGAAAATAACTGATCCAAACGTTCGAATTTAACGCCAACTTCGCGACGCTGACATAGCATCGGCGGCGAGTGCCGCCACAGTCGCCGCGTTTACTCTCCCTTGATAGTTGAGCGAATGGACTTGTAACTTCGAGGTTACAAATCCGACTCTACGTTTAGGTTTACATTTTCCATTAATTTTAAAGGGTGAGGGGGGGTTGGGGGGAGGATGGCGATGACAGACCAATTGCGCACCTCCCCGCCACCATCGTCGCTACCGACGACCTCGACCTCGAGCCGAGTGGGGCCGAAGGCCCGACGGGCTCCCGGAAATTTCGGAAAGGCGATATACCTTTAATTCCCAGTTGGCCGTAACTTTCTCGATGACGTCAAATTAGTGAAAAATCAAAGTTTCTTTGTCGCCGTATAGCTCGAGAACGGGTCGACGGGTGCGGGCGAGAGTAGGCTCGTCGGACGGAGGACGCGGAGACGAAGGCTTACCGCGCGAAAAATTCGCGAAAATTCGCGGAAAATTTTTTACGTGTGCATCGGTAACGCGCGTCGACCTCGGCGGAGGATAACTTACCGACCACCACCGGCAGTGGTCGGTAACGGCTCGGGGGGTATAAGCTGCCGCGTTAAAAATGAAACCCGAATTTCGGCGCTTCCACGGTTCAGGGCTGAAAAGGGCCCGAAAGAAAATAACTGATCCAAACGTTCGAATTTAACGCCAACTTCGCGACGCTGACATCGCATCGGCGGCGAGTGCCGCCACAGTCGCCGCGTTTACTCTCCCTTGATAGTTGAGCGAATGGACTTGTAACTTCGAGGTTACAAATCCGACTCTACGTTTAGGTTTACATTTTCCATTAATTTTAAAGGGTGAGGGGGGGTTGGGGGGGAGGATGGCGATGACAGACCAATTGCGCACCTCCCCGCCACCATCGTCGCTACCGACGACCTCGACCTCGAGCCGAGCGGGGCCGAAGGCCCGACGGGCTCCCGGAAATTTCGGAAAGGCGATATACCTTTAATTTCCAGTTGGCCGTAACTTTCTCGATGACGTCAAATTAGTGAAAAATCAAAGTTTCTTTGTCGCCGTATAGCTCGAGAACGGGTCGACGGGTGCGGGCGAGAGTAGGCTCGTCGGACGGAGGACGCGGAGACGAAGGCTTACCGCGCGAAAAATTCGCGAAAATTCGCGGAAACTTTTTTACGTGTGCATCGGTAACGCGCGTCGACCTCGGCGGAGGATAACTTACCGACCACCACCGGCAGTGGTCGGTAACGGCTCGGGGGGTATAAGCTGCCGCGTTAAAAATGAAACCCGAATTTCGGAGCTTCCACGGTTCAGGGCTGAAAAGGGCCCGACAGAAAATAACTGATTCAAACGTTCGAATTTAACGCCAATTTCGCGACGCTGACTTCGCATCGATGGCGAGTGCCGCCACAGTCGCCGCGTTTACTCTCCCTTGATAGTTGAGCGAATGGACTTGTAACTTCGTGGTTACGAATCCGACTCTACGTTTAGGTTTACATTTTCCATTAATTTTAAAGGGTGAGGAAGGGTTGGGGGGGGGGATGGTGATGACAGACCAATTGCGCACCTCCCCGCCACCATTGTCGCTACCGACGACCTCGACCTCGAGCCGAGCGGGGCCGAAGGCCCGACGGGCTCCCGGAAATTTCGGAAAGGCGATATACCTTTAATTCCTAGTTGGCCGTAACTTTCTCGATGACGTCAAATTAGTGAAAAATCAAAGTTTCTTTGTCGCCGTATAGCTCGAGAACGGGTCGACGGGTGCGGGCGAGAGTAGGCTCGTCGGACGGAGGACGCGGAGACGAAGGCTTACCGCACGAAAAATTCGCGAAAATTCGCGGAAAATTTTTTACGTGTGCATCGGTAACGCGCGTCGACCTCGGCGGAGGATAACTTACCGACCACCACCGGCAGTGGTCGGTAACGGCACGGGGGGTATAAGCTGCCGCGTTAAAAATGAAACCCGAATTTCGGCGCTTCCACGGTTCAGGGCTGAAAAGGGCCCGAAAGAAAATAACTGATCCAAACGTTCGAATTTAACGCCAACTTCGCGACGCTGACATCGCATCGGCGGCGAGTGCCGCCACAGTCGCCGCGTTTACTCTCCCTTGATAGTTGAGCGAATGGACTTGTAACTTCGAGGTTACAAATCCGACTCTACGTTTAGGTTTACATTTTCCACTAATTTTAGAGGGTGAGGGGGGGTTGGGGGGAGGATGGCGATGACAGACCAATTGCGCACCTCCCCGCCACCATCGTCGCTACCGACGGCCTCGACCTCGAGCCGAGCGGGGCCGAAGGCCCGACGGGCTCCCGGAAATTTCGGAAAGGCGATATACCTTTAATTCCCAGTTGGCCGTAACTTTCTCGATGACGTCAAATTAGTGAAAAATCAAAGTTTCTTTGTCGCCGTATAGCTCGGGAACGGGTCGACGGGTGCGGGCGAGAGTAGGCTCGTCGGACGGAGGACGCGCAGACGAAGGCTAACCGCACGAAAAATTCGCGAAAATTCGCGGAAAATTTTTTACGTGTGCATCGGTAACGAGCGTCGACCTCGGCGGAGGATAACTTACCGACCACCACCGGCAGTGGTCGGTAACGCTCGGGGGGTATAAGCTGCCGCGTTAAAAATGAAACCCGAATTTCGGCGCTTCCACGATTCAGGGCTGAAAAGGGCCCGAAAGAAAATAACTGATTCAAACGTTCGAATTTAACGCCAACTTCGCGACGCTGACATTGCATCGGCGGCGAGTGATGCCACAGTCGCCGCGTTTACTCTCCCTTGATAGTTGAGCGAATGGACTTGTAACTTCGAGGTTACAAATCCGACTCTACGTTTAGGTTTACATTTTCCACTAATTTTAGAGGGTGAGGGGGGGTTGGGGGGAGGATGGCGATGACAGACCAATTGCGCACCTCCCCGCCACCATCGTCGCTACCGACGGCCTCGACCTCGAGCCGAGCGGGGCCGAAGGCCCGACGGGCTCCCGGAAATTTCGGAAAGGCGATATACCTTTAATTCCCAGTTGGCCGTAACTTTCTCGATGACGTCAAATTAGTGAAAAATCAAAGTTTCTTTGTCGCCGTATAGCTCGAGAACGGGTCGACGGGTGCGGGCGAGAGTAGGCTCGTCGGACAGAGGACGCGGAGACGAAGGCTTACCGCGCGAAAAATTCGCGAAAATTCGCGGAAAATTTTTTACGTGTGCATCGGTAACGCGCGTCGACCTCGGCGGAGGATAACTTACCGACCACCACCTGCAGTGGTCGGTAACGGCTCGGGGGGTATAAGCTGCCGCGTTAAAAATGAAACCCGAATTTCGGCGCTTCCACGGTTCAGGGCTGAAAAGGGCCCGAAAGAAAATAACTGATCCAAACGTTCGAATTTAACGCCAACTTCGCGACGCTGACATCGCATCGGCGGCGAGTGCCGCCACAGTCACCGCGTTTACTCTCCCTTGATAGTTGAGCGAATGGACTTGTAACTTCGAGGTTACAAATCCGACTCTACGTTTAGATTTACATTTTCCATTAATTTTAAATGGTGAGGGGGGGTTGGGGGGAGGATGGCGATGACAGACCAATTGCGCACCTCCCCGCCACCATCGTCGCTACCGACGACCTCGACCTCGAGCCGAGCGGGGCCGAAGGCCCGACGGGCTCCCGGAAATTTCGGAAAGGCGATATACCTTTAATTCCCAGTTGGCCGTGACTTTCTCGATGACGTCAAATTAGTGAAAAATCAAAGTCTCTTCGTCGCCGTATAGCTAGAGAACGGGTCGACGGGTGCGGGCGAGAGTAGGCTCGTCGGACGGAGGACGCGGAGACGAAGGCTTACCGCGCGAAAAATTCGCGAAAATTCGCGGAAAATTTTTTACGTGTGCATCGGTAACGCGCGTCGACCTCGGCGGAGGATAACTTACCGACCACCACCGGCAGTGGTCGGTAACGGCTCGGGGGTATAAGCTGCCGCGTTAAAAATGAAACCCGAATTTCGGTGCTTCCACGGTTCAGGGCTGAAAAGGGCCCGAAAGAAAATAACTGATTCAAACGTTCGAATTTAACGCCAACTTCGCGACGCTGACATCGCATCGGCGGCGAGTGCCGCCACAGTCGCCGCGTTTACTCTCCCTTGATAGTTGAGCGAATGGACTTGTAACTTCGAGGTTACAAATCCGACTCTACGTTTAGGTTTACATTTTCCATTAATTTTAAAAAGTGAGGGGGGGTTGGGGGAGGATGGCGATGACAGACCAATTGCGCACCTCCCCGCCACCATCGTCGCTACCGACGACCTCGACCTCGAGCCGAGCGGGGCCGAAGGCCCGACGGGCTCCCGGAAATTTCGGAAAGGCGATATACCTTTAATTCCCAGTTGGTCGTAACTTTCTCGATGACGTCAAATTAGTGAGAAATCAAATTTTCTTTGTCGCCGTATAGCTCGAGAACGGGTCGACGGGTGCGGGCGAGAGTAGGCTCGTCGGACGGAGGACGCGGAGACGAAGGCTTACCGCGCGAAAAATTCGCGAAAATTCGCGGAAAATTTTTTACGTGTGCATCGGTAACGCGCGTCGACCTCGGCGGAGGATAACTTACCGACCACCACCGGCAGTGGTCGGTAACGGCTCGGGGGGTATAAGCTGCCGCGTTAAAAATGAAACCCGAATTTCGGCGCTTCCACGGTTCAGGGCTGAAAAGGGCCCGAAAGAAAATAACTGATCCAAACGTTCGAATTTAACGCCAACTTCGCGACGCTGACATAGCATCGGCGGCGAGTGCCGCCACAGTCGCCGCGTTTACTCTCCCTTGATAGTTGAGCGAATGGACTTGTAACTTCGAGGTTACAAATCCGACTCTACGTTTAGGTTTACATTTTCCATTAATTTTAAAGGGTGAGGGGGGGTTGGGGGGAGGATGGCGATGACAGACCAATTGCGCACCTCCCCGCCACCATCGTCGCTACCGACGACCTCGACCTCGAGCCGAGTGGGGCCGAAGGCCCGACGGGCTCCCGGAAATTTCGGAAAGGCGATATACCTTTAATTCCCAGTTGGCCGTAACTTTCTCGATGACGTCAAATTAGTGAAAAATCAAAGTTTCTTTGTCGCCGTATAGCTCGAGAACGGGTCGACGGGTGCGGGCGAGAGTAGGCTCGTCGGACGGAGGACGCGGAGACGAAGGCTTACCGCGCGAAAAATTCGCGAAAATTCGCGGAAAATTTTTTACGTGTGCATCGGTAACGCGCGTCGACCTCGGCGGAGGATAACTTACCGACCACCACCGGCAGTGGTCGGTAACGGCTCGGGGGGTATAAGCTGCCGCGTTAAAAATGAAACCCGAATTTCGGCGCTTCCACGGTTCAGGGCTGAAAAGGGCCCGAAAGAAAATAACTGATCCAAACGTTCGAATTTAACGCCAACTTCGCGACGCTGACATCGCATCGGCGGCGAGTGCCGCCACAGTCGCCGCGTTTACTCTCCCTTGATAGTTGAGCGAATGGACTTGTAACTTCGAGGTTACAAATCCGACTCTACGTTTAGGTTTACATTTTCCATTAATTTTAAAGGGTGAGGGGGGGTTGGGGGGGAGGATGGCGATGACAGACCAATTGCGCACCTCCCCGCCACCATCGTCGCTACCGACGACCTCGACCTCGAGCCGAGCGGGGCCGAAGGCCCGACGGGCTCCCGGAAATTTCGGAAAGGCGATATACCTTTAATTTCCAGTTGGCCGTAACTTTCTCGATGACGTCAAATTAGTGAAAAATCAAAGTTTCTTTGTCGCCGTATAGCTCGAGAACGGGTCGACGGGTGCGGGCGAGAGTAGGCTCGTCGGACGGAGGACGCGGAGACGAAGGCTTACCGCGCGAAAAATTCGCGAAAATTCGCGGAAAATTTTTTACGTGTGCATCGGTAACGCGCGTCGACCTCGGCGGAGGATAACTTACCGACCACCACCGGCAGTGGTCGGTAACGGCTCGGGGGGTATAAGCTGCCGCGTTAAAAATGAAACCCGAATTTCGGAGCTTCCACGGTTCAGGGCTGAAAAGGGCCCGACAGAAAATAACTGATTCAAACGTTCGAATTTAACGCCAATTTCGCGACGCTGACTTCGCATCGATGGCGAGTGCCGCCACAGTCGCCGCGTTTACTCTCCCTTGATAGTTGAGCGAATGGACTTGTAACTTCGTGGTTACGAATCCGACTCTACGTTTAGGTTTACATTTTCCATTAATTTTAAAGGGTGAGGAAGGGTTGGGGGGGGATGGTGATGACAGACCAATTGCGCACCTCTCCGCCACCATTGTCGCTACCGACGACCTCGACCTCGAGCCGAGCGGGGCCGAAGGCCCGACGGGCTCCCGGAAATTTCGGAAAGGCGATATACCTTTAATTCCTAGTTGGCCGTAACTTTCTCGATGACGTCAAATTAGTGAAAAATCAAAGTTTCTTTGTCGCCGTATAGCTCGAGAACGGGTCGACGGGTGCGGGCGAGAGTAGGCTCGTCGGACGGAGGACGCGGAGACGAAGGCTTACCGCACGAAAAATTCGCGAAAATTCGCGGAAAATTTTTTACGTGTGCATCGGTAACGCGCGTCGACCTCGGCGGAGGATAACTTACCGACCACCACCGGCAGTGGTCGGTAACGGCACGGGGGGTATAAGCTGCCGCGTTAAAAATGAAACCCGAATTTCGGCGCTTCCACGGTTCAGGGCTGAAAAGGGCCCGAAAGAAAATAACTGATCCAAACGTTCGAATTTAACGCCAACTTCGCGACGCTGACATCGCATCGGCGGCGAGTGCCGCCACAGTCGCCGCGTTTACTCTCCCGTGATAGTTGAGCGAATGGACTTGTAACTTCGAGGTTACAAATCCGACTCTACGTTTAGGTTTACATTTTCCACTAATTTTAGAGGGTGAGGGGGGGTTGGGGGGAGGATGGCGATGACAGACCAATTGCGCACCTCCCCGCCACCATCGTCGCTACCGACGGCCTCGACCTCGAGCCGAGCGGGGCCGAAGGCCCGACGGGCTCCCGGAAATTTCGGAAAGGCGATATACCTTTAATTCCCAGTTGGCCGTAACTTTCTCGATGACGTCAAATTAGTGAAAAATCAAAGTTTCTTTGTCGCCGTATAGCTCGGGAACGGGTCGACGGGTGCGGGCGAGAGTAGGCTCGTCGGACGGAGGACGCGCAGACGAAGGCTAACCGCACGAAAAATTCGCGAAAATTCGCGGAAAATTTTTTACGTGTGCATCGGTAACGAGCGTCGACCTCGGCGGAGGATAACTTACCGACCACCACCGGCAGTGGTCGGTAACGCTCGGGGGGTATAAGCTGCCGCGTTAAAAATGAAACCCGAATTTCGGCGCTTCCACGATTCAGGGCTGAAAAGGGCCCGAAAGAAAATAACTGATTCAAACGTTCGAATTTAACGCCAACTTCGCGACGCTGACATTGCATCGGCGGCGAGTGATGCCACAGTCGCCGCGTTTACTCTCCCTTGATAGTTGAGCGAATGGACTTGTAACTTCGAGGTTACAAATCCGACTCTACGTTTAGGTTTACATTTTCCACTAATTTTAGAGGGTGAGGGGGGGTTGGGGGGAGGATGGCGATGACAGACCAATTGCGCACCTCCCCGCCACCATCGTCGCTACCGACGGCCTCGACCTCGAGCCGAGCGGGGCCGAAGGCCCGACGGGCTCCCGGAAATTTCGGAAAGGCGATATACCTTTAATTCCCAGTTGGCCGTAACTTTCTCGATGACGTCAAATTAGTGAAAAATCAAAGTTTCTTTGTCGCCGTATAGCTCGAGAACGGGTCGACGGGTGCGGGCGAGAGTAGGCTCGTCGGACAGAGGACGCGGAGACGAAGGCTTACCGCGCGAAAAATTCGCGAAAATTCGCGGAAAATTTTTTACGTGTGCATCGGTAACGCGCGTCGACCTCGGCGGAGGATAACTTACCGACCACCACCTGCAGTGGTCGGTAACGGCTCGGGGGGTATAAGCTGCCGCGTTAAAAATGAAACCCGAATTTCGGCGCTTCCACGGTTCAGGGCTGAAAAGGGCCCGAAAGAAAATAACTGATCCAAACGTTCGAATTTAACGCCAACTTCGCGACGCTGACATCGCATCGGCGGCGAGTGCCGCCACAGTCACCGCGTTTACTCTCCCTTGATAGTTGAGCGAATGGACTTGTAACTTCGAGGTTACAAATCCGACTCTACGTTTAGATTTACATTTTCCATTAATTTTAAATGGTGAGGGGGGGTTGGGGGGAGGATGGCGATGACAGACCAATTGCGCACCTCCCCGCCACCATCGTCGCTACCGACGACCTCGACCTCGAGCCGAGCGGGGCCGAAGGCCCGACGGGCTCCCGGAAATTTCGGAAAGGCGATATACCTTTAATTCCCAGTTGGCCGTGACTTTCTCGATGACGTCAAATTAGTGAAAAATCAAAGTCTCTTCGTCGCCGTATAGCTAGAGAACGGGTCGACGGGTGCGGGCGAGAGTAGGCTCGTCGGACGGAGGACGCGGAGACGAAGGCTTACCGCGCGAAAAATTCGCGAAAATTCGCGGAAAATTTTTTACGTGTGCATCGGTAACGCGCGTCGACCTCGGCGGAGGATAACTTACCGACCACCACCGGCAGTGGTCGGTAACGGCTCGGGGGTATAAGCTGCCGCGTTAAAAATGAAACCCGAATTTCGGTGCTTCCACGGTTCAGGGCTGAAAAGGGCCCGAAAGAAAATAACTGATTCAAACGTTCGAATTTAACGCCAACTTCGCGACGCTGACATCGCATCGGCGGCGAGTGCCGCCACAGTCGCCGCGTTTACTCTCCCTTGATAGTTGAGCGAATGGACTTGTAACTTCGAGGTTACAAATCCGACTCTACGTTTAGGTTTACATTTTCCATTAATTTTAAAAAGTGAGGGGGGGTTGGGGGAGGATGGCGATGACAGACCAATTGCGCACCTCCCCGCCACCATCGTCGCTACCGACGACCTCGACCTCGAGCCGAGCGGGGCCGAAGGCCCGACGGGCTCCCGGAAATTTCGGAAAGGCGATATACCTTTAATTCCCAGTTGGTCGTAACTTTCTCGATGACGTCAAATTAGTGAGAAATCAAATTTTCTTTGTCGCCGTATAGCTCGAGAACGGGTCGACGGGTGCGGGCGAGAGTAGGCTCGTCGGACGGAGGACGCGGAGACGAAGGCTTACCGCGCGAAAAATTCGCGAAAATTCGCGGAAAATTTTTTACGTGTGCATCGGTAACGCGCGTCGACCTCGGCGGAGGATAACTTACCGACCACCACCGGCAGTGGTCGGTAACGGCTCGGGGGGTATAAGCTGCCGCGTTAAAAATGAAACCCGAATTTCGGCGCTTCCACGGTTCAGGGCTGAAAAGGGCCCGAAAGAAAATAACTGATCCAAACGTTCGAATTTAACGCCAACTTCGCGACGCTGACATCGCATCGGCGGCGAGTGCCGCCACAGTCGCCGCGTTTACTCTCCCTTGATAGTTGAGCGAATGGACTTGTAACTTCGAGGTTACAAATCCGACTCTACGTTTAGGTTTACATTTTCCACTAATTTTAGAGGGTGAGGGGGGGTTGGGGGGAGGATGGCGATGACAGACCAATTGCGCACCTCCCCGCCACCATCGTCGCTACCGACGGCCTCGACCTCGAGCCGAGCGGGGCCGAAGGCCCGACGGGCTCCCGGAAATTTCGGAAAGGCGATATACCTTTAATTCCCAGTTGGCCGTAACTTTCTCGATGACGTCAAATTAGTGAAAAATCAAAGTTTCTTTGTCGCCGTATAGCTCGGGAACGGGTCGACGGGTGCGGGCGAGAGTAGGCTCGTCGGACGGAGGACGCGCAGACGAAGGCTAACCGCACGAAAAATTCGCGAAAATTCGCGGAAAATTTTTTACGTGTGCATCGGTAACGAGCGTCGACCTCGGCGGAGGATAACTTACCGACCACCACCGGCAGTGGTCGGTAACGCTCGGGGGGTATAAGCTGCCGCGTTAAAAATGAAACCCGAATTTCGGCGCTTCCACGATTCAGGGCTGAAAAGGGCCCGAAAGAAAATAACTGATTCAAACGTTCGAATTTAACGCCAACTTCGCGACGCTGACATTGCATCGGCGGCGAGTGATGCCACAGTCGCCGCGTTTACTCTCCCTTGATAGTTGAGCGAATGGACTTGTAACTTCGAGGTTACAAATCCGACTCTACGTTTAGGTTTACATTTTCCACTAATTTTAGAGGGTGAGGGGGGGTTGGGGGGAGGATGGCGATGACAGACCAATTGCGCACCTCCCCGCCACCATCGTCGCTACCGACGGCCTCGACCTCGAGCCGAGCGGGGCCGAAGGCCCGACGGGCTCCCGGAAATTTCGGAAAGGCGATATACCTTTAATTCCCAGTTGGCCGTAACTTTCTCGATGACGTCAAATTAGTGAAAAATCAAAGTTTCTTTGTCGCCGTATAGCTCGGGGACGGGTCGACGGGTGCGGGCGAGAGTAGGCTCGTCGGACGGAGGACGCGGAGACGAAGGCTTACCGCGCGAAAAATTCGCGAAAATTCGCGGAAAATTTTTTACGTGTGCATCGGTAACGCGCGTCGACCTCGGCGGAGGATAACTTACCGACCACCACCTGCAGTGGTCGGTAACGGCTCGGGGGGTATAAGCTGCCGCGTTAAAAATGAAACCCGAATTTCGGCGCTTCCACGGTTCAGGGCTGAAAAGGGCCCGAAAGAAAATAACTGATCCAAACGTTCGAATTTAACGCCAACTTCGCGACGCTGACATCGCATCGGCGGCGAGTGCCGCCACAGTCACCGCGTTTACTCTCCCTTGATAGTTGAGCGAATGGACTTGTAACTTCGAGGTTACAAATCCGACTCTACGTTTAGATTTACATTTTCCATTAATTTTAAAGGGTGAGGGGGGGTTGGGGGGAGGATGGCGATGACAGACCAATTGCGCACCTCCCCGCCACCATCGTCGCTACCGACGACCTCGACCTCGAGCCGAGCGGGGCCGAAGGCCCGACGGGCTCCCGGAAATTTCGGAAAGGCGATATACCTTTAATTCCCAGTTGGCCGTGACTTTCTCGATGACGTCAAATTAGTGAAAAATCAAAGTCTCTTCGTCGCCGTATAGCTAGAGAACGGGTCGACGGGTGCGGGCGAGAGTAGGCTCGTCGGACGGAGGACGCGGAGACGAAGGCTTACCGCGCGAAAAATTCGCGAAAATTCGCGGAAAATTTTTTACGTGTGCATCGGTAACGCGCGTCGACCTCGGCGGAGGATAACTTACCGACCACCACCGGCAGTGGTCGGTAACGGCTCGGGGGTATAAGCTGCCGCGTTAAAAATGAAACCCGAATTTCGGTGCTTCCACGGTTCAGGGCTGAAAAGGGCCCGAAAGAAAATAACTGATTCAAACGTTCGAATTTAACGCCAACTTCCCGACGCTGACATCGCATCGGCGGCGAGTGCCGCCACAGTCGCCGCGTTTACTCTCCCTTGATAGTTGAGCGAATGGACTTGTAACTTCGAGGTTACAAATCCGACTCTACGTTTAGGTTTACATTTTCCATTAATTTTAAAGGGTGAGGGGGGGTTGGGGGGAGGATGGCGATGACAGACCAATTGCGCACCTCCCCGCCACCATCGTCGCTACCGACGACCTCGACCTCGAGCCGAGCGGGGCCGAAGGCCCGACGGGCTCCCGGAAATTTCGGAAAGGCGATATACCTTTAATTCCCAGTTGGCCGTAACTTTCTCGATGACGTCAAATTAGTGAAAAATCAAAGTTTCTTTGTCGCCGTATAGCTCGAGAACGGGTCGACGGGTGCGGGCGAGAGTAGGCTCGTCGGACGGAGGACGCGGAGACGAAGGCTTCCCGCGCGAAAAATTCGCGAAAATTCGCGGAAAATTTTTTACGTGTGCATCGGTAACGCGCGACGACCTCGGCGGAGGATAACTTACCGACCACCACCGGCAGTGGTCGGTAACGGCTCGGGGGGTATAAGCTGCCGCGTTAAAAATGAAACCCGAATTTCGGCGCTTCCACGGTTCAGGGCTGAAAAGGGCCCGAAAGAAAATAACTGATCCAAACGTTCGAATTTAACGCCAACTTCGCGACGCTGACATCGCATCGGCGGCGAGTGCCGCCACAGTCACCGCGTTTACTCTCCCTTGATAGTTGAGCGAATGGACTTGTAACTTCGAGGTTACAAATCCGACTCTACGTTTAGATTTACATTTTCCATTAATTTTAAAGGGTGAGGGGGGGTTGGGGGGAGGATGGCGATGACAGACCAATTGCGCACCTCCCCGCCACCATCGTCGCTACCGACGACCTCGACCTCGAGCCGAGCGGGGCCGAAGGCCCGACGGGCTCCCGGAAATTTCGGAAAGGCGATATACCTTTAATTCCCAGTTGGCCGTAACTTTCTCGATGACGTCAAATTAGTGAAAAATCAAAGTCTCTTCGTCGCCGTATAGCTAGAGAACGGGTCGACGGGTGCGGGCGAGAGTAGGCTCGTCGGACGGAGGACGCGGAGACGAAGGCTTACCGCGCGAAAAATTCGCGAAAATTCGCGGAAAATTTTTTACGTGTGCATCGGTAACGCGCGTCGACCTCGGCGGAGGATAACTTACCGACCACCACCGGCAGTGGTCGGTAACGGCTCGGGGGGTATAAGCTGCCGCGTTAAAAATGAAACCCGAATTTCGGTGCTTCCACGGTTCAGGGCTGAAAAGGGCCCGAAAGAAAATAACTGATTCAAACGTTCGAATTTAACGCCAACTTCGCGACGCTGACATCGCATCGGCGGCGAGTGCCGCCACAGTCGCCGCGTTTACTCTCCCTTGATAGTTGAGCGAATGGACTTGTAACTTCGAGGTTACAAATCCGACTCTACGTTTAGGTTTACATTTTCCATTAATTTTAAAAAGTGAGGGGGGGTTGGGGGAGGATGGCGATGACAGACCAATTGCGCACCTCCCCGCCACCATCGTCGCTACCGACGACCTCGACCTCGAGCCGAGCGGGGCCGAAGGCCCGACGGGCTCCCGAAAATTTCGGAAAGGCGATATACCTTTAATTCCCAGTTGGCCGTAACTTTCTCGATGACGTCAAATTAGTGAAAAATCAAAGTTTCTTTGTCGCCGTATAGCTCGAGAACGGGTCGACGGGTGCGGGCGAGAGTAGGCTCGTCGGACGGAGGACGCGGAGACGAAGGCTTACCGCGCGAAAAATTCGCGAAAATTCGCGGAAAATTTTTTACGTGTGCATCGGTAACGCGCGTCGACCTCGGCGGAGGATTACTTACCGACCACCACCGGCAGTGGTCGGTAACGGCTCGGGGGGTATAAACTGCCGCGTTAAAAATGAAACCCAAATTTCGGCGCTTCCACGGTTCAGGGCTGAAAAGGGCCCGAAAGAAAATAACTGATCCAAACGTTCGAATTTAACGCCAACTTCGCGACGCTGACATCGCATCGGCGGCGAGTGCAGCCACAGCCGCCGCGTTTACTAGCCCTTGATAGTTGAGCGAATGGACTTGTAGCTTCGAGGTTACAAATCCGACTCTACGTTTAGGTTTACATTTTCCATTAATTATAAAGGGTGAGGGGGGGTTGGGGGGGAGGATGGCGATGACAGACCAATTGCGCACCTCCCCGCCACCATCGTCGCTACCGACGACCTCGACCTCGATCCGAGCGGGGCCGAAGGCCCGACGGGCTCCCGGAAATTTCGGAAAGGCGATATACCTTTAATTCCTAGTTGGCCGTAACTTTCTCGATGACGTCAAATTAGTGAAAAATCAAAGTTTCTTCGTCGCCGTATAGCTCGAGAACGGGTCGACGGGTGCGGGCGAGAGTAGGCTCGTCGGACGGAGGACGCGGAGACGAAGGCTTACCGCGCGAAAAATTCGCGAAAATTCGCGGAAAATTTTTTACGTGTGCATCGGTAACGCGCGTCGACCTCGGCGGAGGATAACTTACCGACCACCACCGGCAGTGGTCGGTAACGGCTCGGGGGGTATAAGCTGCCGCGTTAAAAATGAAACCCGAATTTCGGCGCTTCCACGGTTCAGGGCTGAAAAGGGCACGAAAGAAAATAACTGATCCAAACGTTCGAATTTAACGCCAACTTCGCGACGCTGACATCGCATCGGCGGCGAGTGCCGCCACAGTCGCCGCGTTTACTCTCCCTTGATAGTTGAGCGAATGGACTTGTAACTTCGAGGTTACAAATCCGACTCTACGTTTAGGTTTACATTTTCCATTAATTTTAAAGGGTGAGGGGGGGTTGGGGGGAGGATGGCGATGACAGACCAATTGCGCACCTCCCCGCCACCATCGTCGCTACCGACGACCTCGACCTCGAGCCGAGTGGGGCCGAAGGCCCGACGGGCTCCCGGAAATTTCGGAAAGGCGATATACCTTTAATTCCCAGTTGGCCGTAACTTTCTCGATGACGTCAAATTAGTGAAAAATCAAAGTTTCTTTGTCGCCGTATAGCTCGAGAACGGGTCGACGGGTGCGGGCGAGAGTAGGCTCGTCGGACGGAGGACGCGGAGACGAAGGCTTACCGCGCGAAAAATTCGCGAAAATTCGCGGAAAATTTTTTACGTGTGCATCGGTAACGCGCGTCGACCTCGGCGGAGGATAACTTACCGACCACCACCGGCAGTGGTCGGTAACGGCTCGGGGGGTATAAGCTGCCGCGTTAAAAATGAAACCCGAATTTCGGCGCTTCCACGGTTCAGTTCTGAAAAGGGCCCGAAAGAAAATAACTGATCCAAACGTTCGAATTTAACGCCAACTTCGCGACGCTGACATCGCATCGGCGGCGAGTGCCGCCACAGTCGCCGCGTTTACTCTCCCTTGATAGTTGAGCGAATGGACTTGTAACTTCGAGGTTACAAATCCGACTCTACGTTTAGGTTTACATTTTCCATTAATTTTAAAGGGTGAGGGGGGGTTGGGGGGAGGTTGGCGATGACAGACCAATTGCGCACCTCCCCGCCACCATCGTCGCTACCGACGACCTCGACCTCGAGCCGAGTGGGGCCGAAGGCCCGACGGGCTCCCGGAAATTTCGGAAAGGCGATATACCTTTAATTCCCAGTTGGCCGTAACTTTCTCGATGACGTGAAATTAGTGAAAAATCAAAGTTTCTTTGTCGCCGTATAGCTCGAGAACTGGTCGACGGGTGCGGGCGAGAGTAGGCTCGTCGGACGGAGGACGCGGAGACGAAGGCTTACCGCGCGAAAAATTCGCGAAAATTCGCGGAAAATTTTTTACGTGTGCATCGGTAACGCGCGTCGACCTCGGCGGAGGATAACTTACCGACCACCACCGGCAGTGGTCGGTAACGGCTCGGGGGGTATAAGCTGCCGCGTTAAAAATGAAACCCGAATTTCGGCGCTTCCACGGTTCAGGGCTGAAAAGGGCCCGAAAGAAAATAACTGATCCAAACGTTCGAATTTAACGCCATCTTCGCGACGCTGACATCGCATCGGCGGCGAGTGCCGCCACAGTCGCCGCGTTTACTCTCCCTTGATAGTTGAGCGAATGGACTTGTAACTTCGAGGTTACAAATCCTACTCTACGTTTAGGTTTACATTTTCCATTAATTTTAAAGGGTGAGGGGGGGTTGGGGGGGAGGATGGCGATGACAGACCAATTGCGCACCTCCCCGCCACCATCGTCGCTACCGACGACCTCGACCTCGAGCCGAGCGGGGCCGAAGGCCCGACGGGCTCCCGGAAATTTCGGAAAGGCGATATACCTTTAATTTCCAGTTGGCCGTAACTTTCTCGATGACGTCAAATTAGTGAAAAATCAAAGTTTCTTTGTCGCCGTATAGCTCGAGAACGGGTCGACGGGTGCGGGCGAGAGTAGGCTCGTCGGACGGAGGACGCGGAGACGAAGGCTTACCGCGCGAAAAATTCGCGGAAAATTTTTTACGTGTGCATCGGTAACGCGCGTCGACCTCGGCGGAGGATAACTTACCGACCACCACCGGCAGTGGTCGGTAACGGCTCGGGGGGTATAAGCTGCCGCGTTAAAAATGAAACCCGAATTTCGGAGCTTCCACGGTTCAGGGCTGAAAAGGGCCCGACAGAAAATAACTGATTCAAACGTTCGAATTTAACGCCAATTTCGCGACGCTGACTTCGCATCGATGGCGAGTGCCGCCACAGTCGCCGCGTTTACTCTCCCTTGATAGTTGAGCGAATGGACTTGTAACTTCGTGGTTACGAATCCGACTCTACGTTTAGGTTTACATTTTCCATTAATTTTAAAGGGTGAGGAAGGGTTGGGGGGGGGGATGGTGATGACAGACCAATTGCGCACCTCCCCGCCACCATTGTCGCTACCGACGACCTCGACCTCGAGCCGAGCGGGGCCGAAGGCCCGACGGGCTCCCGGAAATTTCGGAAAGGCGATATACCTTTAATTCCTAGTTGGCCGTAACTTTCTCGATGACGTCAAATTAGTGAAAAATCAAAGTTTCTTTGTCGCCGTATAGCTCGAGAACGGGTCGACGGGTGCGGGCGAGAGTAGGCTCGTCGGACGGAGGACGCGCAGACGAAGGCTAACCGCACGAAAAATTCGCGAAAATTCGCGGAAAATTTTTTACGTGTGCATCGGTAACGAGCGTCGACCTCGGCGGAGGATAACTTACCGACCACCACCGGCAGTGGTCGGTAACGCTCGGGGGGTATAAGCTGCCGCGTTAAAAATGAAACCCGAATTTCGGCGCTTCCACGATTCAGGGCTGAAAAGGGCCCGAAAGAAAATAACTGATTCAAACGTTCGAATTTAACGCCAACTTCGCGACGCTGACATTGCATCGGCGGCGAGTGATGCCACAGTCGCCGCGTTTACTCTCCCTTGATAGTTGAGCGAATGGACTTGTAACTTCGAGGTTACAAATCCGACTCTACGTTTAGGTTTACATTTTCCACTAATTTTAGAGGGTGAGGGGGGGTTGGGGGGAGGATGGCGATGACAGACCAATTGCGCACCTCCCCGCCACCATCGTCGCTACCGACGGCCTCGACCTCGAGCCGAGCGGGGCCGAAGGCCCGACGGGCTCCCGGAAATTTCGGAAAGGCGATATACCTTTAATTCCCAGTTGGCCGTAACTTTCTCGATGACGTCAAATTAGTGAAAAATCAAAGTTTCTTTGTCGCCGTATAGCTCGAGAACGGGTCGACGGGTGCGGGCGAGAGTCGGCTCGTCGGACGGAGGACGCGGAGACGAAGGCTTACCGCGCGAAAAATTCGCGAAAATTCGCGGAAAATTTTTTACGTGTGCATCGGTAACGCGCGTCGACCTCGGCGGAGGATAACTTACCGACCACCACCTGCAGTGGTCGGTAACGGCTCGGGGGGTATAAGCTGCCGCGTTAAAAATGAAACCCGAATTTCGGCGCTTCCACGGTTCAGGGCTGAAAAGGGCCCGAAAGAAAATAACTGATCCAAACGTTCGAATTTAACGCCAACTTCGCGACGCTGACATCGCATCGGCGGCGAGTGCCGCCACAGTCACCGCGTTTACTCTCCCTTGATAGTTGAGCGAATGGACTTGTAACTTCGAGGTTACAAATCCGACTCTACGTTTAGATTTACATTTTCCATTAATTTTAAAGGGTGAGGGGGGGTTGGGGGGAGGATGGCGATGACAGACCAATTGCGCACCTCCCCGCCACCATCGTCGCTACCGACGACCTCGACCTCGATCCGAGCGGGGCCGAAGGCCCGACGGGCTCCCGGAAATTTCGGAAAGGCGATATACCTTTAATTCCCAGTTGGCCGTAACTTTCTCGATGACGTCAAATTAGTGAAAAATCAAAGTTTCTTTGTCGCCGTATAGCTCGAGAACGGGTCGACGGGTGCGGGCGAGAGTAGGCTCGTCGGACGGAGGACGCGGAGACGAAGGCTTACCGCGCGAAAAATTCGCGAAAATTCGCGGAAAATTTTTTACGTGTGCATCGGTAACGCGCGTCGACCTCGGCTTAGGATAACTTACCGACCACCACCGGCAGTGGTCGGTAACGGCTCGGGGGGTATAAGCTGCCGCGTTAAAAATGAAACCCGAATTTCGGCGCTTCCACGGTTCAGGGCTGAAAAGGGCCCGACAGAAAATAACTGATTCAAACGTTCGAATTTAACGCCAATTTCGCGACGCTGACTTCGCATCGATGGCGAGTGCCGCCACAGTCGCCGCGTTTACTCTCCCTTGATAGTTGAGCGAATGGACTTGTAACTTCGAGGTTACGAATCCGACTCTACGTTTAGGTTTACATTTTCCATTAATTTTAAAGGGTGAGGAAGGGTTGGGGGGGGGGATGGCGAAGACAGACCAATTGCGCACCTCCCCGCCACCATTGTCGCCACCGACGACCTCGACCTCGAGCCGAGCGGGGCCGAAGGCCCGACGGGCTCCCGGAAATTTCGGAAAGGCGATATACCTTTAATTCCTAGTTGGCCGTAACTTTCTCGATGACGTCAAATTAGTGAAAAATCAAAGTTTCTTTGTCGCCGTATAGCTCGAGAACGGGTCGACGGGTGCGGGCGAGAGTAGGCTCGTCGGACGGAGGACGCGGAGACGAAGGCTTACCGCGCGAAAAATTCGCGAAAATTCGCGGAAAATTTTTTACGTGTGCATCGGTAACGCGCGTCGACCTCGGCGGAGGATAACTTACCGACCACCACCGGCAGTGGTCGGTAACGGCTCGGGGGGTATAAGCTGCCGCGTTAAAAATGAAACCCGAATTTCGGCGCTTCCACGGTTCAGGGCTGAAAAGGGCACGAAAGAAAATAACTGATCCAAACGTTCGAATTTAACGCCAACTTCGCGACGCTGACATCGCATCGGCGGCGAGTGCCGCCACAGTCGCCGCGTTTACTCTCCCTTGATAGTTGAGCGAATGGACTTGTAACTTCGAGGTTACAAATCCGACTCTACGTTTAGGTTTACATTTTCCATTAATTTTAAAGGGTGAGGGGGGGTTGGGGGGAGGATGGCGATGACAGACCAATTGCGCACCTCCCCGCCACCATCTTCGCTACCGACGACCTCGACCTCGAGCCGAGTGGGGCCGAAGGCCCGACGGGCTCCCGGAAATTTCGGAAAGGCGATATACCTTTAATTCCCAGTTGGCCGTAACTTTCTCGATGACGTCAAATTAGTGAAAAATCAAAGTTTCTTTGTCGCCGTATAGCTCGAGAACGGGTCGACGGGTGCGGGCGAGAGTAGGCTCGTCGGACGGAGGACGCGGAGACGAAGGCTTACCGCGCGAAAAATTCGCGAAAATTCGCGGAAAATTTTTTACGTGTGCATCGGTAACGCGCGTCGACCTCGGCGGAGGATAACTTACCGACCACCACCGGCAGTGGTCGGTAACGGCTCGGGGGGTATAAGCTGCCGCGTTAAAAATGAAACCCGAATTTCGGCGCTTCCACGGTTCAGTTCTGAAAAGGGCCCGAAAGAAAATAACTGATCCAAACGTTCGAATTTAACGCCAACTTCGCGACGCTGACATCGCATCGGCGGCGAGTGCCGCCACAGTCGCCGCGTTTACTCTCCCTTGATAGTTGAGCGAATGGACTTGTAACTTCGAGGTTACAAATCCGACTCTACGTTTAGGTTTACATTTTCCATTAATTTTAAAGGGTGAGGGGGGGTTGGGGGGAGGATGGCGATGACAGACCAATTGCGCACCTCCCCGCCACCATCGTCGCTACCGACGACCTCGACCTCGAGCCGAGTGGGGCCGAAGGCCCGACGGGCTCCCGGAAATTTCGGAAAGGCGATATACCTTTAATTCCCAGTTGGCCGTAACTTTCTCGATGACGTGAAATTAGTGAAAAATCAAAGTTTCTTTGTCGCCGTATAGCTCGAGAACGGGTCGACGGGTGCGGGCGAGAGTAGGCTCGTCGGACGGAGGACGCGGAGACGAAGGCTTACCGCGCGAAATATTCGCGAAAATTCGCGGAAAATTTTTTACGTGTGCATCGGTAACGCGCGTCGACCTCGGCGGAGGATAACTTACCGACCACCACCGGCAGTGGTCGGTAACGGCTCGGGGGGTATAAGCTGCCGCGTTAAAAATGAAACCCGAATTTCGGCGCTTCCACGGTTCAGGGCTGAAAAGGGCCCGAAAGAAAATAACTGATCCAAACGTTCGAATTTAACGCCATCTTCGCGACGCTGACATCGCATCGGCGGCGAGTGCCGCCACAGTCGCCGCGTTTACTCTCCCTTGATAGTTGAGCGAATGGACTTGTAACTTCGAGGTTACAAATCCGACTCTACGTTTAGGTTTACATTTTCCATTAATTTTAAAGGGTGAGGGGGGGTTGGGGGGGAGGATGGCGATGACAGACCAATTGCGCACCTCCCCGCCACCATCGTCGCTACCGACGACCTCGACCTCGAGCCGAGCGGGGCCGAAGGCCCGACGGGCTCCCGGAAATTTCGGAAAGGCGATATACCTTTAATTTCCAGTTGGCCGTAACTTTCTCGATGACGTCAAATTAGTGAAAAATCAAAGTTTCTTTGTCGCCGTATAGCTCGAGAACGGGTCGACGGGTGCGGGCGAGAGTAGGCTCGTCGGACGGAGGACGCGGAGACGAAGGCTTACCGCGCGAAAAATTCGCGGAAAATTTTTTACGTGTGCATCGGTAACGCGCGTCGACCTCGGCGGAGGATAACTTACCGACCACCACCGGCAGTGGTCGGTAACGGCTCGGGGGGTATAAGCTGCCGCGTTAAAAATGAAACCCGAATTTCGGAGCTTCCACGGTTCAGGGCTGAAAAGGGCCCGACAGAAAATAACTGATTCAAACGTTCGAATTTAACGCCAATTTCGCGACGCTGACTTCGCATCGATGGCGAGTGCCGCCACAGTCGCCGCGTTTACTCTCCCTTGATAGTTGAGCGAATGGACTTGTAACTTCGTGGTTACGAATCCGACTCTACGTTTAGGTTTACATTTTCCATTAATTTTAAAGGGTGAGGAAGGGTTGGGGGGGGGGGATGGTGATGACAGACCAATTGCGCACCTCCCCGCCACCATTGTCGCTACCGACGACCTCGACCTCGAGCCGAGCGGGGCCGAAGGCCCGACGGGCTCCCGGAAATTTCGGAAAGGCGATATACCTTTAATTCCTAGTTGGCCGTAACTTTCTCGATGACGTCAAATTAGTGAAAAATCAAAGTTTCTTTGTCGCCGTATAGCTCGAGAACGGGTCGACGGGTGCGGGCGAGAGTAGGCTCGTCGGACGGAGGACGCGCAGACGAAGGCTAACCGCACGAAAAATTCGCGAAAATTCGCGGAAAATTTTTTACGTGTGCATCGGTAACGAGCGTCGACCTCGGCGGAGGATAACTTACCGACCACCACCGGCAGTGGTCGGTAACGCTCGGGGGGTATAAGCTGCCGCGTTAAAAATGAAACCCGAATTTCGGCGCTTCCACGATTCAGGGCTGAAAAGGGCCCGAAAGAAAATAACTGATTCAAACGTTCGAATTTAACGCCAACTTCGCGACGCTGACATTGCATCGGCGGCGAGTGATGCCACAGTCGCCGCGTTTACTCTCCCTTGATAGTTGAGCGAATGGACTTGTAACTTCGAGGTTACAAATCCGACTCTACGTTTAGGTTTACATTTTCCACTAATTTTAGAGGGTGAGGGGGGGTTGGGGGGAGGATGGCGATGACAGACCAATTGCGCACCTCCCCGCCACCATCGTCGCTACCGACGGCCTCGACCTCGAGCCGAGCGGGGCCGAAGGCCCGACGGGCTCCCGGAAATTTCGGAAAGGCGATATACCTTTAATTCCCAGTTGGCCGTAACTTTCTCGATGACGTCAAATTAGTGAAAAATCAAAGTTTCTTTGTCGCCGTATAGCTCGAGAACGGGTCGACGGGTGCGGGCGAGAGTCGGCTCGTCGGACGGAGGACGCGGAGACGAAGGCTTACCGCGCGAAAAATTCGCGAAAATTCGCGGAAAATTTTTTACGTGTGCATCGGTAACGCGCGTCGACCTCGGCGGAGGATAACTTACCGACCACCACCTGCAGTGGTCGGTAACGGCTCGGGGGGTATAAGCTGCCGCGTTAAAAATGAAACCCGAATTTCGGCGCTTCCACGGTTCAGGGCTGAAAAGGGCCCGAAAGAAAATAACTGATCCAAACGTTCGAATTTAACGCCAACTTCGCGACGCTGACATCGCATCGGCGGCGAGTGCCGCCACAGTCACCGCGTTTACTCTCCCTTGATAGTTGAGCGAATGGACTTGTAACTTCGAGGTTACAAATCCGACTCTACGTTTAGATTTACATTTTCCATTAATTTTAAAGGGTGAGGGGGGGTTGGGGGGAGGATGGCGATGACAGACCAATTGCGCACCTCCCCGCCACCATCGTCGCTACCGACGACCTCGACCTCGAGCCGAGCGGGGCCGAAGGCCCGACGGGCTCCCGGAAATTTCGGAAAGGCGATATACCTTTAATTCCCAGTTGGCCGTGACTTTCTCGATGACGTCAAATTAGTGAAAAATCAAAGTCTCTTCGTCGCCGTATAGCTAGAGAACGGGTCGACGGGTGCGGGCGAGAGTAGGCTCGTCGGACGGAGGACGCGGAGACGAAGGCTTACCGCGCGAAAAATTCGCGAAAATTCGCGGAAAATTTTTTACGTGTGCATCGGTAACGCGCGTCGACCTCGGCGGAGGATAACTTACCGACCACCACCGGCAGTGGTCGGTAACGGCTCGGGGGTATAAGCTGCCGCGTTAAAAATGAAACCCGAATTTCGGTGCTTCCACGGTTCAGGGCTGAAAAGGGCCCGAAAGAAAATAACTGATTCAAACGTTCGAATTTAACGCCAACTTCGCGACGCTGACATCGCATCGGCGGCGAGTGCCGCCACAGTCGCCGCGTTTACTCTCCCTTGATAGTTGAGCGAATGGACTTGTAACTTCGAGGTTACAAATCCGACTCTACGTTTAGGTTTACATTTTCCATTAATTTTAAAAAGTGAGGGGGGGTTGGGGGAGGATGGCGATGACAGACCAATTGCGCACCTCCCCGCCACCATCGTCGCTACCGACGACCTCGACCTCGAGCCGAGCGGGGCCGAAGGCCCGACGGGCTCCCGGAAATTTCGGAAAGGCGATATACCTTTAATTCCCAGTTGGTCGTAACTTTCTCGATGACGTCAAATTAGTGAGAAATCAAAGTTTCTTTGTCGCCGTATAGCTCGAGAACGGGTCGACGGGTGCGGGCGAGAGTAGGCTCGTCGGACGGAGGACGCGGAGACGAAGGCTTACCGCGCGAAAAATTCGCGAAAATTCGCGGAAAATTTTTTACGTGTGCATCGGTAACGCGCGTCGACCTCGGCGGAGGATAACTTACCGACCACCACCGGCAGTGGTCGGTAACGGCTCGGGGGGTTATAAGCTGCCGCGTTAAAAATGAAACCCGAATTTCGGCGCTTCCACGGTTCAGGGCTGAAAAGGGCCCGAAAGAAAATAACTGATCCAAACGTTCGAATTTAACGCCAACTTCGCGACGCTGACATCGCATCGGCGGCGAGTGCCGCCACAGTCGCCGCGTTTACTCTCCCTTGATAGTTGAGCGAATGGACTTGTAACTTCGAGGTTACAAATCCGACTCTACGTTTAGGTTTACATTTTCCACTAATTTTAGAGGGTGAGGGGGGGTTGGGGGGAGGATGGCGATGACAGACCAATTGCGCACCTCCCCGCCACCATCGTCGCTACCGACGGCCTCGACCTCGAGCCGAGCGGGGCCGAAGGCCCGACGGGCTCCCGGAAATTTCGGAAAGGCGATATACCTTTAATTCCCAGTTGGCCGTAACTTTCTCGATGACGTCAAATTAGTGAAAAATCAAAGTTTCTTTGTCGCCGTATAGCTCGGGAACGGGTCGACGGGTGCGGGCGAGAGTAGGCTCGTCGGACGGAGGACGCGCAGACGAAGGCTAACCGCACGAAAAATTCGCGAAAATTCGCGGAAAATTTTTTACGTGTGCATCGGTAACGAGCGTCGACCTCGGCGGAGGATAACTTACCGACCACCACCGGCAGTGGTCGGTAACGCTCGGGGGGTATAAGCTGCCGCGTTAAAAATGAAACCCGAATTTCGGCGCTTCCACGATTCAGGGCTGAAAAGGGCCCGAAAGAAAATAACTGATTCAAACGTTCGAATTTAACGCCAACTTCGCGACGCTGACATTGCATCGGCGGCGAGTGATGCCACAGTCGCCGCGTTTACTCTCCCTTGATAGTTGAGCGAATGGACTTGTAACTTCGAGGTTACAAATCCGACTCTACGTTTAGGTTTACATTTTCCACTAATTTTAGAGGGTGAGGGGGGGTTGGGGGGAGGATGGCGATGACAGACCAATTGCGCACCTCCCCGCCACCATCGTCGCTACCGACGGCCTCGACCTCGAGCCGAGCGGGGCCGAAGGCCCGACGGGCTCCCGGAAATTTCGGAAAGGCGATATACCTTTAATTCCCAGTTGGCCGTAACTTTCTCGATGACGTCAAATTAGTGAAAAATCAAAGTTTCTTTGTCGCCGTATAGCTCGGGGACGGGTCGACGGGTGCGGGCGAGAGTAGGCTCGTCGGACGGAGGACGCGGAGACGAAGGCTAACCGCACGAAAAATTCGCGAAAATTCGCGGAAAATTTTTTACGTGTGCATCGGTAACGCGCGTCGACCTCGGCGGAGGATAACTTACCGACCACCACCGGCAGTGGTCGGTAACGCTCGGGGGGTATAAGCTGCCGCGTTAAAAATGAAACCCGAATTTCGGCGCATCCACGATTCAGGGCAGAAAAGGGCCCGAAAGAAAATAACTGATTCAAACGTTCGAATTTAACGCCACCTTCGCGACGCTGACATTGCATCGGCGGCGAGTGCCGCCACAGTCGCCGCGTTTACTCTCCCTTGATAGTTGAGCGAATGGACTTGTAACTTCGAGGTTACAAATCCGACTCTACGTTTAGGTTTACATTTTCCATTAATTTTAAAGGGTGAGGGGGGGTTGGGGGGAGGATGGGGATGACAGACCAATTGCGCACCTCCCCGCCACCATCGTCGCTACCGACGACCTCGACCTCGATCCAAGCGGGGCCGAAGGCCCGACGGGCTCCCGGAAATTTCGGAAAGGCGATATACCTTTAATTTCCAGTTGGCCGTAACTTTCTCGATGACGTCAAATTAGTGAAAAATCAAAGTTTCTTTGTCGCCGTATAGCTCGAGAACGGGTCGACGGGTGCGGGCGAGAGTAGGCTCGTCGGACGGAGGACGCGGAGACGAAGGCTTACCGCGCGAAAAATTCGCGAAAATTCGCGGAAAATTTTTTACGTGTGCATCGGTAACGCGCGTCGACCTCGGCGGAGGATAACTTACCGACCACCACCGGCAGTGGTCGGTAACGCTCGGGGGGTATAAGCTGCCGCGTTAAAAATGAAACCCGAATTTCGGCGCTTCCACGGTTCAGGGCTGAAAAGGGCCCGAAAGAAAATAACTGATCCAAACGTTCGAATTTAACGCCAACTTCGCGACGCTGACATCGCATCGGCGGCGAGTGCCGCCACAGTCACCGCGTTTACTCTCCCTTGATAGTTGAGCGAATGGACTTGTAACTTCGAGGTTACAAATCCGACTCTACGTTTAGATTTACATTTTCCATTAATTTTAAAGGGTGAGGGGGGGTTGGGGGGAGGATGGCGATGACAGACCAATTGCGCACCTCCCCGCCACCATCGTCGCTACCGACGACCTCGACCTCGAGCCGAGCGGGGCCGAAGGCCCGACGGGCTCCCGGAAATTTCGGAAAGGCGATGTACCTTTAATTCCCAGTTGGCCGTGACTTTCTCGATGACGTCAAATTAGTGAAAAATCAAAGTCTCTTCGTCGCCGTATAGCTAGAGAACGGGTCGACGGGTGCGGGCGAGAGTAGGCTCGTCGGACGGAGGACGCGGAGACGAAGGCTTACCGCGCGAAAAATTCGCGAAAATTCGCGGAAAATTTTTTACGTGTGCATCGGTAACGCGCGTCGACCTCGGCGGAGGATAACTTACCGACCACCACCGGCAGTGGTCGGTAACGGCTCGGGGGTATAAGCTGCCGCGTTAAAAATGAAACCCGAATTTCGGTGCTTCCACGGTTCAGGGCTGAAAAGGGCCCGAAAGAAAATAACTGATCCAAACGTTCGAATTTAACGCCAACTTCGCGACGCTGACATCGCATCGGCGGCGAGTGCCGCCACAGTCGCCGCGTTTACTCTCCCTTGATAGTTGAGCGAATGGACTTGTAACTTCGAGGTTACAAATCCGACTCTACGTTTAGGTTTACATTTTCCATTAATTTTAAAAAGTGAGGGGGGGTTGGGGGAGGATGGGGATGACAGACCAATTGCGCACCTCCCCGCCACCATCGTCGCTACCGACGACCTCGACCTCGATCCAAGCGGGGCCGAAGGCCCGACGGGCTCCCGGAAATTTCGGAAAGGCGATATACCTTTAATTTCCAGTTGGCCGTAACTTTCTCGATGACGTCAAATTAGTGAAAAATCAAAGTTTCTTTGTCGCCGTATAGCTCGAGAACGGGTCGACGGGTGCGGGCGAGAGTAGGCTCGTCGGACGGAGGACGCGGAGACGAAGGCTTACCGCGCGAAAAATTCGCGAAAATTCGCGGAAAATTTTTTACGTGTGCATCGGTAACGCGCGTCGACCTCGGCGGAGGATAACTTACCGACCACCACCGGCAGTGGTCGGTAACGCTCGGGGGGTATAAGCTGCCGCGTTAAAAATGAAACCCGAATTTCGGCGCTTCCACGGTTCAGGGCTGAAAAGGGCCCGAAAGAAAATAACTGATCCAAACGTTCGAATTTAACGCCAACTTCGCGACGCTGACATCGCATCGGCGGCGAGTGCCGCCACAGTCACCGCGTTTACTCTCCCTTGATAGTTGAGCGAATGGACTTGTAACTTCGAGGTTACAAATCCGACTCTACGTTTAGATTTACATTTTCCATTAATTTTAAAGGGTGAGGGGGGGTTGGGGGGAGGATGGCGATGACAGACCAATTGCGCACCTCCCCGCCACCATCGTCGCTACCGACGACCTCGACCTCGAGCCGAGCGGGGCCGAAGGCCCGACGGGCTCCCGGAAATTTCGGAAAGGCGATGTACCTTTAATTCCCAGTTGGCCGTGACTTTCTCGATGACGTCAAATTAGTGAAAAATCAAAGTCTCTTCGTCGCCGTATAGCTAGAGAACGGGTCGACGGGTGCGGGCGAGAGTAGGCTCGTCGGACGGAGGACGCGGAGACGAAGGCTTACCGCGCGAAAAATTCGCGAAAATTCGCGGAAAATTTTTTACGTGTGCATCGGTAACGCGCGTCGACCTCGGCGGAGGATAACTTACCGACCACCACCGGCAGTGGTCGGTAACGGCTCGGGGGTATAAGCTGCCGCGTTAAAAATGAAACCCGAATTTCGGTGCTTCCACGGTTCAGGGCTGAAAAGGGCCCGAAAGAAAATAACTGATTCAAACGTTCGAATTTAACGCCAACTTCGCGACGCTGACATCGCATCGGCGGCGAGTGCCGCCACAGTCGCCGCGTTTACTCTCCCTTGATAGTTGAGCGAATGGACTTGTAACTTCGAGGTTACAAATCCGACTCTACGTTTAGGTTTACATTTTCCATTAATTTTAAAAAGTGAGGGGGGGTTGGGGGAGGATGGCGATGACACACCAATTGCGCACCTCCCCGCCACCATCGTCGCTACCGACGACCTCGACCTCGAGCCGAGCGGGGCCGAAGGCCCGACGGGCTCCCGGAAATTTCGGAAAGGCGATATACCTTTAATTCCCAGTTGGTCGTAACTTTCTCGATGACGTCAAATTAGTGAGAAATCAAAGTTTCTTTGTCGCCGTATAGCTCGAGAACGGGTCGACGGGTGCGGGCGAGAGTAGGCTCGTCGGACGGAGGACGCGGAGACGAAGGCTTACCGCGCGAAAAATTCGCGAAAATTCGCGGAAAATTTTTTACGTGTGCATCGGTAACGCGCGTCGACCTCGGCGGAGGATAACTTACCGACCACCACCGGCAGTGGTCGGTAACGGCTCGGGGGGTATAAGCTGCCGCGTTAAAAATGGAACCCGAATTTCGGCGCTTCCACGGTTCAGGGCTGAAAAGGGCCCGAAAGAAAATAACTGATCCAAACGTTCGAATTTAACGCCAACTTCGCGACGATGACATCGCATCGGCGGCGAGTGCCGCCACAGTCGCCGCGTTTACTCTCCCTTGATAGTTGAGCGAATGGACTTGTAACTTCGAGGTTACAAATCCGACTCTACGTTTAGGTTTACATTTTCCATTAATTTTAAAAAGTGAGGGGGGGTTGGGGGAGGATGGGGATGACAGACCAATTGCGCACCTCCCCGCCACCATCGTCGCTACCGACGACCTCGACCTCGATCCAAGCGGGGCCGAAGGCCCGACGGGCTCCCGGAAATTTCGGAAAGGCGATATACCTTTAATTTCCAGTTGGCCGTAACTTTCTCGATGACGTCAAATTAGTGAAAAATCAAAGTTTCTTTGTCGCCGTATAGCTCGAGAACGGGTCGACGGGTGCGGGCGAGAGTAGGCTCGTCGGACGGAGGACGCGGAGACGAAGGCTTACCGCGCGAAAAATTCGCGAAAATTCGCGGAAAATTTTTTACGTGTGCATCGGTAACGCGCGTCGACCTCGGCGGAGGATAACTTACCGACCACCACCTGCAGTGGTCGGTAACGGCTCGGGGGGTATAAGCTGCCGCGTTAAAAATGAAACCCGAATTTCGGCGCTTCCACGGTTCAGGGCTGAAAAGGGCCCGAAAGAAAATAACTGATCCAAACGTTCGAATTTAACGCCAACTTCGCGACGCTGACATCGCATCGGCGGCGAGTGCCGCCACAGTCACCGCGTTTACTCTCCCTTGATAGTTGAGCGAATGGACTTGTAACTTCGAGGTTACAAATCCGACTCTACGTTTAGATTTACATTTTCCATTAATTTTAAAGGGTGAGGGGGGGTTGGGGGGAGGATGGCGATGACAGACCAATTGCGCACCTCCCCGCCACCATCGTCGCTACCGACGACCTCGACCTCGAGCCGAGCGGGGCCGAAGGCCCGACGGGCTCCCGGAAATTTCGGAAAGGCGATATACCTTTAATTCCCAGTTGGCCGTGACTTTCTCGATGACGTCAAATTAGTGAAAAATCAAAGTCTCTTCGTCGCCGTATAGCTAGAGAACGGGTCGACGAGTGCGGGCGAGAGTAGGCTCGTCGGACGGAGGACGCGGAGACGAAGGCTTACCGCGCGAAAAATTCGCGAAAATTCGCGGAAAATTTTTTACGTGTGCATCGGTAACGCGCGTCGACCTCGGCGGAGGATAACTTACCGACCACCACCGGCAGTGGTCGGTAACGGCTCGGGGGTATAAGCTGCCGCGTTAAAAATGAAACCCGAATTTCGGTGCTTCCACGGTTCAGGGCTGAAAAGGGCCCGAAAGGAAATAACTGATTCAAACGTTCGAATTTAACGCCAACTTCGCGACGCTGACATCGCATCGGCGGCGAGTGCCGCCACAGTCGCCGCGTTTACTCTCCCTTGATAGTTGAGCGAATGGACTTGTAACTTCGAGGTTACAAATCCGACTCTACGTTTAGGTTTACATTTTCCATTAATTTTAAAAAGTGAGGGGGGGTTGGGGGAGGATGGCGATGACAGACCAATTGCGCACCTCCCCGCCACCATCGTCGCTACCGACGACCTCGACCTCGAGCCGAGCGGGGCCGAAGGCCCGACGGGCTCCCGGAAATTTCGGAAAGGCGATATACCTTTAATTCCCAGTTGGTCGTAACTTTCTCGATGACGTCAAATTAGTGAGAAATCAAAATTTCTTTGTCGCCGTATAGCTCGAGAACGGGTCGACGGTTGCGGGCGAGAGTAGGCTCGTCGGACGGAGGACGTGGAGACGAAGGCTTACCGCGCGAAAAATTCGCGAAAATTCGCGGAAAATTTTTTACGTGTGCATCGGTAACGCGCGTCGACCTCGGCGGAGGATAACTTACCGACCACCACCGGCAGTGGTCGGTAACGGCTCGGGGGGTATAAGCTGCCGCGTTAAAAATGAAACCCGAATTTCGGCGCTTCCACGGTTCAGGGCTGAAAAGGGCCCGAAAGAAAATAACTGATCCAAACGTTCGAATTTAACGCCAACTTCGCGACGCTGACATCGCATCGGCGGCGAGTGCCGCCACAGTCGCCGCGTTTACTCTCCCTTGATAGTTGAGCGAATGGACTTGTAACTTCGAGGTTACAAATCCGACTCTACGTTTAGGTTTACATTTTCCATTAATTTTAAAGGGTGAGGGGGGGTTGGGGGGAGGATGGCGATGACAGACCAATTGCGCACCTCCCCGCCACCATCGTCGCTACCGACGACCTCGACCTCGAGCCGAGCGGGGCCGAAGGCCCGACGGGCTCCCGGAAATTTCGGAAAGGCGATATACCTTTAATTCCCAGTTGGCCGTAACTTTCTCGATGACGTCAAATTAGTGAAAAATCAAAGTTTCTTTGTCGCCGTATAGCTCGAGAACGGGTCGACGGGTGCGGGCGAGAGTAGGCTCGTCGGACGGAGGACGCGGAGACGAAGGCTTCCCGCGCGAAAAATTCGCGAAAATTCGCGGAAAATTTTTTACGTGTGCATCGGTAACGCGCGACGACCTCGGCGGAGGATAACTTACCGACCACCACCGGCAGTGGTCGGTAACGGCTCGGGGGGTATAAGCTGCCGCGTTAAAAATGAAACCCGAATTTCGGCGCTTCCACGGTTCAGGGCTGAAAAGGGCCCGAAAGAAAATAACTGATCCAAACGTTCGAATTTAACGCCAACTTCGCGACGCTGACATCGCATCGGCGGCGAGTGCCGCCACAGTCACCGCGTTTACTCTCCCTTGATAGTTGAGCGAATGGACTTGTAACTTCGAGGTTACAAATCCGACTCTACGTTTAGATTTACATTTTCCATTAATTTTAAAGGGCGAGGGGGGGTTGGGGGGAGGATGGCGATGACAGACCAATTGCGCACCTCCCCGCCACCATCGTCGCTACCGACGACCTCGACCTCGAGCCGAGCGGGGCCGAAGGCCCGACGGGCTCCCGGAAATTTCGGAAAGGCGATATACCTTTAATTCCCAGTTGGCCGTAACTTTCTCGATGACGTCAAATTAGTGAAAAATCAAAGTCTCTTCGTCGCCGTATAGCTAGAGAACGGGTCGACGGGTGCGGGCGAGAGTAGGCTCGTCGGACGGAGGACGCGGAGACGAAGGCTTACCGCGCGAAAAATTCGCGAAAATTCGCGGAAAATTTTTTACGTGTGCATCGGTAACGCGCGTCGACCTCGGCGGAGGATAACTTACCGACCACCACCGGCAGTGGTCGGTAACGGCTCGGGGGGTATAAGCTGCCGCGTTAAAAATGAAACCCGAATTTCGGTGCTTCCACGGTTCAGGGCTGAAAAGGGCCCGAAAGAAAATAACTGATTCAAACGTTCGAATTTAACGCCAACTTCGCGACGCTGACATCGCATCGGCGGCGAGTGCCGCCACAGTCGCCGCGTTTACTCTCCCTTGATAGTTGAGCGAATGGACTTGTAACTTCGAGGTTACAAATCCGACTCTACGTTTAGGTTTACATTTTCCATTAATTTTAAAAAGTGAGGGGGGGTTGGGGGAGGATGGCGATGACAGACCAATTGCGCACCTCCCCGCCACCATCGTCGCTACCGACGACCTCGACCTCGATCCGAGCGGGGCCGAAGGCCCGACGGGCTCCCGGAAATTTCGGAAAGGCGATATACCTTTAATTTCCAGTTGGCCGTAACTTTCTCGATGACGTCAAATTAGTGAAAAATCAAAGTTTCTTTGTCGCCGTATAGCTCGAGAACGGGTCGACGGGTGCGGGCGAGAGTAGGCTCGTCGGACGGAGGACGCGGAGACGAAGGCTTACCGCGCGAAAAATTCGCGAAAATTCGCGGAAAATTTTTTACGTGTGCATCGGTAACGCGCGTCGACCTCGGCGGAGGATAACTTACCGACCACCACCGGCAGTGGTCGGTAACGGCTCGGGGGGTATAAGCTGCCGCGTTAAAAATGAAACCCGAATTTCGGCGCTTCCACGGTTCAGGGCTGAAAAGGGCCCGACAGAAAATAACTGATTCAAACGTTCGAATTTAACGCCAATTTCGCGACGCTGACTTCGCATCGATGGCGAGTGCCGCCACAGTCGCCGCGTTTACTCTCCCTTGATAGTTGAGCGAATGGACTTGTAACTTCGAGGTTACGAATCCGACTCTACGTTTAGGTTTACATTTTCCATTAATTTTAAAGGGTGAGGAAGGGTTGGGGGGGGGATGGCGATGACAGACCAATTGCGCACCTCCCCGCCACCATTGTCGCCACCGACGACCTCGACCTCGAGCCGAGCGGGGCCGAAGGCCCGACGGGCTCCCGGAAATTTCGGAAAGGCGATATACCTTTAATTCCTAGTTGGCCGTAACTTTCTCGATGACGTCAAATTAGTGAAAAATCAAAGTTTCTTTGTCGCCGTATAGCTCGAGAACGGGTCGACGGGTGCGGGCGAGAGTAGGCTCGTCGGACGGAGGACGCGGAGACGAAGGCTTACCGCGCGAAAAATTCGCGAAAATTCGCGGAAAATTTTTTACGTGTGCATCGGTAACGCGCGTCGACCTCGGCGGAGGATAACTTACCGACCACCACCGGCAGTGGTCGGTAACGGCTCGGGGGGTATAAGCTGCCGCGTTAAAAATGAAACCCGAATTTCGGCGCTTCCACGGTTCAGGGCTGAAAAGGGCCCGAAAGAAAATAACTGATCCAAACGTTCGAATTTAACGCCAACTTCGCGACGCTGACATCGCATCGGCGGCGAGTGCCGCCACAGTCGCCGCGTTTACTCTCCCTTGATAGTTGAGCGAATGGACTTGTAGCTTCGAGGTTACAAATCCGACTCTACGTTTAGGTTTACATTTTCCATTAATTATAAAGGGTGAGGGGGGGTTGGGGGGGAGGATGGCGATGACAGACCAATTGCGCACCTCCCCGCCACCATCGTCGCTACCGACGACCTCGACCTCGATCCGAGCGGGGCCGAAGGCCCGACGGGCTCCCGGAAATTTCGGAAAGGCGATATACCTTTAATTCCCAGTTGGCCGTAACTTTCTCGATGACGTCAAATTAGTGAAAAATCAAAGTTTCTTTGTCGCCGTATAGCTCGAGAACGGGTCGACGGGTGCGGGCGAGAGTAGGCTCGTCGGACGGAGGACGCGGAGACGAAGGCTTACCGCGCGAAAAATTCGCGAAAATTCGCGGAAAATTTTTTACGTGTGCATCGGTAACGCGCGTCGACCTCGGCGGAGGATAACTTACCGACCACCACCGGCAGTGGTCGGTAACGGCTCGGGGGGTATAAGCTGCCGCGTTAAAAATGAAACCCGAATTTCGGTGCTTCCACGGTTCAGGGCTGAAAAGGGCCCGAAAGAAAATAACTGATTCAAACGTTCGAATTTAACGCCAACTTCGCGACGCTGACATCGCATCGGCGGCGAGTGCCGCCACAGTCGCCGCGTTTACTCTCCCTTGATAGTTGAGCGAATGGACTTGTAACTTCGAGGTTACAAATCCGACTCTACGTTTAGGTTTACATTTTCCACCAATTTTAGAGGGTGAGGGGGGGTTGGGGGGAGGATGGCGATGACAGACCAATTGCGCACCTCCCCGCCACCATCGTCGCTACCGACGACCACGACCTCGAGCCGAGCGGGGCCGAAGGCCCGACGGGCTCCCGGAAATTTCGGAAAGGCGATATACCTTTAATTCCCAGTTGGCCGTAACTTTCTCGATGACGTAAAATTAGTGAGAAATCAAAGTTTCTTTGTCGCCGTATAGCTCGAGAACGGGTCGACGGGTGCGGGCGAGAGTAGGCTCGTCGGACGGAGGACGCGGAGACGAAGGCTTACCGCGCGAAAAATTCGCGGAAATTCGCGGAAAATTTTTTACGTGTGCATCGGTAACGCGCGTCGACCTCGGCGAAGGATAACTTACCGACCACCACCGGCAGTGGTCGGTAACGCTCGGGGGGTATAAGCTGCCGCGTTAAAAATGAAACCTGAATTTCGGCGCTTCCACGGTTCAGGGCTGAAAAGGGCCCGAAAGAAAATAACTGATCCAAACGTTCGAATTTAACGCCAATTTCGCGACGCTGACTTCGCATCGATGGCGAGTGCCGCCACAGTCGCCGCGTTTACTCTCCCTTGATAGTTGAGCGAATGGACTTGTAACTTCGAGGTTACGAATCCGACTCTACGTTTAGGTTTACATTTTCCATTAATTTTAAAGGGTGAGGAAGGGTTGGGGGGTTGATGGCGATGACAGACCAATTGCGCACCTCCCGGCCACCATCGTCGCTACCGACGACCTCGACCTCGAGCCGAGCGGGGCCGACGGCCCGACGGGCTCCCGGAAATTTCGGAAAGGTGATATACCTTTAATTCCTAGTTGGCCGTAACTTTCTCGATGACGTCAAATTAGTGAAAAATCAAAGTTTCTTTGTCGCCGTATAGCTCGAGAACGGGTCGACGGGTGCGGGCGAGAGTAGGCTCGTCGGACGGAGGACGCGGAGACGAAGGCTAACCGCACGAAAAATTCGCAAAAATTCGCGGAAAATTTTTTACGTGTGCATCGGTAACGCGCGTCGACCTCGGCGGAGGATAACTTACCGACCACCACCGGCAGTGGTCGGTAACGCTCGGGGGGTATAAGCTGCCGCGTTAAAAATGAAACCCGAATTTCGGCGCTTCCACGGTTCAGGGCTGAAAAGGGCCCGAAAGAAAATAACTGATCCAAACGTTCGAATTTAACGCCAACTTCGCGACGCTGACTTCGCATCGATAGCGAGTGCCGCCACAGTCGCCGCGTTTACTCTCCCTTGATAGTTGAGCGAATGGATTTGTAACTTCGAGGTTACGAATCCGACTCTACGTTTAGGTTTACATTTTCCATTAATTTTAAAGGGTGAGGGGGGGTTGGGGGGGAGGATGGCGATGACAGACCAATTGCGCACCTCCCCGCCACCATCGTCGCTACCGACGACCTCGACCTCGAGCCGAGCGGGGCCGAAGGCCCGACGGGCTCCCGGAAATTTCGGAAAGGCGATATACCTTTAATTCCCAGTTGGCCGTAACTTTCTCGATGACGTCAAATTAGTGAAAAATCAAAGTTTCTTTGTCGCCGTATAGCTCGAGGACGGGTCGACGGGTGCGGGCGAGAGTAGGCTCGTCGGACGGAGGACGCGGAGACGAAGGCTTACCGCGCGAAAAATTCGCGAAAATTCGCGGAAAATTTTTTACGTGTGCATCGGTAACGCGCGTCGACCTCGGCGGAGGATAACTTACCGACCACCACCGGCAGTGGTCGGTAACGGCTCGGGGGGTATAAGCTGCCGCGTTAAAAATGAAACCCGAATTTCGGTGCTTCCACGGTTCAGGGCTGAAAAGGGCCCGAAAGAAAATAACTGATTCAAACGTTCGAATTTAACGCCAACTTCGCGACGCTGACATCGCATCGGCGGCGAGTGCCGCCACAGTCGCCGCGTTTACTCTCCCTTGATAGTTGAGCGAATGGACTTGTAACTTCGAGGTTACAAATCCGACTCTACGTTTAGGTTTACATTTTCCATTAATTTTAAAAAGTGAGGGGGGGTTGGGGGAGGATGGCGATGACAGACCAATTGCGCACCTCCCCGCCACCATCGTCGCTACCGACGACCTCGACCTCGATCCGAGCGGGGCCGAAGGCCCGACGGGCTCCCGGAAATTTCGGAAAGGCGATATACCTTTAATTTCCAGTTGGCCGTAACTTTCTCGATGACGTCAAATTAGTGAAAAATCAAAGTTTCTTTGTCGCCGTATAGCTCGAGAACGGGTCGACGGGTGCGGGCGAGAGTAGGCTCGTCGGACGGAGGACGCGGAGACGAAGGCTTACCGCGCGAAAAATTCGCGAAAATTCGCGGAAAATTTTTTACGTGTGCATCGGTAACGCGCGTCGACCTCGGCGGAGGATAACTTACCGACCACCACCGGCAGTGGTCGGTAACGGCTCGGGGGGTATAAGCTGCCGCGTTAAAAATGAAACCCGAATTTCGGCGCTTCCACGGTTCAGGGCTGAAAAGGGCCCGACAGAAAATAACTGATTCAAACGTTCGAATTTAACGCCAATTTCGCGACGCTGACTTCGCATCGATGGCGAGTGCCGCCACAGTCGCCGCGTTTACTCTCCCTTGATAGTTGAGCGAATGGACTTGTAACTTCGAGGTTACGAATCCGACTCTACGTTTAGGTTTACATTTTCCATTAATTTTAAAGGGTGAGGAAGGGTTGGGGGGGGGATGGCGATGACAGACCAATTGCGCACCTCCCCGCCACCATTGTCGCCACCGACGACCTCGACCTCGAGCCGAGCGGGGCCGAAGGCCCGACGGGCTCCCGGAAATTTCGGAAAGGCGATATACCTTTAATTCCTAGTTGGCCGTAACTTTCTCGATGACGTCAAATTAGTGAAAAATCAAAGTTTCTTTGTCGCCGTATAGCTCGAGAACGGGTCGACGGGTGCGGGCGAGAGTAGGCTCGTCGGACGGAGGACGCGGAGACGAAGGCTTACCGCGCGAAAAATTCGCGAAAATTCGCGGAAAATTTTTTACGTGTGCATCGGTAACGCGCGTCGACCTCGGCGGAGGATAACTTACCGACCACCACCGGCAGTGGTCGGTAACGGCTCGGGGGGTATAAGCTGCCGCGTTAAAAATGAAACCCGAATTTCGGCGCTTCCACGGTTCAGGGCTGAAAAGGGCCCGAAAGAAAATAACTGATCCAAACGTTCGAATTTAACGCCAACTTCGCGACGCTGACATCGCATCGGCGGCGAGTGCCGCCACAGTCGCCGCGTTTACTCTCCCTTGATAGTTGAGCGAATGGACTTGTAGCTTCGAGGTTACAAATCCGACTCTACGTTTAGGTTTACATTTTCCATTAATTATAAAGGGTGAGGGGGGGTTGGGGGGGAGGATGGCGATGACAGACCAATTGCGCACCTCCCCGCCACCATCGTCGCTACCGACGACCTCGACCTCGATCCGAGCGGGGCCGAAGGCCCGACGGGCTCCCGGAAATTTCGGAAAGGCGATATACCTTTAATTCCCAGTTGGCCGTAACTTTCTCGATGACGTCAAATTAGTGAAAAATCAAAGTTTCTTTGTCGCCGTATAGCTCGAGAACGGGTCGACGGGTGCGGGCGAGAGTAGGCTCGTCGGACGGAGGACGCGGAGACGAAGGCTTACCGCGCGAAAAATTCGCGAAAATTCGCGGAAAATTTTTTACGTGTGCATCGGTAACGCGCGTCGACCTCGGCGGAGGATAACTTACCGACCACCACCGGCAGTGGTCGGTAACGGCTCGGGGGGTATAAGCTGCCGCGTTAAAAATGAAACCCGAATTTCGGTGCTTCCACGGTTCAGGGCTGAAAAGGGCCCGAAAGAAAATAACTGATTCAAACGTTCGAATTTAACGCCAACTTCGCGACGCTGACATCGCATCGGCGGCGAGTGCCGCCACAGTCGCCGCGTTTACTCTCCCTTGATAGTTGAGCGAATGGACTTGTAACTTCGAGGTTACAAATCCGACTCTACGTTTAGGTTTACATTTTCCACCAATTTTAGAGGGTGAGGGGGGGTTGGGGGGAGGATGGCGATGACAGACCAATTGCGCACCTCCCCGCCACCATCGTCGCTACCGACGACCACGACCTCGAGCCGAGCGGGGCCGAAGGCCCGACGGGCTCCCGGAAATTTCGGAAAGGCGATATACCTTTAATTCCCAGTTGGCCGTAACTTTCTCGATGACGTAAAATTAGTGAGAAATCAAAGTTTCTTTGTCGCCGTATAGCTCGAGAACGGGTCGACGGGTGCGGGCGAGAGTAGGCTCGTCGGACGGAGGACGCGGAGACGAAGGCTTACCGCGCGAAAAATTCGCGGAAATTCGCGGAAAATTTTTTACGTGTGCATCGGTAACGCGCGTCGACCTCGGCGAAGGATAACTTACCGACCACCACCGGCAGTGGTCGGTAACGCTCGGGGGGTATAAGCTGCCGCGTTAAAAATGAAACCTGAATTTCGGCGCTTCCACGGTTCAGGGCTGAAAAGGGCCCGAAAGAAAATAACTGATCCAAACGTTCGAATTTAACGCCAATTTCGCGACGCTGACTTCGCATCGATGGCGAGTGCCGCCACAGTCGCCGCGTTTACTCTCCCTTGATAGTTGAGCGAATGGACTTGTAACTTCGAGGTTACGAATCCGACTCTACGTTTAGGTTTACATTTTCCATTAATTTTAAAGGGTGAGGAAGGGTTGGGGGGTTGATGGCGATGACAGACCAATTGCGCACCTCCCGGCCACCATCGTCGCTACCGACGACCTCGACCTCGAGCCGAGCGGGGCCGACGGCCCGACGGGCTCCCGGAAATTTCGGAAAGGTGATATACCTTTAATTCCTAGTTGGCCGTAACTTTCTCGATGACGTCAAATTAGTGAAAAATCAAAGTTTCTTTGTCGCCGTATAGCTCGAGAACGGGTCGACGGGTGCGGGCGAGAGTAGGCTCGTCGGACGGAGGACGCGGAGACGAAGGCTAACCGCACGAAAAATTCGCAAAAATTCGCGGAAAATTTTTTACGTGTGCATCGGTAACGCGCGTCGACCTCGGCGGAGGATAACTTACCGACCACCACCGGCAGTGGTCGGTAACGCTCGGGGGGTATAAGCTGCCGCGTTAAAAATGAAACCCGAATTTCGGCGCTTCCACGGTTCAGGGCTGAAAAGGGCCCGAAAGAAAATAACTGATCCAAACGTTCGAATTTAACGCCAACTTCGCGACGCTGACTTCGCATCGATAGCGAGTGCCGCCACAGTCGCCGCGTTTACTCTCCCTTGATAGTTGAGCGAATGGATTTGTAACTTCGAGGTTACGAATCCGACTCTACGTTTAGGTTTACATTTTCCATTAATTTTAAAGGGTGAGGGGGGGTTGGGGGGGAGGATGGCGATGACAGACCAATTGCGCACCTCCCCGCCACCATCGTCGCTACCGACGACCTCGACCTCGAGCCGAGCGGGGCCGAAGGCCCGACGGGCTCCCGGAAATTTCGGAAAGGCGATATACCTTTAATTCCCAGTTGGCCGTAACTTTCTCGATGACGTCAAATTAGTGAAAAATCAAAGTTTCTTTGTCGCCGTATAGCTCGAGGACGGGTCGACGGGTGCGGGCGAGAGTAGGCTCGTCGGACGGAGGACGCGGAGACGAAGGCTTACCGCGCGAAAAATTCGCGAAAATTCGCGGAAAATTTTTTACGTGTGCATCGGTAACGCGCGTCGACCTCGGCGGAGGATAACTTACCGTCCACCACCGGCAGTGGTCGGTAACGGCTCGGGGGGTATAAGCTGCCGCGTTAAAAATGAAACCCGAATTTCGGCGCTTCCACGGTTCAGGGCTGAAAAGGGCCCGACAGAAAATAACTGATTCAAACGTTCGAATTTAACGCCAACTTCGCGACGCTGACATCGCATCGGCGGCGAGTGCCGCCACAGTCGCCGCGTTTACTCTCCCTTGATAGTTGAGCGAATGGACTTGTAACTTCGAGGTTACAAATCCGACTCTACGTTTAGGTTTACATTTTCCATTAATTTTAAAGGGTGAGGGGGGGTTGGGGGGAGGATGGCGATGACAGACCAATTGCGCACCTCCCCGCCACCATCGTCGCTACCGACGACCTCGACCTCGAGCCGAGCGGGGCCGAAGGCCCGACGGGCTCCCGGAAATTTCGGAAAGGCGATATACCGTTAATTCCCAGTTGGCCGTAACTTTCTCGATGACGTCAAATTAGTGAAAAATCAAAGTTTCTTTGTCGCCGTATAGTTCGAGAACGGGTCGACGGGTGCGGGCGAGAGTAGGCTCGTCGGACGGAGGACGCGGAGACGAAGGCTTACCGCGCGAAAAATTCGCGAAAATTCGCGGAAAATTTTTTACGTGTGCATCGGTAACGCGCGTCGACCTCGGCGGAGGATAACTTACCGACCACCACCGGCAGTGGTCGGTAACGCTCGGGGGGTATAAGCTGCCGCGTTAAAAATGAAACCCGAATTTCGGCGCTTCCACGATTCAGGGCTGAAAAGGGCCCGAAAGAAAATAACTGATTCAAACGTTCGAATTTAACGCCAACTTCGCGACGCTGACATTGCATCGGCGGCGAGTGATGCCACAGTCGCCGCGTTTACTCTCCCTTGATAGTTGAGCGAATGGACTTGTAACTTCGAGGTTACAAATCCGACTCTACGTTTAGGTTTACATTTTCCATTAATTTTAAAGGGCGAGGGGGGGTTGGGGGGGAGGATGGCGTTGATAGACCAATTGCGCACCTCCCCGCCACCATCGTCGCTACCGACGACCTCGACCTCGAGCCGAGCGGGGCCGAAGGCCCGACGGGCTCCCGGAAATTTCGGAAAGGCGATATACCTTTAATTCCCAGTTGGCCGTAACTTTCTCGATGACGTCAAATTAGTGAAAAATCAAAGTTTCTTTGTCGCCGTATAGCTCGAGAACGGGTCGACGGGTGCGGGCGAGAGTAGGCTCGTCGGACGGAGGACGCGGAGACGAAGGCTTACCGCGCGAAAAATTCGCGGAAATTCGCGGAAAATTTTTTACGTGTGCATCGGTAACGCGCGTCGACCTCGGCGGAGGATAACTTACCGACCACCACCGGCAGTGGTCGGTAACGCTCGGGGGGTATAAGCTGCCGCGTTAAAAATGAAACCTGAATTTCGGCGCTTCCACGGTTCAGGGCTGAAAAGGGCCCGAAAGAAAATAACTGATCCAAACGTTCGAATTTAACGCCAATTTCGCGACGCTGACTTCGCATCGATGGCGAGTGCCGCCACAGTCGCCGCGTTTACTCTCCCTTGATAGTTGAGCGAATGGACTTGTAACTTCGAGGTTACGAATCCGACTCTACGTTTAGGTTTACATTTTCCATTAATTTTAAAGGGTGAGGAAGGGTTGGGGGGGGGGATGGCGATGACAGACCAATTGCGCACCTCCCGGCCACCATCGTCGCTACCGACGACCTCGACCTCGAGCCGAGCGGGGCCGAAGGCCCGACGGGCTCCCGGAAATTTCGGAAAGGCGATATACCTTTAATTCCTAGTTGGCCGTAACTTTCTCGATGACGTCAAATTAGTGAAAAATCAAAGTTTCTTTGTCGCCGTATAGCTCGAGAACGGGTCGACGGGTGCGGGCGAGAGTAGGCTCGTCGGACGGAGGACGCGGAGACGAAGGCTAACCGCACGAAAAATTCGCGAAAATTCGCGGAAAATTTTTTACGTGTGCATCGGTAACGCGCGTCGACCTCGGCGGAGGATAACTTACCGACCACCACCGGCAGTGGTCGGTAACGCTCGGGGGGTATAAGCTGCCGCGTTAAAAATGAAACCCGAATTTCGGCGCTTCCACGATTCAGGGCTGAAAAGGGCCCGAAAGAAAATAACTGATTCAAACGTTCGAATTTAACGCCACCTTCGCGACGCTGACATTGCATCGGCGGCGAGTGATGCCACAGTCGCCGCGTTTACTCTCCCTTGATAGTTGAGCGAATGGACTTGTAACTTCGAGGTTACAAATCCGACTCTACGTTTAGGTTTACATTTTCCATTAATTTTAAATGGTGAGGGGGGGTTGGGGGGGAGGATGGCGATGACAGACCAATTGCGCACCTCCCCGCCACCATCGTCGCTACCGACGACCTCGACCTCGAGCCGAGCGGGGCCGAAGGCCCGACGGGCTCCCGGAAATTTCGGAAAGGCGATATACCTTTAATTCCCAGTTGGCCGTAACTTTCTCGATGACGTCAAATTAGTGAAAAATCAAAGTTTCTTTGTCGCCGTATAGCTCGAGGACGGGTCGACGGGTGCGGGCGAGAGTAGGCTCGTCGGACGGAGGACGCGGAGACGAAGGCTTACCGCGCGAAAAATTCGCGAAAATTCGCGGAAAATTTTTTACGTGTGCATCGGTAACGCGCGTCGACCTCGGCGGAGGATAACTTACCGTCCACCACCGGCAGTGGTCGGTAACGGCTCGGGGGGTAATAAGCTGCCGCGTTAAAAGTGAAACCCGAATTTCGGCGCTTCCACGGTTCAGGGCTGAAAAGGGCCCGACAGAAAATAACTGATTCAAACGTTCGAATTTAACGCCAACTTCGCGACGCTGACATCGCATCGGCGGCGAGTGCCGCCACAGTCGCCGCGTTTACTCTCCCTTGATAGTTGAGCGAATGGACTTGTAACTTCGAGGTTACAAATCCGACTCTACGTTTAGGTTTACATTTTCCACTAATTTTAGAGGGTGAGGGGGGGTTGGGGGGGAGGATGGCGATGACCGACCAATTGCGCACCTCCCCGCCACCATCGTCGCTACCGACGACCTCGACCTCGAGCCGAGCGGGGCCGAAGGCCCGACGGGCTCCCGGAAATTTCGGAAAGGCGATATACCTTTAATTCCCAGTTGGCCGTAACTTTCTCGATGACGTCAAATTAGTGAAAAATCAAAGTTTCTTTGTCGCCGTATAGCTCGAGAACGGGTCGACGGGTGCGGGCGAGAGTAGGCTCGTCGGACGGAGGACGCGGAGACGAAGGCTTACCGCGCGAAAAATTCGCGAAAATTCGCGGAAAATTTTTTACGTGTGCATCGGTAACGCGCGTCGACCTCGGCGGAGGATAACTTACCGACCACCACCGGCAGTGGTCGGTAACGGCTCGGGGGGTATAAGCTGCCGCGTTAAAAATGAAACCCGAATTTCGGTGCTTCCACGGTTCAGGGCTGAAAAGGGCCCGAAAGAAAATAACTGATTCAAACGTTCGAATTTAACGCCAACTTCGCGACGCTGACATCGCATCGGCGGCGAGTGCCGCCACAGTCGCCGCGTTTACTCTCCCTTGATAGTTGAGCGAATGGACTTGTAACTTCGAGGTTACAAATCCGACTCTACGTTTAGGTTTACATTTTCCATTAATTTTAAAGGGTGAGGGGGGGTTGGGGGGGAGGATGGCGATGACAGACCAATTGCGCACCTCCCCGCCACCATCGTCGCTACCGACGACCTCGACCTCGAGCCGAGCGGGGCCGAAGGCCCGACGGGCTCCCGGAAATTTCGGAAAGGCGATATACCTTTAATTCCCAGTTGGCCGTAACTTTCTCGATGACGTCAAATTAGTGAAAAATCAAAGTTTCTTTGTCGCCGTATAGCTCGAGAACGGGTCGACGGGTGCGGGCGAGAGTAGGCTCGTCGGACGGAGGACGCGGAGACGAAGGCTTACCGCGCGAAAAATTCGCGAAAATTCGCGGAAAATTTTTTACGTGTGCATCGGTAACGCGCGTCGACCTCGGCGGAGGATAACTTACCGTCCACCACCGGCAGTGGTCGGTAACGGCTCGGGGGGTATAAGCTGCCGCGTTAAAAATGAAACCCGAATTTCGGCGCTTCCACGGTTCAGGGCTGAAAAGGGCCCGAAAGAAAATAACTGATCCAAACGTTCGAATTTAACGCCAACTTCGCGACGCTGACATCGCATCGGCGGCGAGTGCCGCCACAGTCGCCGCGTTTACTCTCCCTTGATAGTTGAGCGAATGGACTTGTAACTTCGAGGTTACAAATCCGACTCTACGTTTAGGTTTACATTTTCCATTAATTTTAAAGGGTGAGGGGGGGTTGGGGGGAGGATGGCGATGACAGACCAATTGCGCACCTGCCCGCCACCATCGTCGCTACCGACGACCTCGACCTCGAGCCGAGCGGGGCCGAAGGCCCGACGGGCTCCCGGAAATTTCGGAAAGGCGATATACCTTTAATTCCCAGTTGGCCGTAACTTTCTCGATGACGTCAAATTAGTGAAAAATCAAAGTTTCTTTGTCGCCGTATAGCTCGAGAACGGGTCGACGGGTGCGGGCGAGAGTAGGCTCGTCGGACGGAGGACGCGGAGACGAAGGCTTCCCGCGCGAAAAATTCGCGAAAATTCGCGGAAAATTTTTTACGTGTGCATCGGTAACGCGCGACGACCTCGGCGGAGGATAACTTACCGACCACCACCGGCAGTGGTCGGTAACGGCTCGGGGGGTATAAGCTGCCGCGTTAAAAATGAAACCCGAATTTCGGCGCTTCCACGGTTCAGGGCTGAAAAGGGCCCGAAAGAAAATAACTGATCCAAACGTTCGAATTTAACGCCAACTTCGCGACGCTGACATCGCATCGGCGGCGAGTGCCGCCACAGTCACCGCGTTTACTCTCCCTTGATAGTTGAGCGAATGGACTTGTAACTTCGAGGTTACAAATCCGACTCTACGTTTAGATTTACATTTTCCATTAATTTTAAAGGGTGAGGGGGGGTTGGGGGGAGGATGGCGATGACAGACCAATTGCGCACCTCCCCGCCACCATCGTCGCTACCGACGACCTCGACCTCGAGCCGAGCGGGGCCGAAGGCCCGACGGGCTCCCGGAAATTTCGGAAAGGCGATATACCTTTAATTCCCAGTTGGCCGTAACTTTCTCGATGACGTCAAATTAGTGAAAAATCAAAGTCTCTTCGTCGCCGTATAGCTAGAGAACGGGTCGACGGGTGCGGGCGAGAGTAGGCTCGTCGGACGGAGGACGCGGAGACGAAGGCTTACCGCGCGAAAAAATCGCGAAAATTCGCGGAAAATTTTTTACGTGTGCATCGGTAACGCGCGTCGACCTCGGCGGAGGATAACTTACCGACCACCACCGGCAGTGGTCGGTAACGGCTCGGGGGGTATAAGCTGCCGCGTTAAAAATGAAACCCGAATTTCGGTGCTTCCACGGTTCAGGGCTGAAAAGGGCCCGAAAGAAAATAACTGATTCAAACGTTCGAATTTAACGCCAACTTCGCGACGCTGACATCGCATCGGCGGCGAGTGCCGCCACAGTCGCCGCGTTTACTCTCCCTTGATAGTTGAGCGAATGGACTTGTAACTTCGAGGTTACAAATCCGACTCTACGTTTAGGTTTACATTTTCCATTAATTTTAAAAAGTGAGGGGGGGTTGGGGGAGGATGGCGATGACAGACCAATTGCGCACCTCCCCGCCACCATCGTCGCTACCGACGACCTCGACCTCGAGCCGAGCGGGGCCGAAGGCCCGACGGGCTCCCGAAAATTTCGGAAAGGCGATATACCTTTAATTCCCAGTTGGCCGTAACTTTCTCGATGACGTCAAATTAGTGAAAAATCAAAGTTTCATTGTCGCCGTATAGCTCGAGAACGGGTCGACGGGTGCGGGCGAGAGTAGGCTCGTCGGACGGAGGACGCGGAGACGAAGGCTTACCGCGCGAAAAATTCGCGAAAATTCGCGGAAAATTTTTTACGTGTGCATCGGTAACGCGCGTCGACCTCGGCGGAGGATAACTTACCAACCACCACCGGCAGTGGTCGGTAACGGCTCGGGGGGTATAAGCTGCCGCGTTAAAAATGAAACCCAAATTTCGGCGCTTCCACGGTTCAGGGCTGAAAAGGGCCCGAAAGAAAATAACTGATCCAAACGTTCGAATTTAACGCCAACTTCGCGACGCTGACATCGCATCGGCGGCGAGTGCCGCCACAGTCGCCGCGTTTACTCTCCCTTGATAGTTGAGCGAATGGACTTGTAGCTTCGAGGTTACAAATCCGACTCTACGTTTAGGTTTACATTTTCCATTAATTATAAAGGGTGAGGGGGGGTTGGGGGGGAGGATGGCGATGACAGACCAATTGCGCACCTCCCCGCCACCATCGTCGCTACCGACGACCTCGACCTCGATCCGAGCGGGGCCGAAGGCCCGACGGGCTCCCGGAAATTTCGGAAAGGCGATATACCTTTAATTTCCAGTTGGCCGTAACTTTCTCGATGACGTCAAATTAGTGAAAAATCAAAGTTTCTTTGTCGCCGTATAGCTCGAGAACGGGTCGACGGGTGCGGGCGAGAGTAGGCTCGTCGGACGGAGGACGCGGAGACGAAGGCTTACCGCGCGAAAAATTCGCGAAAATTCGCGGAAAATTTTTTACGTGTGCATCGGTAACGCGCGTCGACCTCGGCGGAGGATAACTTACCGACCACCACCGGCAGTGGTCGGTAACGGCTCGGGGGGTATAAGCTGCCGCGTTAAAAATGAAACCCGAATTTCGGCGCTTCCACGGTTCAGGGCTGAAAAGGGCCCGAAAGAAAATAACTGATTCAAACGTTCGAATTTAACGCCAACTTCGCGACGCTGACATCGCATCGGCGGCGAGTGCCGCCACAGTCGCCGCGTTTACTCTCCCTTGATAGTTGAGCGAATGGACTTGTAACTTCGAGGTTACAAATCCGACTCTACGTTTAGGTTTACATTTTCCATTAATTTTAAAAAGTGAGGGGGGGTTGGGGGAGGATGGCGATGACAGACCAATTGCGCACCTCCCCGCCACCATCGTCGCTACCGACGACCTCGACCTCGAGCCGAGCGGGGCCGAAGGCCCGACGGGCTCCCGAAAATTTCGGAAAGGCGATATACCTTTAATTCCCAGTTGGCCGTAACTTTCTCGATGACGTCAAATTAGTGAAAAATCAAAGTTTCATTGTCGCCGTATAGCTCGAGAACGGGTCGACGGGTGCGGGCGAGAGTAGGCTCGTCGGACGGAGGACGCGGAGACGAAGGCTTACCGCGCGAAAAATTCGCGAAAATTCGCGGAAAATTTTTTACGTGTGCATCGGTAACGCGCGTCGACCTCGGCGGAGGATAACTTACCGACCACCACCGGCAGTGGTCGGTAACGGCTCGGGGGGTATAAGCTGCCGCGTTAAAAATGAAACCCAAATTTCGGCGCTTCCACGGTTCAGGGCTGAAAAGGGCCCGAAAGAAAATAACTGATCCAAACGTTCGAATTTAACGCCAACTTCGCGACGCTGACATCGCATCGGCGGCGAGTGCCGCCACAGTCGCCGCGTTTACTCTCCCTGGATAGTTGAGCGAATGGACTTGTAGCTTCGAGGTTACAAATCCGACTCTACGTTTAGGTTTACATTTTCCATTAATTATAAAGGGTGAGGGGGGGTTGGGGGGGAGGATGGCGATGACAGACCAATTGCGCACCTCCCCGCCACCATCGTCGCTACCGACGACCTCGACCTCGATCCGAGCGGGGCCGAAGGCCCGACGGGCTCCCGGAAATTTCGGAAAGGCGATATACCTTTAATTTCCAGTTGGCCGTAACTTTCTCGATGACGTCAAATTAGTGAAAAATCAAAGTTTCTTTGTCGCCGTATAGCTCGAGAACGGGTCGACGGGTGCGGGCGAGAGTAGGCTCGTCGGACGGAGGACGCGGAGACGAAGGCTTACCGCGCGAAAAATCCGCGAAAATTCGCGGAAAATTTTTTACGTGTGCATTGGTAACGCGCGTCGACCTCGGCGGAGGATAACTTACCGACCACCACCGGCAGTGGTCGGTAACGGCTCGGGGGGTATAAGCTGCCGCGTTAAAAATGAAACCCGAATTTCGGCGCTTCCACGGTACAGGGCTGAAAAGGGCCCGAAAGAAAATAACTGATTCAAACGTTCGAATTTAACGCCAACTTCGCGACGCTGACATCGCATCGGCGGCGAGTGCCGCCACAGTCGCCGCGTTTACTCTCCCTTGATAGTTGAGCGAATGGACTTGTAACTTCGAGGTTACAAATCCGACTCTACGTTTAGGTTTACATTTTCCATTAATTTTAAAGGGTGAGGGGGGGTTGGGGGGGAGGATGGCGATGACAGACCAATTGCGCACCTCCCCGCCACCATCGTCGCTACCGACGACCTCGACCTCGAGCCGAGCGGGGCCGAAGGCCCGACGGGCTCCCGGAAATTTCGGAAAGGCGATATACCTTTAATTCCCAGTTGGCCGTAACTTTCTCGATGACGTCAAATTAGTGAAAAATCAAAGTTTCTTTGTCGCCGTATAGCTCGAGAACGGGTCGACGGGTGCGGGCGAGAGTAGGCTCGTCGGACGGAGGACGCGGAGACGAAGGCTTACCGCGCGAAAAATTCGCGAAAATTCGCGGAAAATTTTTTACGTGTGCATCGGTAACGCGCGTCGACCTCGGCGGAGGATAACTTACCGTCCACCACCGGCAGTGGTCGGTAACGGCTCGGGGGGTATAAGCTGCCGCGTTAAAAATGAAACCCGAATTTCGGCGCTTCCACGGTTCAGGGCTGAAAAGGGCCCGAAAGAAAATAACTGATCCAAACGTTCGAATTTAACGCCAACTTCGCGACGCTGACATCGCATCGGCGGCGAGTGCCGCCACAGTCGCCGCGTTTACTCTCCCTTGATAGTTGAGCGAATGGACTTGTAACTTCGAGGTTACAAATCCGACTCTACGTTTAGGTTTACATTTTCCATTAATTTTAAAGGGTGAGGGGGGGTTGGGGGGAGGATGGCGATGACAGACCAATTGCGCACCTCCCCGCCACCATCGTCGCTACCGACGACCTCGACCTCGAGCCGAGCGGGGCCGAAGGCCCGACGGGCTCCCGGAAATTTCGGAAAGGCGATATACCTTTAATTCCCAGTTGGCCGTAACTTTCTCGATGACGTCAAATTAGTGAAAAATCAAAGTTTCTTTGTCGCCGTATAGCTCGAGAACGGGTCGACGGGTGCGGGCGAGAGTAGGCTCGTCGGACGGAGGACGCGGAGACGAAGGCTTCCCGCGCGAAAAATTCGCGAAAATTCGCGGAAAATTTTTTACGTGTGCATCGGTAACGCGCGACGACCTCGGCGGAGGATAACTTACCGACCACCACCGGCAGTGGTCGGTAACGGCTCGGGGGGTATAAGCTGCCGCGTTAAAAATGAAACCCGAATTTCGGCGCTTCCACGGTTCAGGGCTGAAAAGGGCCCGAAAGAAAATAACTGATCCAAACGTTCGAATTTAACGCCAACTTCGCGACGCTGACATCGCATCGGCGGCGAGTGCCGCCACAGTCACCGCGTTTACTCTCCCTTGATAGTTGAGCGAATGGACTTGTAACTTCGAGGTTACAAATCCGACTCTACGTTTAGATTTACATTTTCCATTAATTTTAAAGGGTGAGGGGGGGTTGGGGGGAGGATGGCGATGACAGACCAATTGCGCACCTCCCCGCCACCATCGTCGCTACCGACGACCTCGACCTCGAGCCGAGCGGGGCCGAAGGCCCGACGGGCTCCCGGAAATTTCGGAAAGGCGATATACCTTTAATTCCCAGTTGGCCGTAACTTTCTCGATGACGTCAAATTAGTGAAAAATCAAAGTCTCTTCGTCGCCGTATAGCTAGAGAACGGGTCGACGGGTGCGGGCGAGAGTAGGCTCGTCGGACGGAGGACGCGGAGACGAAGGCTTACCGCGCGAAAAAATCGCGAAAATTCGCGGAAAATTTTTTACGTGTGCATCGGTAACGCGCGTCGACCTCGGCGGAGGATAACTTACCGACCACCACCGGCAGTGGTCGGTAACGGCTCGGGGGGTATAAGCTGCCGCGTTAAAAATGAAACCCGAATTTCGGTGCTTCCACGGTTCAGGGCTGAAAAGGGCCCGAAAGAAAATAACTGATTCAAACGTTCGAATTTAACGCCAACTTCGCGACGCTGACATCGCATCGGCGGCGAGTGCCGCCACAGTCGCCGCGTTTACTCTCCCTTGATAGTTGAGCGAATGGACTTGTAACTTCGAGGTTACAAATCCGACTCTACGTTTAGGTTTACATTTTCCATTAATTTTAAAAAGTGAGGGGGGGTTGGGGGAGGATGGCGATGACAGACCAATTGCGCACCTCCCCGCCACCATCGTCGCTACCGACGACCTCGACCTCGAGCCGAGCGGGGCCGAAGGCCCGACGGGCTCCCGAAAATTTCGGAAAGGCGATATACCTTTAATTCCCAGTTGGCCGTAACTTTCTCGATGACGTCAAATTAGTGAAAAATCAAAGTTTCATTGTCGCCGTATAGCTCGAGAACGGGTCGACGGGTGCGGGCGAGAGTAGGCTCGTCGGACGGAGGACGCGGAGACGAAGGCTTACCGCGCGAAAAATTCGCGAAAATTCGCGGAAAATTTTTTACGTGTGCATCGGTAACGCGCGTCGACCTCGGCGGAGGATAACTTACCGACCACCACCGGCAGTGGTCGGTAACGGCTCGGGGGGTATAAGCTGCCGCGTTAAAAATGAAACCCAAATTTCGGCGCTTCCACGGTTCAGGGCTGAAAAGGGCCCGAAAGAAAATAACTGATCCAAACGTTCGAATTTAACGCCAACTTCGCGACGCTGACATCGCATCGGCGGCGAGTGCCGCCACAGTCGCCGCGTTTACTCTCCCTTGATAGTTGAGCGAATGGACTTGTAGCTTCGAGGTTACAAATCCGACTCTACGTTTAGGTTTACATTTTCCATTAATTATAAAGGGTGAGGGGGGGTTGGGGGGGAGGATGGCGATGACAGACCAATTGCGCACCTCCCCGCCACCATCGTCGCTACCGACGACCTCGACCTCGATCCGAGCGGGGCCGAAGGCCCGACGGGCTCCCGGAAATTTCGGAAAGGCGATATACCTTTAATTTCCAGTTGGCCGTAACTTTCTCGATGACGTCAAATTAGTGAAAAATCAAAGTTTCTTTGTCGCCGTATAGCTCGAGAACGGGTCGACGGGTGCGGGCGAGAGTAGGCTCGTCGGACGGAGGACGCGGAGACGAAGGCTTACCGCGCGAAAAATTCGCGAAAATTCGCGGAAAATTTTTTACGTGTGCATCGGTAACGCGCGTCGACCTCGGCGGAGGATAACTTACCGACCACCACCGGCAGTGGTCGGTAACGGCTCGGGGGGTATAAGCTGCCGCGTTAAAAATGAAACCCGAATTTCGGCGCTTCCACGGTTCAGGGCTGAAAAGGGCCCGAAAGAAAATAACTGATTCAAACGTTTGAATTTAACGCCAACTTCGCGACGCTGACATCGCATCGGCGGCGAGTGCCGCCACAGTCGCCGCGTTTACTCTCCCTTGATAGTTGAGCGAATGGACTTGTAACTTCGAGGTTACAAATCCGACTCTACGTTTAGGTTTACATTTTCCATTAATTTTAAAAAGTGAGGGGGGGTTGGGGGAGGATGGCGATGACAGACCAATTGCGCACCTCCCCGCCACCATCGTCGCTACCGACGACCTCGACCTCGAGCCGAGCGGGGCCGAAGGCCCGACGGGCTCCCGAAAATTTCGGAAAGGCGATATACCTTTAATTCCCAGTTGGCCGTAACTTTCTCGATGACGTCAAATTAGTGAAAAATCAAAGTTTCATTGTCGCCGTATAGCTCGAGAACGGGTCGACGGGTGCGGGCGAGAGTAGGCTCGTCGGACGGAGGACGCGGAGACGAAGGCTTACCGCGCGAAAAATTCGCGAAAATTCGCGGAAAATTTTTTACGTGTGCATCGGTAACGCGCGTCGACCTCGGCGGAGGATAACTTACCGACCACCACCGGCAGTGGTCGGTAACGGCTCGGGGGGTATAAGCTGCCGCGTTAAAAATGAAACCCAAATTTCGGCGCTTCCACGGTTCAGGGCTGAAAAGGGCCCGAAAGAAAATAACTGATCCAAACGTTCGAATTTAACGCCAACTTCGCGACGCTGACATCGCATCGGCGGCGAGTGCCGCCACAGTCGCCGCGTTTACTCTCCCTTGATAGTTGAGCGAATGGACTTGTAGCTTCGAGGTTACAAATCCGACTCTACGTTTAGGTTTACATTTTCCATTAATTATAAAGGGTGAGGGGGGGTTGGGGGGGAGGATGGCGATGACAGACCAATTGCGCACCTCCCCGCCACCATCGTCGCTACCGACGACCTCGACCTCGATCCGAGCGGGGCCGAAGGCCCGACGGGCTCCCGGAAATTTCGGAAAGGCGATATACCTTTAATTTCCAGTTGGCCGTAACTTTCTCGATGACGTCAAATTAGTGAAAAATCAAAGTTTCTTTGTCGCCGTATAGCTCGAGAACGGGTCGACGGGTGCGGGCGAGAGTAGGCTCGTCGGACGGAGGACGCGGAGACGAAGGCTTACCGCGCGAAAAATTCGCGAAAATTCGCGGAAAATTTTTTACGTGTGCATTGGTAACGCGCGTCGACCTCGGCGGAGGATAACTTACCGACCACCACCGGCAGTGGTCGGTAACGGCTCGGGGGGTATAAGCTGCCGCGTTAAAAATGAAACCCGAATTTCGGCGCTTCCACGGTACAGGGCTGAAAAGGGCCCGACAGAAAATAACTGATTCAAACGTTCGAATTTAACGCCAATTTCGCGACGCTGACTTCGCATCGATGGCGAGTGCCGCCACAGTCGCCGCGTTTACTCTCCCTTGATAGTTGAGCGAATGGACTTGTAACTTCGAGGTTACGAATCCGACTCTACGTTTAGGTTTACATTTTCCATTAATTTTAAAGGGTGAGGAAGGGTTGGGGGGGGGGGATGGCGATGACAGACCAATTGCGCACCTCCCCGCCACCATTGTCGCCACCGACGACCTCGACCTCGAGCCGAGCGGGGCCGAAGGCCCGACGGGCTCCCGGAAATTTCGGAAAGGCGATATACCTTTAATTCCTAGTTGGCCGTAACTTTCTCGATGACGTCAAATTAGTGAAAAATCAAAGTTTCTTTGTCGCCGTATAGCTCGAGAACGGGTCGACGGGTGCGGGCGAGAGTAGGCTCGTCGGACGGAGGACGCGGAGACGAAGGCTTACCGCGCGAAAAATTCGCGAAAATTCGCGGAAAATTTTTTACGTGTGCATCGGTAACGCGCGTCGACCTCGGCGGAGGATAACTTACCGACCACCACCGGCAGTGGTCGGTAACGGCTCGGGGGGTATAAGCTGCCGCGTTAAAAATGAAACCCGAATTTCGGCGCTTCCACGGTTCAGGGCTGAAAAGGGCCCGACAGAAAATAACTGATTCAAACGTTCGAATTTAACGCCAATTTCGCGACGCTGACTTCGCATCGATGGCGAGTGCCGCCACAGTCGCCGCGTTTACTCTCCCTTGATAGTTGAGCGAATGGACTTGTAACTTCGAGGTTACGAATCCGACTCTACGTTTAGGTTTACATTTTCCATTAATTTTAAAGGGTGAGGAAGGGTTGGGGGGGGGGGATGGCGATGACAGACCAATTGCGCACCTCCCCGCCACCATTGTCGCCACCGACGACCTCGACCTCGAGCCGAGCGGGGCCGAAGGCCCGACGGGCTCCCGGAAATTTCGGAAAGGCGATATACCTTTAATTCCTAGTTGGCCGTAACTTTCTCGATGACGTCAAATTAGTGAAAAATCAAAGTTTCTTTGTCGCCGTATAGCTCGAGAACGGGTCGACGGGTGCGGGCGAGAGTAGGCTCGTCGGACGGAGGACGCGGAGACGAAGGCTTACCGCGCGAAAAATTCGCGAAAATTCGCGGAAAATTTTTTACGTGTGCATCGGTAACGCGCGTCGACCTCGGCGGAGGATAACTTACCGACCACCACCGGCAGTGGTCGGTAACGGCTCGGGGGGTATAAGCTGCCGCGTTAAAAATGAAACCCGAATTTCGGCGCTTCCACGGTTCAGGGCTGAAAAGGGCCCGAAAGAAAATAACTGATCCAAACGTTCGAATTTAACGCCAACTTCGCGACGCTGACATCGCATCGGCGGCGAGTGCCGCCACAGTCGCCGCGTTTACTCTCCCTTGATAGTTGAGCGAATGGACTTGTAACTTCGAGGTTACAAATCCGACTCTACGTTTAGGTTTACATTTTCCATTATTTTTAAAGGGTGAGGGGGGGTTGGGGGGAGGATGGCGATGACAGACCAATTGCGCACCTCCCCGCCACCATCGTCGCTACCGACGACCTCGACCTCGAGCCGAGCGGGGCCGAAGGCCCGACGGGCTCCCGGAAATTTCGGAAAGGCGATATACCTTTAATTCCCAGTTGGCCGTAACTTTCTCGATGACGTCAAATTAGTGAAAAATCAAAGTTTCTTTGTCGCCGTATAGCTCGAGAACGGGTCGACGGGTGCGGGCGAGAGTAGGCTCGTCGGACGGAGGACGCGGAGACGAAGGCTTACCGCGCGAAAAATTCGCGAAAATTCGCGGAAAATTTTTTACGTGTGCATCGGTAACGCGCGTCGACCTCGGCGGAGGATAACTTACCGACCACCACCGGCAGTGGTCGGTAACGGCTCGGGGGGTATAAGCTGCCGCGTTAAAAATGAAACCCGAATTTCGGAGCTTCCACGGTTCAGGGCTGAAAAGGGCCCGACAGAAAATAACTGATTCAAACGTTCGAATTTAACGCCAATTTCGCGACGCTGACTTCGCATCGATGGCGAGTGCCGCCACAGTCGCCGCGTTTACTCTCCCTTGATAGTTGAGCGAATGGACTTGTAACTTCGAGGTTACAAATCCGACTCTACGTTTAGGTTTACATTTTCCATTAATTTTAAAGGGTGAGGGGGGGTTGGGGGGAGGATGGCGATGACAGACCAATTGCGCACCTCCCCGCCACCATCGTCGCTACCGACGACCTCGACCTCGAGCCGAGCTGGGCCGAAGGCCCGACGGGCTCCCGGAAATTTCGGAAAGGCGATATACCTTTAATTCCCAGTTGGCCGTAACTTTCTCGATGACGTCATATTAGTGAAAAATCAAAGTTTCTTTGTCGCCGTATAGCTCGAGAACGGGTCGACGGGTGCGGGCGAGAGTAGGCTCGTCGGACGGAGGACGCGGAGACGAAGGCTTACCGCGCGAAAAATTCGCGAAAATTCGCGGAAAATTTTTTACGTGTGCATCGGTAACGCGCGTCGACCTCGGCGGAGGATAACTTACCGACCACCACCGGCAGTGGTCGGTAACGGCTCGGGGGGTATAAGCTGCCGCGTTAAAAATGAAACCCGAATTTCGGCGCTTCCACGGTTCAGGGCTGAAAAGGGCCCGACAGAAAATAACTGATCCAAACGTTCGAATTTAACGCCAATTTCGCGACGCTGACTTCGCATCGATGGCGAGTGCCGCCACAGTCGCCGCGTTTACTCTCCCTTGATAGTTGAGCGAATGGACTTGTAACTTCGAGGTTACGAATCCGACTCTACGTTTAGGTTTACATTTTCCATTAATTTTAAAGGGTGAGGAAGGGTTGGGGGGGGGATGGCGATGACAGACCAATTGCGCACCTCCCCGCCACCATTGTCGCCACCGACGACCTCGACCTCGAGCCGAGCGGGGCCGAAGGCCCGACGGGCTCCCGGAAATTTCGGAAAGGCGATATACCTTTAATTCCTAGTTGGCCGTAACTTTCTCGATGACGACAAATTAGTGAAAAATCAAAGTTTCTTTGTCGCCGTATAGCTCGAGAACGGGTCGACGGGTGCGGGCGAGAGTAGGCTCGTCGGACGGAGGACGCGGAGACGAAGGCTTACCGCACGAAAAATTCGCGAAAATTCGCGGAAAATTTTTTACGTGTGCATCGGTAACGCGCGTCGACCTCGGCGGAGGATAACTTACCGACCACCACCGGCAGTGGTCGGTAACGGCTCGGGGGGTATAAGCTGCCGCGTTAAAAATGAAACCCGAATTTCGGCGCTTCCACGGTTCAGGGCTGAAAAGGGCCCGAAAGAAAATAACTGATCCAAACGTTCGAATTTAACGCCAACTTCGCGACGCTGACATCGCATCGGCGGCGAGTGCCGCCACAGTCGCCGCGTTTACTCTCCCTTGATAGTTGAGCGAATGGACTTGTAACTTCGAGGTTACAAATCCGACTCTACGTTTAGGTTTACATTTTCCATTAATTTTAAAGGGTGAGGGGGGGTTGGGGGGGGGTATGGCGATGACAGACCAATTGCGCACCTCCCCGCCACCATTGTCGCTACCGACGACCTCGACCTCGAGCCGAGCGGGGCCGAAGGCCCGACGGGCTCCCGGAAATTTCGGAAAGGCGATATACCTTTAATTCCTAGTTGGCCGTAACTTTCTCGATGACGTCAAATTAGTGAAAAATCAAAGTTTCTTTGTCGCCGTATAGCTCGAGAACGGGTCGACGGGTGCGGGCGAGAGTAGGCTCGTCGGACGGAGGACGCGGAGACGAAGGCTTACCGCGCGAAAAATTCGCGAAAATTCGCGGAAAATTTTTTACGTGTGCATCGGTAACGCGCGTCGACCTCGGCGGAGGATAACTTACCGACCACCACCGGCAGTGGTCGGTAACGGCTCGGGGGGTATAAGCTGCCGCGTTAAAAATGAAACCCGAATTTCGGCGCTTCCACGGTTCAGGGCTGAAAAGGGCCCGAAAGAAAATAACTGATCCAAACGTTCGAATTTAACGCCAACTTCGCGACGCTGACATCGCATCGGCGGCGAGTGCCGCCACAGTCGCCGCGTTTACTCTCCCTTGATAGTTGAGCGAATGGACTTGTAACTTCGAGGTTACAAATCCGACTCTACGTTTAGGTTTACATTTTCCATTAATTTTAAAGGGTGAGGGGGGGTTGGGGGGAGGATGGCGATGACAGACCAATTGCGCACCTCCCCGCCACCATCGTCGCTACCGACGACCTCGACCTCGAGCCGAGTGGGGCCGAAGGCCCGACGGGCTCCCGGAAATTTCGGAAAGGCGATATACCTTTAATTCCCAGTTGGCCGTAACTTTCTCGATGACGTCAAATTAGTGAAAAATCAAAGTTTCTTTGTCGCCGTATAGCTCGAGAACGGGTCGACGGGTGCGGGCGAGAGTAGGCTCGTCGGACGGAGGACGCGGAGACGAAGGCTTACCGCGCGAAAAATTCGCGAAAATTCGCGGAAAATTTTTTACGTGTGCATCGGTAACGCGCGTCGACCTCGGCGGAGGATAACTTACCGACCACCACCGGCAGTGGTCGGTAACGGCTCGGGGGGTATAAGCTGCCGCGTTAAAAATGAAACCCGAATTTCGGCGCTTCCACGGTTCAGGGCTGAAAAGGGCCCGAAAGAAAATAACTGATCCAAACGTTCGAATTTAACGCCAACTTCGCGACGCTGACATCGCATCGGCGGCGAGTGCCGCCACAGTCGCCGCGTTTACTCTCCCTTGATAGTTGAGCGAATGGACTTGTAACTTCGAGGTTACAAATCCGACTCTACGTTTAGGTTTACATTTTCCATTAATTTTAAAGGGTGAGGGGGGTTGGGGGGAGGATGGCGATGACAGACCAATTGCGCACCTCCCCGCCACCATCGTCGCTACCGACGACCTCGACCTCGAGCCGAGCGGGGCCGAAGGCCCGACGGGCTCCCGGAAATTTCGGAAAGGCGATATACCTTTAATTTCCAGTTGGCCGTAACTTTCTCGATGACGTCAAATTAGTGAAAAATCAAAGTTTCTTTGTCGCCGTATAGCTCGAGAACGGGTCGACGGGTGCGGGCGAGAGTAGGCTCGTCGGACGGAGGACGCGGAGACGAAGGCTTACCGCGCGAAAAATTCGCGAAAATTCGCGGAAAATTTTTTACGTGTGCATCGGTAACGCGCGTCGACCTCGGCGGAGGATAACTTACCGACCACCACCGGCAGTGGTCGGTAACGGCTCGGGGGGTATAAGCTGCCGCGTTAAAAATGAAACCCGAATTTCGGAGCTTCCACGGTTCAGGGCTGAAAAGGGCCCGACAGAAAATAACTGATTCAAACGTTCGAATTTAACGCCAATTTCGCGACGCTGACTTCGCATCGATGGCGAGTGCCGCCACAGTCGCCGCGTTTACTCTCCCTTGATAGTTGAGCGAATGGACTTGTAACTTCGTGGTTACGAATCCGACTCTACGTTTAGGTTTACATTTTCCATTAATTTTAAAGGGTGAGGAAGGGTTGGGGGGGGGGATGGTGATGACAGACCAATTGCGCACCTCCCCGCCACCATTGTCGCTACCGACGACCTCGACCTCGAGCCGAGCGGGGCCGAAGGCCCGACGGGCTCCCGGAAATTTCGGAAAGGCGATATACCTTTAATTCCTAGTTGGCCGTAACTTTCTCGATGACGTCAAATTAGTGAAAAATCAAAGTTTCTTTGTCGCCGTATAGCTCGAGAACGGGTCGACGGGTGCGGGCGAGAGTAGGCTCGTCGGACGGAGGACGCGGAGACGAAGGCTTACCGCACGAAAAATTCGTGAAAATTCGCGGAAAATTTTTTACGTGTGCATCGGTAACGCGCGTCGACCTCGGCGGAGGATAACTTACCGACCACCACCGGCAGTGGTCGGTAACGGCACGGGGGGTATAAGCTGCCGCGTTAAAAATGAAACCCGAATTTCGGCGCTTCCACGGTTCAGGGCTGAAAAGGGCCCGAAAGAAAATAACTGATCCAAACGTTCGAATTTAACGCCAACTTCGCGACGCTGACATCGCATCGGCGGCGAGTGCCGCCACAGTCGCCGCGTTTACTCTCCCTTGATAGTTGAGCGAATGGACTTGTAACTTCGAGGTTACAAATCCGACTCTACGTTTAGGTTTACATTTTCCATTAATTTTAAAGGGTGAGGGGGGGTTGGGGGGAGGATGGCGATGACAGACCAATTGCGCACCTCCCCGCCACCATCGTCGCTACCGACGACCTCGACCTCGAGCCGAGCTGGGCCGAAGGCCCGACGGGCTCCCGGAAATTTCGGAAAGGCGATATACCTTTAATTCCCAGTTGGCCGTAACTTTCTCGATGACGTCAAATTAGTGAAAAATCAAAGTTTCTTTGTCGCCGTATAGCTCGAAAACAGGTCGACGGGTGCGGGCGAGAGTAGGCTCGTCGGACGGAGGACGCGGAGACGAAGGCTTACCGCGCGAAAAATTCGCGAAAATTCGCGGAAAATTTTTTACGTGTGCATCGGTAACGCGCGTCGACCTCGGCGGAGGATAACTTACCGACCACCACCGGCAGTGGTCGGTAACGGCTCGGGGGGTATAAGCTGCCGCGTTAAAAATGAAACCCGAATTTCGGCGCTTCCACGGTTCAGGGCTGAAAAGGGCCCGACAGAAAATAACTGATTCAAACGTTCGAATTTAACGCCAACTTCGCGACGCTGACATCGCATCGGCGGCGAGTGCCGCCACAGTCGCCGCGTTTACTCTCCCTTGATAGTTGAGCGAATGGACTTGTAACTTCGAGGTTACAAATCCGACTCTACGTTTAGGTTTACATTTTCCATTAATTTTAAAGGGTGAGGGGGGGTTGGGGGGAGGATGGCGATGACAGACCAATTGCGCACCTCCCCGCCACCATCGTCGCTACCGACGACCTCGACCTCGAGCCGAGTGGGGCCGAAGGCCCGACGGGCTCCCGGAAATTTCGGAAAGGCGATATACCTTTAATTCCCAGTTGGCCGTAACTTTCTCGATGACGTCAAATTAGTGAAAAATCAAAGTTTCTTTGACGCCGTATAGCTCGAGAACGGGTCGACGGGTGCGGGCGAGAGTAGGCTCGTCGGACGGAGGACGCGGAGACGAAGGCTTACCGCGCGAAAAATTCGCGAAAATTCGCGGAAAATTTTTTACGTGTGCATCGGTAACGCGCGTCGACCTCGGCGGAGGATAACTTACCGACCACCACCGGCAGTGGTCGGTAACGGCTCGGGGGGTATAAGCTGCCGCGTTAAAAATGAAACCCGAATTTCGGCGCTTCCACGGTTCAGGGCTGAAAAGGGCCCGAAAGAAAATAACTGATCCAAACGTTCGAATTTAACGCCAACTTCGCGACGCTGACATCGCATCGGCGGCGAGTGCCGCCACCGTCGCCGCGTTTACTCTCCCTTGATAGTTGAGCGAATGGACTTGTAGCTTCGAGGTTACAAATCCGACTCTACGTTTAGGTTTACATTTTCCATTAATTATAAAGGGTGAGGGGGGGTTGGGGGGGAGGATGGCGATGACAGACCAATTGCGCACCTCCCCGCCACCATCGTCGCTACCGACGACCTCGACCTCGATCCGAGCGGGGCCGAAGGCCCGACGGGCTCCCGGTAATTTCGGAAAGGCGATATACCTTTAATTCCCAGTTGGCCGTAACTTTCTCGATGACGTCAAATTAGTGAAAAATCAAAGTTTCTTTGTCGCCGTATAGCTCGAGAACGGGTCGACGGGTGCGGGCGAGAGTAGGCTCGTCGGACGGAGGACGCGGAGACGAAGGCTTACCGCGCGAAAAATTCGCGAAAATTCGCGGAAAATTTTTTACGTGTGCATCGGTAACGCGCGTCGACCTCGGCGGAGGATAACTTACCGACCACCACCGGCAGTGGTCGGTAACGGCTCGGGGGGTATAAGCTGCCGCGTTAAAAATGAAACCCGAATTTCGGCGCTTCCACGGTTCAGGGCTGAAAAGGGCCCGAAAGAAAATAACTGATCCAAACGTTCGAATTTAACGCCAACTTCGCGACGCTGACATCGCATCGGCGGCGAGTGCCGCCACAGTCGCCGCGTTTACTCTCCCTTGATAGTTGAGCGAATGGACTTGTAACTTCGAGGTTACAAATCCGACTCTACGTTTAGGTTTACATTTTCCATTAATTTTAAAGGGTGAGGGGGGTTGGGGGGAGGATGGCGATGACAGACCAATTGCGCACCTCCCCGCCACCATCGTCGCTACCGACGACCTCGACCTCGAGCCGAGCGGGGCCGAAGGCCCGACGGGCTCCCGGAAATTTCGGAAAGGCGATATACCTTTAATTTCCAGTTGGCCGTAACTTTCTCGATGACGTCAAATTAGTGAAAAATCAAAGTTTCTTTGTCGCCGTATAGCTCGAGAACGGGTCGACGGGTGCGGGCGAGAGTAGGCTCGTCGGACGGAGGACGCGGAGACGAAGGCTTACCGCGCGAAAAATTCGCGAAAATTCGCGGAAAATTTTTTACGTGTGCATCGGTAACGCGCGTCGACCTCGGCGGAGGATAACTTACCGACCACCACCGGCAGTGGTCGGTAACGGCTCGGGGGGTATAAGCTGCCGCGTTAAAAATGAAACCCGAATTTCGGAGCTTCCACGGTTCAGGGCTGAAAAGGGCCCGACAGAAAATAACTGATTCAAACGTTCGAATTTAACGCCAATTTCGCGACGCTGACTTCGCATCGATGGCGAGTGCCGCCACAGTCGCCGCGTTTACTCTCCCTTGATAGTTGAGCGAATGGACTTGTAACTTCGTGGTTACGAATCCGACTCTACGTTTAGGTTTACATTTTCCATTAATTTTAAAGGGTGAGGAAGGGTTGGGGGGGGGGATGGTGATGACAGACCAATTGCGCACCTCCCCGCCACCATTGTCGCTACCGACGACCTCGACCTCGAGCCGAGCGGGGCCGAAGGCCCGACGGGCTCCCGGAAATTTCGGAAAGGCGATATACCTTTAATTCCTAGTTGGCCGTAACTTTCTCGATGACGTCAAATTAGTGAAAAATCAAAGTTTCTTTGTCGCCGTATAGCTCGAGAACGGGTCGACGGGTGCGGGCGAGAGTAGGCTCGTCGGACGGAGGACGCGGAGACGAAGGCTTACCGCACGAAAAATTCGTGAAAATTCGCGGAAAATTTTTTACGTGTGCATCGGTAACGCGCGTCGACCTCGGCGGAGGATAACTTACCGACCACCACCGGCAGTGGTCGGTAACGGCACGGGGGGTATAAGCTGCCGCGTTAAAAATGAAACCCGAATTTCGGCGCTTCCACGGTTCAGGGCTGAAAAGGGCCCGAAAGAAAATAACTGATCCAAACGTTCGAATTTAACGCCAACTTCGCGACGCTGACATCGCATCGGCGGCGAGTGCCGCCACAGTCGCCGCGTTTACTCTCCCTTGATAGTTGAGCGAATGGACTTGTAACTTCGAGGTTACAAATCCGACTCTACGTTTAGGTTTACATTTTCCATTAATTTTAAAGGGTGAGGGGGGGTTGGGGGGAGGATGGCGATGACAGACCAATTGCGCACCTCCCCGCCACCATCGTCGCTACCGACGACCTCGACCTCGAGCCGAGCTGGGCCGAAGGCCCGACGGGCTCCCGGAAATTTCGGAAAGGCGATATACCTTTAATTCCCAGTTGGCCGTAACTTTCTCGATGACGTCAAATTAGTGAAAAATCAAAGTTTCTTTGTCGCCGTATAGCTCGAAAACAGGTCGACGGGTGCGGGCGAGAGTAGGCTCGTCGGACGGAGGACGCGGAGACGAAGGCTTACCGCGCGAAAAATTCGCGAAAATTCGCGGAAAATTTTTTACGTGTGCATCGGTAACGCGCGTCGACCTCGGCGGAGGATAACTTACCGACCACCACCGGCAGTGGTCGGTAACGGCTCGGGGGGTATAAGCTGCCGCGTTAAAAATGAAACCCGAATTTCGGCGCTTCCACGGTTCAGGGCTGAAAAGGGCCCGACAGAAAATAACTGATTCAAACGTTCGAATTTAACGCCAACTTCGCGACGCTGACATCGCATCGGCGGCGAGTGCCGCCACAGTCGCCGCGTTTACTCTCCCTTGATAGTTGAGCGAATGGACTTGTAACTTCGAGGTTACAAATCCGACTCTACGTTTAGGTTTACATTTTCCATTAATTTTAAAGGGTGAGGGGGGGTTGGGGGGAGGATGGCGATGACAGACCAATTGCGCACCTCCCCGCCACCATCGTCGCTACCGACGACCTCGACCTCGAGCCGAGTGGGGCCGAAGGCCCGACGGGCTCCCGGAAATTTCGGAAAGGCGATATACCTTTAATTCCCAGTTGGCCGTAACTTTCTCGATGACGTCAAATTAGTGAAAAATCAAAGTTTCTTTGACGCCGTATAGCTCGAGAACGGGTCGACGGGTGCGGGCGAGAGTAGGCTCGTCGGACGGAGGACGCGGAGACGAAGGCTTACCGCGCGAAAAATTCGCGAAAATTCGCGGAAAATTTTTTACGTGTGCATCGGTAACGCGCGTCGACCTCGGCGGAGGATAACTTACCGACCACCACCGGCAGTGGTCGGTAACGGCTCGGGGGGTATAAGCTGCCGCGTTAAAAATGAAACCCGAATTTCGGCGCTTCCACGGTTCAGGGCTGAAAAGGGCCCGAAAGAAAATAACTGATCCAAACGTTCGAATTTAACGCCAACTTCGCGACGCTGACATCGCATCGGCGGCGAGTGCCGCCACCGTCGCCGCGTTTACTCTCCCTTGATAGTTGAGCGAATGGACTTGTAGCTTCGAGGTTACAAATCCGACTCTACGTTTAGGTTTACATTTTCCATTAATTATAAAGGGTGAGGGGGGGTTGGGGGGGAGGATGGCGATGACAGACCAATTGCGCACCTCCCCGCCACCATCGTCGCTACCGACGACCTCGACCTCGATCCGAGCGGGGCCGAAGGCCCGACGGGCTCCCGGTAATTTCGGAAAGGCGATATACCTTTAATTTCCAGTTGGCCGTAACTTTCTCGATGACGTCAAATTAGTGAAAAATCAAAGTTTCTTTGTCGCCGTATAGCTCGAGAACGGGTCGACGGGTTCGGGCGAGAGTAGGCTCGTCGGACGGAGGACGCGGAGACGAAGGCTTACCGCGCGAAAAATTCGCGAAAATTCGCGGAAAATTTTTTACGTGTGCATCGGTAACGCGCGTCGACCTCGGCGGAGGATAACTTACCGACCACCACCGGCAGTGGTCGGTAACGGCTCGGGGGGTATAAGCTGCCGCGTTAAAAATGAAACCCGAATTTCGGCGCTTCCACGGTTCAGGGCTGAAAAGGGCCCGACAGAAAATAACTGATTCAAACGTTCGAATTTAACGCCAATTTCGCGACGCTGACATCGCATCGGCGGCGAGTGCCGCCACAGTCGCCGCGTTTACTCTCCCTTGATAGTTGAGCGAATGGACTTGTAACTTCGAGGTTACAAATCCGACTCTACGTTTAGGTTTACATTTTCCATTAATTTTAAAGGGTGAGGGGGGTTGGGGGGAGGATGGCGATGACAGACCAATTGCGCACCTCCCCGCCACCATCGTCGCTACCGACGACCTCGACCTCGAGCCGAGCGGGGCCGAAGGCCCGACGGGCTCCCGGAAATTTCGGAAAGGCGATATACCTTTAATTTCCAGTTGGCCGTAACTTTCTCGATGACGCCAAATTAGTGAAAAATCAAAGTTTCTTTGTCGCCGTATAGCTCGAGAACGGGTCGACGGGTTCGGGCGAGAGTAGGCTCGTCGGACGGAGGACGCGGAGACGAAGGCTTACCGCGCGAAAAATTCGCGAAAATTCGCGGAAAATTTTTTACGTGTGCATCGGTAACGCGCGTCGACCTCGGCGGAGGATAACTTACCGACCACCACCGGCAGTGGTCGGTAACGGCTCGGGGGGTATAAGCTGCCGCGTTAAAAATGAAACCCGAATTTCGGCGCTTCCACGGTTCAGGGCTGAAAAGGGCCCGACAGAAAATAACTGATTCAAACGTTCGAATTTAACGCCAATTTCGCGACGCTGACATCGCATCGGCGGCGAGTGCCGCCACAGTCGCCGCGTTTACTCTCCCTTGATAGTTGAGCGAATGGACTTGTAACTTCGAGGTTACAAATCCGACTCTACGTTTAGGTTTACATTTTCCATTAATTTTAAAGGGTGAGGGGGGGTTGGGGGGAGGATGGCGATGACAGACCAATTGCGCACCTCCCCGCCACCATCGTCGCTACCGACGACCTCGACCTCGAGCCGAGTGGGGCCGAAGGCCCGACGGGCTCCCGGAAATTTCGGAAAGGCGATATACCTTTAATTCCCAGTTGGCCGTAACTTTCTCGATGACGTCAAATTAGTGAAAAATCAAAGTTTCTTTGTCGCCGTATAGCTCGAGAACGGGTCGACGGGTGCGGGCGAGAGTAGGCTCGTCGGACGGAGGACGCGGAGACGAAGGCTTACCGCGCGAAAAATTCGCGAAAATTCGCGGAAAATTTTTTACGTGTGCATCGGTAACGCGCGTCGACCTCGGCGGAGGATAACTTACCGACCACCACCGGCAGTGGTCGGTAACGGCTCGGGGGGTATAAGCTGCCGCGTTAAAAATGAAACCCGAATTTCGGCGCTTCCACGGTTCAGGGCTGAAAAGGGCCCGAAAGAAAATAACTGATCCAAACGTTCGAATTTAACGCCAACTTCGCGACGCTGACATCGCATCGGCGGCGAGTGCCGCCACAGTCGCCGCGTTTACTCTCCCTTGATAGTTGAGCGAATGGACTTGTAACTTCGAGGTTACAAATCCGACTCTACGTTTAGGTTTACATTTTCCATTAATTTTAAAGGGTGAGGGGGGGTTGGGGGGGAGGATGGCGATGACAGACCAATTGCGCACCTCCCCGCCACCATCGTCGCTACCGACGACCTCGACCTCGAGCCGAGCGGGGCCGAAGGCCCGACGGGCTCCCGGAAATTTCGGAAAGGCGATATACCTTTAATTTCCAGTTGGCCGTAACTTTCTCGATGACGTCAAATTAGTGAAAAATCAAAGTTTCTTTGTCGCCGTATAGCTCGAGAACGGGTCGACGGGTGCGGGCGAGAGTAGGCTCGTCGGACGGAGGACGCGGAGACGAAGGCTTACCGCGCGAAAAATTCGCGAAAATTCGCGGAAAATTTTTTACGTGTGCATCGGTAACGCGCGTCGACCTCGGCGGAGGATAACTTACCGACCACCACCGGCAGTGGTCGGTAACGGCTCGGGGGGTATAAGCTGCCGCGTTAAAAATGAAACCCGAATTTCGGCGCTTCCACGGTTCAGGGCTGAAAAGGGCCCGACAGAAAATAACTGATTCAAACGTTCGAATTTAACGCCAATTTCGCTACGCTGACTTCGCATCGATGGCGAGTGCCGCCACAGTCGCCGCGTTTACTCTCCCTTGATAGTTCAGCGAATGGACTTGTAACTTCGTGGTTACGAATCCGACTCTACGTTTAGGTTTACATTTTCCATTAATTTTAAAGGGTGAGGAAGGGTTGGGGGGGGGATGGCGATGACAGACCAATTGCGCACCTCCCCGCCACCATTGTCGCCACCGACGACCTCGACCTCGAGCCGAGCGGGGCCGAAGGCCCGACGGGCTCCCGGAAATTTCGGAAAGGCGATATACCTTTAATTCCTAGTTGGCCGTAACTTTCTCGATGACGTCAAATTAGTGAAAAATCAAAGTTTCTTTGTCGCCGTATAGCTCGAGAACGGGTCGACGGGTGCGGGCGAGAGTAGGCTCGTCGGACGGAGGACGCGGAGACGAAGGCTTACCGCGCGAAAAATTTGCGAAAATTCGCGGAAAATTTTTTACGTGTGCATCGGTAACGCGCGTCGACCTCGGCGGAGGATAACTTACCGACCACCACCGGCAGTGGTCGGTAACGGCTCGGGGGGTATAAGCTGCCGCGTTAAAAATGAAACCCGAATTTCGGCGCTTCCACGGTTCAGGGCTGAAAAGGGCCCGAAAGAAAATAACTGATTCAAACGTTCGAATTTAACGCCAATTTCGCGACGCTGACTTCGCATCGATGGCGAGTGCCGCCACAGTCGCCGCGTTTACTCTCCCTTGATAGTTGAGCGAATGGACTTGTAACTTCGAGGTTACGAATCCGACTCTACGTTTAGGTTTACATTTTCCATTAATTTTAAAGGGTGAGGAAGGGTTGGGGGGGGGGATGGCGATGACAGACCAATTGCGCACCTCCCCGCCACCATTGTCGCCACCGACGACCTCGACCTCGAGCCGAGCGGGGCCGAAGGCCCGACGGGCTCCCGGAAATTTCGGAAAGGCGATATACCTTTAATTCCTAGTTGGCCGTAACTTTCTCGATGACGTCAAATTAGTGAAAAATCAAAGTTTCTTTGTCGCCGTATAGCTCGAGAACGGGTCGACGGGTGCGGGCGAGAGTAGGCTCGTCGGACGGAGGACGCGGAGACGAAGGCTTACCGCGCGAAAAATTTGCGAAAATTCGCGGAAAATTTTTTACGTGTGCATCGGTAACGCGCGTCGACCTCGGCGGAGGATAACTTACCGACCACCACCGGCAGTGGTCGGTAACGGCTCGGGGGGTATAAGCTGCCGCGTTAAAAATGAAACCCGAATTTCGGCGCTTCCACGGTTCAGGGCTGAAAAGGGCCCGAAAGAAAATAACTGATTCAAACGTTCGAATTTAACGCCAATTTCGCGACGCTGACTTCGCATCGATGGCGAGTGCCGCCACAGTCGCCGCGTTTACTCTCCCTTGATAGTTGAGCGAATGGACTTGTAACTTCGAGGTTACGAATCCGACTCTACGTTTAGGTTTACATTTTCCATTAATTTTAAAGGGTGAGGAAGGGTTGGGGGGGGGGATGGCGATGACAGACCAATTGCGCACCTCCCCGCCACCATTGTCGCCACCGACGACCTCGACCTCGAGCCGAGCGGGGCCGAAGGCCCGACGGGCTCCCGGAAATTTCGGAAAGGCGATATACCTTTAATTCCTAGTTGGCCGTAACTTTCTCGATGACGTCAAATTAGTGAAAAATCAAAGTTTCTTTGTCGCCGTATAGCTCGAGAACGGGTCGACGGGTGCGGGCGAGAGTAGGCTCGTCGGACGGAGGACGCGGAGACGAAGGCTTACCGCGCGAAAAATTCGCGAAAATTCGCGGAAAATTTTTTACGTGTGCATCGGTAACGCGCGTCGACCTCGGCGGAGGATAACTTACCGACCACCACCGGCAGTGGTCGGTAACGGCTCGGGGGGTATAAGCTGCCGCGTTAAAAATGAAACCCGAATTTCGGCGCTTCCACGGTTCAGGGCTGAAAAGGGCCCGAAAGAAAATAACTGATCCAAACGTTCGAATTTAACGCCAACTTCGCGACGCTGACATCGTATCGGCGGCGAGTGCCGCCACAGTCGCCGCGTTTACTCTCCCTTGATAGTTGAGCGAATGGACTTGTAACTTCGAGGTTACAAATCCGACTCTACGTTTAGGTTTACATTTTCCATTAATTTTAAAGGGTGAGGGGGGGTTGGGGGGAGGATGGCGATGACAGACCAATTGCGCACCTCCCCGCCACCATCGTCGCTACCGACGACCTCGACCTCGAGCCGAGTGGGGCCGAAGGCCCGACGGGCTCCCGGAAATTTCGGAAAGGCGATATACCTTTAATTCCCAGTTGGCCGTAACTTTCTCGATGACGTCAAATTAGTGAAAAATCAAAGTTTCTTTGTCGCCGTATAGCTCGAGAACGGGTCGACGGGTGCGGGCGAGAGTAGGCTCGTCGGACGGAGGACGCGGAGACGAAGGCTTACCGCGCGAAAAATTCGCGAAAATTCGCGGAAAATTTTTTACGTGTGCATCGGTAACGCGCGTCGACCTCGGCGGAGGATAACTTACCGACCACCACCGGCAGTGGTCGGTAACGGCTCGGGGGGTATAAGCTGCCGCGTTAAAAATGAAACCCGAATTTCGGCGCTTCCACGGTTCAGGGCTGAAAAGGGCCCGAAAGAAAATAACTGATCCAAACGTTCGAATTTAACGCCAACTTCGCGACGCTGACATCGCATCGGCGGCGAGTGCCGCCACAGTCGCCGCGTTTACTCTCCCTTGATAGTTGAGCGAATGGACTTGTAACTTCGAGGTTACAAATCCGACTCTACGTTTAGGTTTACATTTTCCATTAATTTTAAAGGGTGAGGGGGGGTTGGGGGGGAGGATGGCGATGACAGACCAATTGCGCACCTCCCCGCCATCATCGTCGCTACCGACGACCTCGACCTCGAGCCGAGCGGGGCCGAAGGCCCGACGGGCTCCCGGAAATTTCGGAAAGGCGATATACCTTTAATTTCCAGTTGGCCGTAACTTTCTCGATGACGTCAAATTAGTGAAAAATCAAAGTTTCTTTGTCGCCGTATAGCTCGAGAACGGGTCGACGGGTGCGGGCGAGAGTAGGCTCGTCGGACGGAGGACGCGGAGACGAAGGCTTACCGCGCGAAAAATTCGCGAAAATTCGCGGAAAATTTTTTACGTGTGCATCGGTAACGCGCGTCGACCTCGGCGGAGGATAACTTACCGACCACCACCGGCAGTGGTCGGTAACGGCTCGGGGGGTATAAGCTGCCGCGTTAAAAATGAAACCCGAATTTCGGAGCTTCCACGGTTCAGGGCTGAAAAGGTTCCGACAGAAAATAACTGATTCAAACGTTCGAATTTAACGCCAATTTCGCGACGCTGACTTCGCATCGATGGCGAGTGCCGCCACAGTCGCCGCGTTTACTCTCCCTTGATAGTTGAGCGAATGGACTTGTAACTTCGTGGTTACGAATCCGACTCTACGTTTAGGTTTACATTTTCCATTAATTTTAAAGGGTGAGGAAGGGTTGGGGGGGGGGGATGGTGATGACAGACCAATTGCGCACCTCCCCGCCACCATCGTCGCTACCGACGACCTCGACCTCGAGCCGAGCGGGGCCGAAGGCCCGACGGGCTCCCGGAAATTTCGGAAAGGCGATATACCTTTAATTCCCAGTTGGCCGTAACTTTCTCGATGACGTCAAATTAGTGAAAAATCAAAGTTTCTTTGTCGCCGTATAGCTCGAGAACGGGTCGACGGGTGCGGGCGAGAGTAGGCTCGTCGGACGGAGGACGCGGAGACGAAGGCTTACCGCGCGAAAAATTCGCGAAAATTCGCGGAAAATTTTTTACGTGTGCATCGGTAACGCGCGTCGACCTCGGCGAAGGATAACTTACCGACCACCACCGGCAGTGGTCGGTAACGGCTCGGGGGGTATAAGCTGCCGCGTTAAAAATGAAACCCGAATTTCGGCGCTTCCACGGTTCAGGGCTGAAAAGGGCCCGAAAGAAAATAACTGATCCAAACGTTCGAATTTAACGCCAACTTCGCGACGCTGACATCGCATCGGCGGCGAGTGCCGCCACAGTCGCCGCGTTTACTCTCCCTTGATAGTTGAGCGAATGGACTTGTAACTTCGAGGTTACAAATCCGACTCTACGTTTAGGTTTACATTTTCCATTAATTTTAAAGGGTGGGGGGGGTTGGGGGGGAGGATGGCGATGACAGACCAATTGCGCACCTCCCCGCCACCATCGTCGCTACCGACGACCTCGACCTCGAGCCGAGCGGGGCCGAAGGCCCGACGGGCTCCCGGAAATTTCGGAAAGGCGATATACCTTTAATTCCTAGTTGGCCGTAACTTTCTCGATGACGTCAAATTAGTGAAAAATCAAAGTTTCTTTGTCGCCGTATAGCTCGAGAACGGGTCGACGGGTGCGGGCGAGAGTAGGCTCGTCGGACGGAGGACGCGGAGACGAAGGCTTACCGCGCGAAAAATTCGCGAAAATTCGCGGAAAATTTTTTACGTGTGCATCGGTAACGCGCGTCGACCTCGGCGGAGGATAACTTACCGACCACCACCGGCAGTGGTCGGTAACGGCTCGGGGGGTATAAGCTGCCGCGTTAAAAATGAAACCCGAATTTCGGCGCTTCCACGGTTCAGGGCTGAAAAGGGCCCGACAGAAAATAACTGATTCAAACGTTCGAATTTAACGCCAATTTCGCGACGCTGACATCGCATCGGCGGCGAGTGCCGCCACAGTCGCCGCGTTTACTCTCCCTTGATAGTTGAGCGAATGGACTTGTAACTTCGAGGTTACAAATCCGACTCTACGTTTAGGTTTACATTTTCCATTAATTTTAAAGGGTGAGGGGGGTTGGGGGGAGGATGGCGATGACAGACCAATTGCGCACCTCCCCGCCACCATCGTCGCTACCGACGACCTCGACCTCGAGCCGAGCGGGGCCGAAGGCCCGACGGGCTCCCGGAAATTTCGGAAAGGCGATATACCTTTAATTTCCAGTTGGCCGTAACTTTCTCGATGACGTCAAATTAGTGAAAAATCAAAGTTTCTTTGTCGCCGTATAGCTCGAGAACGGGTCGACGGGTTCGGGCGAGAGTAGGCTCGTCGGACGGAGGACGCGGAGACGAAGGCTTACCGCGCGAAAAATTCGCGAAAATTCGCGGAAAATTTTTTACGTGTGCATCGGTAACGCGCGTCGACCTCGGCGGAGGATAACTTACCGACCACCACCGGCAGTGGTCGGTAACGGCTCGGGGGGTATAAGCTGCCGCGTTAAAAATGAAACCCGAATTTCGGCGCTTCCACGGTTCAGGGCTGAAAAGGGCCCGACAGAAAATAACTGATTCAAACGTTCGAATTTAACGCCAATTTCGCGACGCTGACATCGCATCGGCGGCGAGTGCCGCCACAGTCGCCGCGTTTACTCTCCCTTGATAGTTGAGCGAATGGACTTGTAACTTCGAGGTTACAAATCCGACTCTACGTTTAGGTTTACATTTTCCATTAATTTTAAAGGGTGAGGGGGGGTTGGGGGGAGGATGGCGATGACAGACCAATTGCGCACCTCCCCGCCACCATCGTCGCTACCGACGACCTCGACCTCGAGCCGAGTGGGGCCGAAGGCCCGACGGGCTCCCGGAAATTTCGGAAAGGCGATATACCTTTAATTCCCAGTTGGCCGTAACTTTCTCGATGACGTCAAATTAGTGAAAAATCAAAGTTTCTTTGTCGCCGTATAGCTCGAGAACGGGTCGACGGGTGCGGGCGAGAGTAGGCTCGTCGGACGGAGGACGCGGAGACGAAGGCTTACCGCGCGAAAAATTCGCGAAAATTCGCGGAAAATTTTTTACGTGTGCATCGGTAACGCGCGTCGACCTCGGCGGAGGATAACTTACCGACCACCACCGGCAGTGGTCGGTAACGGCTCGGGGGGTATAAGCTGCCGCGTTAAAAATGAAACCCGAATTTCGGCGCTTCCACGGTTCAGGGCTGAAAAGGGCCCGAAAGAAAATAACTGATCCAAACGTTCGAATTTAACGCCAACTTCGCGACGCTGACATCGCATCGGCGGCGAGTGCCGCCACAGTCGCCGCGTTTACTCTCCCTTGATAGTTGAGCGAATGGACTTGTAACTTCGAGGTTACAAATCCGACTCTACGTTTAGGTTTACATTTTCCATTAATTTTAAAGGGTGAGGGGGGGTTGGGGGGGAGGATGGCGATGACAGACCAATTGCGCACCTCCCCGCCACCATCGTCGCTACCGACGACCTCGACCTCGAGCCGAGCGGGGCCGAAGGCCCGACGGGCTCCCGGAAATTTCGGAAAGGCGATATACCTTTAATTTCCAGTTGGCCGTAACTTTCTCGATGACGTCAAATTAGTGAAAAATCAAAGTTTCTTTGTCGCCGTATAGCTCGAGAACGGGTCGACGGGTGCGGGCGAGAGTAGGCTCGTCGGACGGAGGACGCGGAGACGAAGGCTTACCGCGCGAAAAATTCGCGAAAATTCGCGGAAAATTTTTTACGTGTGCATCGGTAACGCGCGTCGACCTCGGCGGAGGATAACTTACCGACCACCACCGGCAGTGGTCGGTAACGGCTCGGGGGGTATAAGCTGCCGCGTTAAAAATGAAACCCGAATTTCGGCGCTTCCACGGTTCAGGGCTGAAAAGGGCCCGACAGAAAATAACTGATTCAAACGTTCGAATTTAACGCCAATTTCGCTACGCTGACTTCGCATCGATGGCGAGTGCCGCCACAGTCGCCGCGTTTACTCTCCCTTGATAGTTCAGCGAATGGACTTGTAACTTCGTGGTTACGAATCCGACTCTACGTTTAGGTTTACATTTTCCATTAATTTTAAAGGGTGAGGAAGGGTTGGGGGGGGGGATGGCGATGACAGACCAATTGCGCACCTCCCCGCCACCATTGTCGCCACCGACGACCTCGACCTCGAGCCGAGCGGGGCCGAAGGCCCGACGGGCTCCCGGAAATTTCGGAAAGGCGATATACCTTTAATTCCTAGTTGGCCGTAACTTTCTCGATGACGTCAAATTAGTGAAAAATCAAAGTTTCTTTGTCGCCGTATAGCTCGAGAACGGGTCGACGGGTGCGGGCGAGAGTAGGCTCGTCGGACGGAGGACGCGGAGACGAAGGCTTACCGCGCGAAAAATTTGCGAAAATTCGCGGAAAATTTTTTACGTGTGCATCGGTAACGCGCGTCGACCTCGGCGGAGGATAACTTACCGACCACCACCGGCAGTGGTCGGTAACGGCTCGGGGGGTATAAGCTGCCGCGTTAAAAATGAAACCCGAATTTCGGCGCTTCCACGGTTCAGGGCTGAAAAGGGCCCGAAAGAAAATAACTGATTCAAACGTTCGAATTTAACGCCAATTTCGCGACGCTGACTTCGCATCGATGGCGAGTGCCGCCACAGTCGCCGCGTTTACTCTCCCTTGATAGTTGAGCGAATGGACTTGTAACTTCGAGGTTACGAATCCGACTCTACGTTTAGGTTTACATTTTCCATTAATTTTAAAGGGTGAGGAAGGGTTGGGGGGGGGATGGCGATGACAGACCAATTGCGCACCTCCCCGCCACCATTGTCGCCACCGACGACCTCGACCTCGAGCCGAGCGGGGCCGAAGGCCCGACGGGCTCCCGGAAATTTCGGAAAGGCGATATACCTTTAATTCCTAGTTGGCCGTAACTTTCTCGATGACGTCAAATTAGTGAAAAATCAAAGTTTCTTTGTCGCCGTATAGCTCGAGAACGGGTCGACGGGTGCGGGCGAGAGTAGGCTCGTCGGACGGAGGACGCGGAGACGAAGGCTTACCGCGCGAAAAATTCGCGAAAATTCGCGGAAAATTTTTTACGTGTGCATCGGTAACGCGCGTCGACCTCGGCGGAGGATAACTTACCGACCACCACCGGCAGTGGTCGGTAACGGCTCGGGGGGTATAAGCTGCCGCGTTAAAAATGAAACCCGAATTTCGGCGCTTCCACGGTTCAGGGCTGAAAAGGGCCCGAAAGAAAATAACTGATCCAAACGTTCGAATTTAACGCCAACTTCGCGACGCTGACATCGTATCGGCGGCGAGTGCCGCCACAGTCGCCGCGTTTACTCTCCCTTGATAGTTGAGCGAATGGACTTGTAACTTCGAGGTTACAAATCCGACTCTACGTTTAGGTTTACATTTTCCATTAATTTTAAAGGGTGAGGGGGGGTTGGGGGGAGGATGGCGATGACAGACCAATTGCGCACCTCCCCGCCACCATCGTCGCTACCGACGACCTCGACCTCGAGCCGAGTGGGGCCGAAGGCCCGACGGGCTCCCGGAAATTTCGGAAAGGCGATATACCTTTAATTCCCAGTTGGCCGTAACTTTCTCGATGACGTCAAATTAGTGAAAAATCAAAGTTTCTTTGTCGCCGTATAGCTCGAGAACGGGTCGACGGGTGCGGGCGAGAGTAGGCTCGTCGGACGGAGGACGCGGAGACGAAGGCTTACCGCGCGAAAAATTCGCGAAAATTCGCGGAAAATTTTTTACGTGTGCATCGGTAACGCGCGTCGACCTCGGCGGAGGATAACTTACCGACCACCACCGGCAGTGGTCGGTAACGGCTCGGGGGGTATAAGCTGCCGCGTTAAAAATGAAACCCGAATTTCGGCGCTTCCACGGTTCAGGGCTGAAAAGGGCCCGAAAGAAAATAACTGATCCAAACGTTCGAATTTAACGCCAACTTCGCGACGCTGACATCGCATCGGCGGCGAGTGCCGCCACAGTCGCCGCGTTTACTCTCCCTTGATAGTTGAGCGAATGGACTTGTAACTTCGAGGTTACAAATCCGACTCTACGTTTAGGTTTACATTTTCCATTAATTTTAAAGGGTGAGGGGGGGTTGGGGGGGAGGATGGCGATGACAGACCAATTGCGCACCTCCCCGCCACCATCGTCGCTACCGACGACCTCGACCTCGAGCCGAGCGGGGCCGAAGGCCCGACGGGCTCCCGGAAATTTCGGAAAGGCGATATACCTTTAATTTCCAGTTGGCCGTAACTTTCTCGATGACGTCAAATTAGTGAAAAATCAAAGTTTCTTTGTCGCCGTATAGCTCGAGAACGGGTCGACGGGTGCGGGCGAGAGTAGGCTCGTCGGACGGAGGACGCGGAGACGAAGGCTTACCGCGCGAAAAATTCGCGAAAATTCGCGGAAAATTTTTTACGTGTGCATCGGTAACGCGCGTCGACCTCGGCGGAGGATAACTTACCGACCACCACCGGCAGTGGTCGGTAACGGCTCGGGGGGTATAAGCTGCCGCGTTAAAAATGAAACCCGAATTTCGGCGCTTCCACGGTTCAGGGCTGAAAAGGGCCCGACAGAAAATAACTGATTCAAACGTTCGAATTTAACGCCAATTTCGCTACGCTGACTTCGCATCGATGGCGAGTGCCGCCACAGTCGCCGCGTTTACTCTCCCTTGATAGTTCAGCGAATGGACTTGTAACTTCGTGGTTACGAATCCGACTCTACGTTTAGGTTTACATTTTCCATTAATTTTAAAGGGTGAGGAAGGGTTGGGGGGGGGGATGGCGATGACAGACCAATTGCGCACCTCCCCGCCACCATTGTCGCCACCGACGACCTCGACCTCGAGCCGAGCGGGGCCGAAGGCCCGACGGGCTCCCGGAAATTTCGGAAAGGCGATATACCTTTAATTCCTAGTTGGCCGTAACTTTCTCGATGACGTCAAATTAGTGAAAAATCAAAGTTTCTTTGTCGCCGTATAGCTCGAGAACGGGTCGACGGGTGCGGGCGAGAGTAGGCTCGTCGGACGGAGGACGCGGAGACGAAGGCTTACCGCGCGAAAAATTTGCGAAAATTCGCGGAAAATTTTTTACGTGTGCATCGGTAACGCGCGTCGACCTCGGCGGAGGATAACTTACCGACCACCACCGGCAGTGGTCGGTAACGGCTCGGGGGGTATAAGCTGCCGCGTTAAAAATGAAACCCGAATTTCGGCGCTTCCACGGTTCAGGGCTGAAAAGGGCCCGAAAGAAAATAACTGATTCAAACGTTCGAATTTAACGCCAATTTCGCGACGCTGACTTCGCATCGATGGCGAGTGCCGCCACAGTCGCCGCGTTTACTCTCCCTTGATAGTTGAGCGAATGGACTTGTAACTTCGAGGTTACGAATCCGACTCTACGTTTAGGTTTACATTTTCCATTAATTTTAAAGGGTGAGGAAGGGTTGGGGGGGGGGGATGGCGATGACAGACCAATTGCGCACCTCCCCGCCACCATTGTCGCCACCGACGACCTCGACCTCGAGCCGAGCGGGGCCGAAGGCCCGACGGGCTCCCGGAAATTTCGGAAAGGCGATATACCTTTAATTCCTAGTTGGCCGTAACTTTCTCGATGACGTCAAATTAGTGAAAAATCAAAGTTTCTTTGTCGCCGTATAGCTCGAGAACGGGTCGACGGGTGCGGGCGAGAGTAGGCTCGTCGGACGGAGGACGCGGAGACGAAGGCTTACCGCGCGAAAAATTCGCGAAAATTCGCGGAAAATTTTTTACGTGTGCATCGGTAACGCGCGTCGACCTCGGCGGAGGATAACTTACCGACCACCACCGGCAGTGGTCGGTAACGGCTCGGGGGGTATAAGCTGCCGCGTTAAAAATGAAACCCGAATTTCGGCGCTTCCACGGTTCAGGGCTGAAAAGGGCCCGAAAGAAAATAACTGATCCAAACGTTCGAATTTAACGCCAACTTCGCGACGCTGACATCGCATCGGCGGCGAGTGCCGCCACAGTCGCCGCGTTTACTCTCCCTTGATAGTTGAGCGAATGGACTTGTAACTTCGAGGTTACAAATCCGACTCTACGTTTAGGTTTACATTTTCCATTAATTTTAAAGGGTGAGGGGGGGTTGGGGGGGAGGATGGCGATGACAGACCAATTGCGCACCTCCCCGCCATCATCGTCGCTACCGACGACCTCGACCTCGAGCCGAGCGGGGCCGAAGGCCCGACGGGCTCCCGGAAATTTCGGAAAGGCGATATACCTTTAATTTCCAGTTGGCCGTAACTTTCTCGATGACGTCAAATTAGTGAAAAATCAAAGTTTCTTTGTCGCCGTATAGCTCGAGAACGGGTCGACGGGTGCGGGCGAGAGTAGGCTCGTCGGACGGAGGACGCAGAGACGAAGGCTTACCGCGCGAAAAATTCGCGAAAATTCGCGGAAAATTTTTTACGTGTGCATCGGTAACGCGCGTCGACCTCGGCGGAGGATAACTTACCGACCACCACCGGCAGTGGTCGGTAACGGCTCGGGGGGTATAAGCTGCCGCGTTAAAAATGAAACCCGAATTTCGGAGCTTCCACGGTTCAGGGCTGAAAAGGGCCCGACAGAAAATAACTGATTCAAACGTTCGAATTTAACGCCAATTTCGCGACGCTGACATCGCATCGGCGGCGAGTGCCGCCACAGTCGCCGCGTTTACTCTCCCTTGATAGTTGAGCGAATGGACTTGTAACTTCGAGGTTACAAATCCGACTCTACGTTTAGGTTTACATTTTCCATTAATTTTAAAGGGTGAGGGGGGTTGGGGGGAGGATGGCGATGACAGACCAATTGCGCACCTCCCCGCCACCATCGTCGCTACCGACGACCTCGACCTCGAGCCGAGCGGGGCCGAAGGCCCGACGGGCTCCCGGAAATTTCGGAAAGGCGATATACCTTTAATTTCCAGTTGGCCGTAACTTTCTCGATGACGTCAAATTAGTGAAAAATCAAAGTTTCTTTGTCGCCGTATAGCTCGAGAACGGGTCGACGGGTTCGGGCGAGAGTAGGCTCGTCGGACGGAGGACGCGGAGACGAAGGCTTACCGCGCGAAAAATTCGCGAAAATTCGCGGAAAATTTTTTACGTGTGCATCGGTAACGCGCGTCGACCTCGGCGGAGGATAACTTACCGACCACCACCGGCAGTGGTCGGTAACGGCTCGGGGGGTATAAGCTGCCGCGTTAAAAATGAAACCCGAATTTCGGCGCTTCCACGGTTCAGGGCTGAAAAGGGCCCGACAGAAAATAACTGATTCAAACGTTCGAATTTAACGCCAATTTCGCGACGCTGACATCGCATCGGCGGCGAGTGCCGCCACAGTCGCCGCGTTTACTCTCCCTTGATAGTTGAGCGAATGGACTTGTAACTTCGAGGTTACAAATCCGACTCTACGTTTAGGTTTACATTTTCCATTAATTTTAAAGGGTGAGGGGGGGTTGGGGGGAGGATGGCGATGACAGACCAATTGCGCACCTCCCCGCCACCATCGTCGCTACCGACGACCACGACCTCGAGCCGAGTGGGGCCGAAGGCCCGACGGGCTCCCGGAAATTTCGGAAAGGCGATATACCTTTAATTCCCAGTTGGCCGTAACTTTCTCGATGACGTCAAATTAGTGAAAAATCAAAGTTTCTTTGTCGCCGTATAGCTCGAGAACGGGTCGACGGGTGCGGGCGAGAGTAGGCTCGTCGGACGGAGGACGCGGAGACGAAGGCTTACCGCGCGAAAAATTCGCGAAAATTCGCGGAAAATTTTTTACGTGTGCATCGGTAACGCGCGTCGACCTCGGCGGAGGATAACTTACCGACCACCACCGGCAGTGGTCGGTAACGGCTCGGGGGGTATAAGCTGCCGCGTTAAAAATGAAACCCGAATTTCGGCGCTTCCACGGTTCAGGGCTGAAAAGGGCCCGAAAGAAAATAACTGATCCAAACGTTCGAATTTAACGCCAACTTCGCGACGCTGACATCGCATCGGCGGCGAGTGCCGCCACAGTCGCCGCGTTTACTCTCCCTTGATAGTTGAGCGAATGGACTTGTAACTTCGAGGTTACAAATCCGACTCTACGTTTAGGTTTACATTTTCCATTAATTTTAAAGGGTGAGGGGGGGTTGGGGGGGAGGATGGCGATGACAGACCAATTGCGCACCTCCCCGCCACCATCGTCGCTACCGACGACCTCGACCTCGAGCCGAGCGGGGCCGAAGGCCCGACGGGCTCCCGGAAATTTCGGAAAGGCGATATACCTTTAATTTCCAGTTGGCCGTAACTTTCTCGATGACGTCAAATTAGTGAAAAATCAAAGTTTCTTTGTCGCCGTATAGCTCGAGAACGGGTCGACGGGTGCGGGCGAGAGTAGGCTCGTCGGACGGAGGACGCGGAGACGAAGGCTTACCGCGCGAAAAATTCGCGAAAATTCGCGGAAAATTTTTTACGTGTGCATCGGTAACGCGCGTCGACCTCGGCGGAGGATAACTTACCGACCACCACCGGCAGTGGTCGGTAACGGCTCGGGGGGTATAAGCTGCCGCGTTAAAAATGAAACCCGAATTTCGGCGCTTCCACGGTTCAGGGCTGAAAAGGGCCCGACAGAAAATAACTGATTCAAACGTTCGAATTTAACGCCAATTTCGCTACGCTGACTTCGCATCGATGGCGAGTGCCGCCACAGTCGCCGCGTTTACTCTCCCTTGATAGTTCAGCGAATGGACTTGTAACTTCGTGGTTACGAATCCGACTCTACGTTTAGGTTTACATTTTCCATTAATTTTAAAGGGTGAGGAAGGGTTGGGGGGGGGGATGGCGATGACAGACCAATTGCGCACCTCCCCGCCACCATTGTCGCCACCGACGACCTCGACCTCGAGCCGAGCGGGGCCGAAGGCCCGACGGGCTCCCGGAAATTTCGGAAAGGCGATATACCTTTAATTCCTAGTTGGCCGTAACTTTCTCGATGACGTCAAATTAGTGAAAAATCAAAGTTTCTTTGTCGCCGTATAGCTCGAGAACGGGTCGACGGGTGCGGGCGAGAGTAGGCTCGTCGGACGGAGGACGCGGAGACGAAGGCTTACCGCGCGAAAAATTTGCGAAAATTCGCGGAAAATTTTTTACGTGTGCATCGGTAACGCGCGTCGACCTCGGCGGAGGATAACTTACCGACCACCACCGGCAGTGGTCGGTAACGGCTCGGGGGGTATAAGCTGCCGCGTTAAAAATGAAACCCGAATTTCGGCGCTTCCACGGTTCAGGGCTGAAAAGGGCCCGAAAGAAAATAACTGATTCAAACGTTCGAATTTAACGCCAATTTCGCGACGCTGACTTCGCATCGATGGCGAGTGCCGCCACAGTCGCCGCGTTTACTCTCCCTTGATAGTTGAGCGAATGGACTTGTAACTTCGAGGTTACGAATCCGACTCTACGTTTAGGTTTACATTTTCCATTAATTTTAAAGGGTGAGGAAGGGTTGGGGGGGGGATGGCGATGACAGACCAATTGCGCACCTCCCCGCCACCATTGTCGCCACCGACGACCTCGACCTCGAGCCGAGCGGGGCCGAAGGCCCGACGGGCTCCCGGAAATTTCGGAAAGGCGATATACCTTTAATTCCTAGTTGGCCGTAACTTTCTCGATGACGTCAAATTAGTGAAAAATCAAAGTTTCTTTGTCGCCGTATAGCTCGAGAACGGGTCGACGGGTGCGGGCGAGAGTAGGCTCGTCGGACGGAGGACGCGGAGACGAAGGCTTACCGCGCGAAAAATTCGCGAAAATTCGCGGAAAATTTTTTACGTGTGCATCGGTAACGCGCGTCGACCTCGGCGGAGGATAACTTACCGACCACCACCGGCAGTGGTCGGTAACGGCTCGGGGGGTATAAGCTGCCGCGTTAAAAATGAAACCCGAATTTCGGCGCTTCCACGGTTCAGGGCTGAAAAGGGCCCGAAAGAAAATAACTGATCCAAACGTTCGAATTTAACGCCAACTTCGCGACGCTGACATCGTATCGGCGGCGAGTGCCGCCACAGTCGCCGCGTTTACTCTCCCTTGATAGTTGAGCGAATGGACTTGTAACTTCGAGGTTACAAATCCGACTCTACGTTTAGGTTTACATTTTCCATTAATTTTAAAGGGTGAGGGGGGGTTGGGGGGAGGATGGCGATGACAGACCAATTGCGCACCTCCCCGCCACCATCGTCGCTACCGACGACCTCGACCTCGAGCCGAGTGGGGCCGAAGGCCCGACGGGCTCCCGGAAATTTCGGAAAGGCGATATACCTTTAATTCCCAGTTGGCCGTAACTTTCTCGATGACGTCAAATTAGTGAAAAATCAAAGTTTCTTTGTCGCCGTATAGCTCGAGAACGGGTCGACGGGTGCGGGCGAGAGTAGGCTCGTCGGACGGAGGACGCGGAGACGAAGGCTTACCGCGCGAAAAATTCGCGAAAATTCGCGGAAAATTTTTTACGTGTGCATCGGTAACGCGCGTCGACCTCGGCGGAGGATAACTTACCGACCACCACCGGCAGTGGTCGGTAACGGCTCGGGGGGTATAAGCTGCCGCGTTAAAAATGAAACCCGAATTTCGGCGCTTCCACGGTTCAGGGCTGAAAAGGGCCCGAAAGAAAATAACTGATCCAAACGTTCGAATTTAACGCCAACTTCGCGACGCTGACATCGCATCGGCGGCGAGTGCCGCCACAGTCGCCGCGTTTACTCTCCCTTGATAGTTGAGCGAATGGACTTGTAACTTCGAGGTTACAAATCCGACTCTACGTTTAGGTTTACATTTTCCATTAATTTTAAAGGGTGAGGGGGGGTTGGGGGGGAGGATGGCGATGACAGACCAATTGCGCACCTCCCCGCCATCATCGTCGCTACCGACGACCTCGACCTCGAGCCGAGCGGGGCCGAAGGCCCGACGGGCTCCCGGAAATTTCGGAAAGGCGATATACCTTTAATTTCCAGTTGGCCGTAACTTTCTCGATGACGTCAAATTAGTGAAAAATCAAAGTTTCTTTGTCGCCGTATAGCTCGAGAACGGGTCGACGGGTGCGGGCGAGAGTAGGCTCGTCGGACGGAGGACGCGGAGACGAAGGCTTACCGCGCGAAAAATTCGCGAAAATTCGCGGAAAATTTTTTACGTGTGCATCGGTAACGCGCGTCGACCTCGGCGGAGGATAACTTACCGACCACCACCGGCAGTGGTCGGTAACGGCTCGGGGGGTATAAGCTGCCGCGTTAAAAATGAAACCCGAATTTCGGAGCTTCCACGGTTCAGGGCTGAAAAGGTTCCGACAGAAAATAACTGATTCAAACGTTCGAATTTAACGCCAATTTCGCGACGCTGACTTCGCATCGATGGCGAGTGCCGCCACAGTCGCCGCGTTTACTCTCCCTTGATAGTTGAGCGAATGGACTTGTAACTTCGTGGTTACGAATCCGACTCTACGTTTAGGTTTACATTTTCCATTAATTTTAAAGGGTGAGGAAGGGTTGGGGGGGGGGGATGGTGATGACAGACCAATTGCGCACCTCCCCGCCACCATCGTCGCTACCGACGACCTCGACCTCGAGCCGAGCGGGGCCGAAGGCCCGACGGGCTCCCGGAAATTTCGGAAAGGCGATATACCTTTAATTCCCAGTTGGCCGTAACTTTCTCGATGACGTCAAATTAGTGAAAAATCAAAGTTTCTTTGTCGCCGTATAGCTCGAGAACGGGTCGACGGGTGCGGGCGAGAGTAGGCTCGTCGGACGGAGGACGCGGAGACGAAGGCTTACCGCGCGAAAAATTCGCGAAAATTCGCGGAAAATTTTTTACGTGTGCATCGGTAACGCGCGTCGACCTCGGCGAAGGATAACTTACCGACCACCACCGGCAGTGGTCGGTAACGGCTCGGGGGGTATAAGCTGCCGCGTTAAAAATGAAACCCGAATTTCGGCGCTTCCACGGTTCAGGGCTGAAAAGGGCCCGAAAGAAAATAACTGATCCAAACGATCGAATTTAACGCCAACTTCGCGACGCTGACATCGCATCGGCGGCGAGTGCCGCCACAGTCGCCGCGTTTACTCTCCCTTGATAGTTGAGCGAATGGACTTGTAACTTCGAGGTTACAAATCCGACTCTACGTTTAGGTTTACATTTTCCATTAATTTTAAAGGGTGGGGGGGGTTGGGGGGGAGGATGGCGATGACAGACCAATTGCGCACCTCCCCGCCACCATCGTCGCTACCGACGACCTCGACCTCGAGCCGAGCGGGGCCGAAGGCCCGACGGGCTCCCGGAAATTTCGGAAAGGCGATATACCTTTAATTCCTAGTTGGCCGTAACTTTCTCGATGACGTCAAATTAGTGAAAAATCAAAGTTTCTTTGTCGCCGTATAGCTCGAGAACGGGTCGACGGGTGCGGGCGAGAGTAGGCTCGTCGGACGGAGGACGCGGAGACGAATTGCTTACCGCGCGAAAAATTCGCGAAAATTCGCGGAAAATTTTTTACGTGTGCATCGGTAACGCGCGTCGACCTCGGCGGAGGATAACTTACCGACCACCACCGGCAGTGGTCGGTAACGGCTCGGGGGGTATAAGCTGCCGCGTTAAAAATGAAACCCGAATTTCGGCGCTTCCACGGTTCAGGGCTTAAAAGGGCCCGAAAGAAAATAACTGATCCAAACGTTCGAATTTAACGCCAATTTCGCGACGCTGACTTCGCATCGATGGCGAGTGCCGCCACAGTCGCCGCGTTTACTCTCCCTTGATAGTTGAGCGAATGGACTTGTAACTTCGAGGTTACAAATCCGACTCTACGTTTAGGTTTACATTTTCCATTAATTTTAAAGGGTGAGGGGGGGTTGGGGGGGAGGATGGCGATGACAGACCAATTGCGCACCTCCCCGCCACCATCGTCGCTACCGACGACCTCGACCTCGAGCCGAGCGGGGCCGAAGGCCCGACGGGCTCCCGGAAATTTCGGAAAGGCGATATACCTTTAATTCCCAGTTGGCCGTAACTTTCTCGATGACGTCAAATTAGTGAAAAATCAAAGTTTCTTTGTCGCCGTATAGCTCGAGAACGGGTCGACGGGTGCGGGCGAGAGTAGGCTCGTCGGACGGAGGACGCGGAGACGAAGGCTTACCGCGCGAAAAATTCGCGAAAATTCGCGGAAAATTTTTTACGTGTGCATCGGTAACGCGCGTCGACCTCGGCGGAGGATAACTTACCGACCACCACCGGCAGTGGTCGGTAACGGCTCGGGGGGTATAAGCTGCCGCGTTAAAAATGAAACCCGAATTTCGGCGTTTCCACGGTTCAGGGCTGAAAAGGGCCCGACAGAAAATAACTGATTCAAACGTTCGAATTTAACGCCAATTTCGCGACGCTGACTTCGCATCGATGGCGAGTGCCGCCACAGTCGCCGCGTTTACTCTCCCTTGATAGTTCTGCGAATGGACTTGTAACTTCGTGGTTACGAATCCGACTCTACGTTTAGGTTTACATTTTCCATTAATTTTAAAGGGTGAGGGGGGGTTGGGGGGGAGGATGGCGATGACAGACCAATTGCGCACCTCCCCGCCACCATCGTCGCTACCGACGACCTCGACCTCGAGCCGAGCGGGGCCGAAGGCCCGACGGGCTCCCGGAAATTTCGGAAAGGCGATATACCTTTAATTCCCAGTTGGCCGTAACTTTCTCGATGACGTCAAATTAGTGAAAAATCAAAGTTTCTTTGTCGCCGTATAGCTCGAGAACGGGTCGACGGGTGCGGGCGAGAGTAGGCTCGTCGGACGGAGGACGCGGAGACGAAGGCTTACCGCGCGAAAAATTCGCGAAAATTCGCGGAAAATTTTTTACGTGTGCATCGGTAACGCGCGTCGACCTCGGCGGAGGATAACTTACCGACCACCACCGGCAGTGGTCGGTAACGGCTCGGGGGGTATAAGCTGCCGCGTTAAAAATGAAACCCGAATTTCGGCGTTTCCACGGTTCAGGGCTGAAAAGGGCCCGACAGAAAATAACTGATTCAAACGTTCGAATTTAACGCCAATTTCGCGACGCTGACTTCGCATCGATGGCGAGTGCCGCCACAGTCGCCGCGTTTACTCTCCCTTGATAGTTCTGCGAATGGACTTGTAACTTCGTGGTTACGAATCCGACTCTACGTTTAGGTTTACATTTTCCATTAATTTTAAAGGGTGAGGAAGGGTTGGGGGGGGGTATGGCGATGACAGACCAATTGCGCACCTCCCCGCCACCATTGTCGCTACCGACGACCTCGACCTCGAGCCGAGCGGGGCCGAAGGCCCGACGGGCTCCCGGAAATTTCGGAAAGGCGATATACCTTTAATTCCTAGTTGGCCGTAACTTTCTCGATGACGTCAAATTAGTGAAAAATCAAAGTTTCTTTGTCGCCGTATAGCTCGAGAACGGGTCGACGGGTGCGGGCGAGAGTAGGCTCGTCGGACGGAGGACGCGGAGACGAAGGCTTACCGCGCGAAAAATTCGCGAAAATTCGCGGAAAATTTTTTACGTGTGCATCGGTAACGCGCGTCGACCTCGGCGGAGGATAACTTACCGACCACCACCGGCAGTGGTCGGTAACGGCTCGGGGGGTATAAGCTGCCGCGTTAAAAATGAAACCCGAATTTCGGCGCTTCCACGGTTCAGGGCTTAAAAGGGCCCGAAAGAAAATAACTGATCCAAACGTTCTAATTTAACGCCAATTTCGCGACGCTGACTTCGCATCGATGGCGAGTGCCGCCACAGTCGCCGCGTTTACTCTCCCTTGATAGTTGAGCGAATGGACTTGTAACTTCGAGGTTACAAATCCGACTCTACGTTTAGGTTTACATTTTCCATTAATTTTAAAGGGTGAGGAAGGGTTGGGGGGGGGATGGTGATGACAGACCAATTGCGCACCTCCCCGCCACCATTGTCGCTACCGACGACCTCGACCTCGAGCCGAGCGGGGCCGAAGGCCCGACGGGCTCCCGGAAATTTCGGAAAGGCGATATACCTTTAATTCCTAGTTGGCCGTAACTTTCTCGATGACGTCAAATTAGTGAAAAATCAAAGTTTCTTTGTCGCCGTATAGCTCGAGAACGGGTCGACGGATGCGGGCGAGAGTAGGCTCGTCGGACGGAGGACGCGGAGACGAAGGCTTACCGCACGAAAAATTCGCGAAAATTCGCGGAAAATTTTTTACGTGTGCATCGGTAACGCGCGTCGACCTCGGCGGAGGATAACTTACCGACCACCACCGGCAGTGGTCGGTAACGGCACGGGGGGTATAAGCTGCCGCGTTAAAAATGAAACCCGAATTTCGGCGCTTCCACGGTTCAGGGCTGAAAAGGGCCCGAAAGAAAATAACTGATCCAAACGTTCGAATTTAACGCCAACTTCGCGACGCTGACATCGCATCGGCGGCGAGTGCCGCCACAGTCGCCGCGTTTACTCTCCCTTGATAGTTGAGCGAATGGACTTGTAACTTCGAGGTTACAAATCCGACTCTACGTTTAGGTTTACATTTTCCATTAATTTTAAAGGGTGAGGGGGGGTTGGGGGGAGGATGGCGATGACAGACCAATTGCGCACCTCCCCGCCGCCATCGTCGCTACCGACGACCTCGACCTCGAGCCGAGCTGGGCCGAAGGCCCGACGGGCTCCCGGAAATTTCGGAAAGGCGATATACCTTTAATTCCCAGTTGGCCGTAACTTTCTCGATGACGTCAAATTAGTGAAAAATCAAAGTTTCTTTGTCGCCGTATAGCTCGAGAACGGGTCGACGGGTGCGGGCGAGAGTAGGCTCGTCGGACGGAGGACGCGGAGACGAAGGCTTACCGCGCGAAAAATTCGCGAAAATTCGCGGAAAATTTCTTACGTGTGCATCGGTAACGCGCGTCGACCTCGGCGGAGGATAACTTACCGACCACCACCGGCAGTGGTCGGTAACGGCTCGGGGGGTATAAGCTGCCGCGTTAAAAATGAAACCCGAATTTCGGCGCTTCCACGGTTCAGGGCTGAAAAGGGCCCGAAAGAAAATAACTGATCCAAACGTTTGAATTTAACGCCAACTTCGCGACGCTGACATCGCATCGATGGCGAGTGCCGCCACAGTCGCCGCGTTTACTCTCCCTTGATAGTTGAGCGAATGGACTTGTAACTTCGAGGTTACAAATCCGACTCTACGTTTAGGTTTACATTTTCCATTAATTTTAAAGGGTGAGGGGGGGTTGGGGGGGAGGATGGCGATGACAGACCAATTGCGCACCTCCCCGCCACCATCGTCGCTACCGACGACCTCGACCTCGAGCCGAGCGGGGCCGAAGGCCCGACGGGCTCCCGGAAATTTCGGAAAGGCGATATACCTTTAATTCCCAGTTGGCCGTAACTTTCTCGATGACGTCAAATTAGTGAAAAATCAAAGTTTCTTTGTCGCCGTATAGCTCGAGAACGGGTCGACGGGTGCGGGCGAGAGTAGGCTCGTCGGACGGAGGACGCGGAGACGAAGGCTTACCGCGCGAAAAATTCGCGAAAATTCGCGGAAAATTTTTTACGTGTGCATCGGTAACGCGCGTCGACCTCGGCGAAGGATAACTTACCGACCACCACCGGCAGTGGTCGGTAACGGCTCGGGGGGTATAAGCTGCCGCGTTAAAAATGAAACCCGAATTTCGGCGCTTCCACGGTTCAGGGCTGAAAAGGGCCCGAAAGAAAATAACTGATCCAAACGTTCGAATTTAACGCCAACTTCGCGACGCTGACATCGCATCGGCGGCGAGTGCCGCCACAGTCGCCGCGTTTACTCTCCCTTGATAGTTGAGCGAATGGACTTGTAACTTCGAGGTTACAAATCCGACTCTACGTTTAGGTTTACATTTTCCATTAATTTTAAAGGGTGGGGGGGGTTGGGGGGGAGGATGGCGATGACAGACCAATTGCGCACCTCCCCGCCACCATCGTCGCTACCGACGACATCGACCTCGAGCCGAGCGGGGCCGAAGGCCCGACGGGCTCCCGGAAATTTCGGAAAGGCGATATACCTTTAATTCCTAGTTGGCCGTAACTTTCTCGATGACGTCAAATTAGTGAAAAATCAAAGTTTCTTTGTCGCCGTATAGCTCGAGAACGGGTCGACGGGTGCGGGCGAGAGTAGGCTCGTCGGACGGAGGACGCGGAGACGAATTGCTTACCGCGCGAAAAATTCGCGAAAATTCGCGGAAAATTTTTTACGTGTGCATCGGTAACGCGCGTCGACCTCGGCGGAGGATAACTTACCGACCACCACCGGCAGTGGTCGGTAACGGCTCGGGGGGTATAAGCTGCCGCGTTAAAAATGAAACCCGAATTTCGGCGCTTCCACGGTTCAGGGCTTAAAAGGGCCCGAAAGAAAATAACTGATCCAAACGTTCGAATTTAACGCCAATTTCGCGACGCTGACTTCGCATCGATGGCGAGTGCCGCCACAGTCGCCGCGTTTACTCTCCCTTGATAGTTGAGCGAATGGACTTGTAACTTCGAGGTTACAAATCCGACTCTACGTTTAGGTTTACATTTTCCATTAATTTTAAAGGGTGAGGGGGGGTTGGGGGGGAGGATGGCGATGACAGACCAATTGCGCACCTCCCCGCCACCATCGTCGCTACCGACGACCTCGACCTCGAGCCGAGCGGGGCCGAAGGCCCGACGGGCTCCCGGAAATTTCGGAAAGGCGATATACCTTTAATTCCCAGTTGGCCGTAACTTTCTCGATGACGTCAAATTAGTGAAAAATCAAAGTTTCTTTGTCGCCGTATAGCTCGAGAACGGGTCGACGGGTGCGGGCGAGAGTAGGCTCGTCGGACGGAGGACGCGGAGACGAAGGCTTACCGCGCGAAAAATTCGCGAAAATTCGCGGAAAATTTTTTACGTGTGCATCGGTAACGCGCGTCGACCTCGGCGGAGGATAACTTACCGACCACCACCGGCAGTGGTCGGTAACGGCTCGGGGGGTATAAGCTGCCGCGTTAAAAATGAAACCCGAATTACCGCGCTTCCACGGTTCAGGGCTGAAAAGGGCCCGACAGAAAATAACTGATTCAAACGTTCGAATTTAACGCCACTTTCGCGACGCTGACTTCGCATCGATGGCGAGTGCCGCCACAGTCGCCGCGTTTACTCTCCCTTGATAGTTCAGCGAATGGACTTGTAACTTCGTGGTTACGAATCCGACTCTACGTTCAGGTTTACATTTTCCATTAATTTTAAAGGGTGAGGAAGGGTTGGGGGGGGGTATGGCGATGACAGACCAATTGCGCACCTCCCCGCCACCATTGTCGCTACCGACGACCTCGACCTCGAGCCGAGCGGGGCCGAAGGCCCGACGGGCTCCCGGAAATTTCGGAAAGGCGATATACCTTTAATTCCTAGTTGGCCGTAACTTTCTCGATGACGTCAAATTAGTGAAAAATCAAAGTTTCTTTGTCGCCGTATAGCTCGAGAACGGGTCGACGGGTGCGGGCGAGAGTAGGCTCGTCGGACGGAGGACGCGGAGACGAAGGCTTACCGCGCGAAAAATTCGCGAAAATTCGCGGAAAATTTTTTACGTGTGCATCGGTAACGCGCGTCGACCTCGGCGGAGGATAACTTACCGACCACCACCGGCAGTGGTCGGTAACGGCTCGGGGGGTATAAGCTGCCGCGTTAAAAATGAAACCCGAATTTCGGCGCTTCCACGGTTCAGGGCTGAAAAGGGCCCGAAAGAAAATAACTGATCCAAACGTTCGAATTTAACGCCAACTTCGCGACGCTGACATCGCATCGGCGGCGAGTGCCGCCACAGTCGCCGCGTTTACTCTCCCTTGATAGTTGAGCGAATGGACTTGTAACTTCGAGGTTACAAATCCGACTCTACGTTTAGGTTTACATTTTCCATTAATTTTAAAGGGAGAGGGGGGGTTGGGGGGGAGGATGGCGATGACAGACCAATTGCGCACCTCCCCGCCACCATCGTCGCTACCGACGACCTCGACCTCGAGCCGAGCGGGGCCGAAGGCCCGACGGGCTCCCGGAAATTTCGGAAAGGCGATATACCTTTAATTTCCAGTTGGCCGTAACTTTCTCGATGACGTCAAATTAGTGAAAAATCAAAGTTTCTTTGTCGCCGTATAGCTCGAGAACGGGTCGACGGGTGCGGGCGAGAGTAGGCTCGTCGGACGGAGGACGCGGAGACGAAGGCTTACCGCGCGAAAAATTCGTGAAAATTCGCGGAAAATTTTTTACGTGTGCATCGGTAACGCGCGTCGACCTCGGCGGAGGATAACTTACCGACCACCACCGGCAGTGGTCGGTAACGGCTCGGGGGGTATAAGCTGCCGCGTTAAAAATGAAACCCGAATTTCGGCGCTTCCACGGTTCAGGGCTGAAAAGGGCCCGACAGAAAATAACTGATTCAAACGTTCGAATTTAAAGCCAATTTCGCGACGCTGACTTCGCATCGATGGCGAGTGCCGCCACAGTCGCCGCGTTTACTCTCCCTTGATAGTTCAGCGAATGGACTTGTAACTTCGTGGTTACGAATCCGACTCTACGTTTAGGTTTACATTTTCCATTAATTTTAAAGGGTGAGGAAGGGTTGGGGGGGGGGGTATGGCGATGACAGACCAATTGCGCACCTCCCCGCCACCATTGTCGCTACCGACGACCTCGACCTCGAGCCGAGCGGGGCCGAAGGCCCGACGGGCTCCCGGAAATTTCGGAAAGGCGATATACCTTTAATTCCTAGTTGGCCGTAACTTTCTCGATGACGTCAAATTAGTGAAAAATCAAAGTTTCTTTGTCGCCGTATAGCTCGAGAACGGGTCGACGGGTGCGGGCGAGAGTAGGCTCGTCGGACGGAGGACGCGGAGACGAAGGCTTACCGCGCGAAAAATTCGCGAAAATTCGCGGAAAATTTTTTACGTGTGCATCGGTAACGCGCGTCGACCTCGGCGGAGGATAACTTACCGACCACCACCGGCAGTGGTCGGTAACGGCTCGGGGGGTATAAGCTGCCGCGTTAAAAATGAAACCCGAATTTCGGCGCTTCCACGGTTCAGGGCTTAAAAGGGCCCGAAAGAAAATAACTGATCCAAACGTTCGAATTTAACGCCAATTTCGCGACGCTGACTTCGCATCGATGGCGAGTGCCGCCACAGTCGCCGCGTTTACTCTCCCTTGATAGTTGAGCGAATGGACTTGTAACTTCGAGGTTACAAATCCGACTCTACGTTTAGGTTTACATTTTCCATTAATTTTAAAGGGTGAGGGGGGGTTGGGGGGGAGGATGGCGATGACAGACCAATTGCGCACCTCCCCGCCACCATCGTCGCTACCGACGACCTCGACCTCGAGCCGAGCGGGGCCGAAGGCCCGACGGGCTCCCGGAAATTTCGGAAAGGCGATATACCTTTAATTCCCAGTTGGCCGTAACTTTCTTGATGACGTCAAATTAGTGAAAAATCAAAGTTTCTTTGTCGCCGTATAGCTCGAGAACGGGTCGACGGGTGCGGGCGAGAGTAGGCTCGTCGGACGGAGGACGCGGAGACGAAGGCTTCCCGCGCGAAAAATTCGCGAAAATTCGCGGAAAATTTTTTACGTGTGCATCGGTAACGCGCGTCGACCTCGGCGGAGGATAACTTACCGACCACCACCGGCAGTGGTCGGTAACGGCTCGGGGGGTATAAGCTGCCGCGTTAAAAATGAAACCCGAATTTCGGCGCTTCCACGGTTCAGGGCTGAAAAGGGCCCGAAAGAAAATAACTGATCCAAACGTTCGAATTTAACGCCAATTTCGCGACGCTGACTTCGCATCGATGGCGAGTGCCGCCACAGTCGCCGCGTTTACTCTCCCTTGATAGTTGAGCGAATGGACTTGTAACTTCGAGGTTACAAATCCGACTCTACGTTTAGGTTTACATTTTCCATTAATTTTAAAGGGTGAGGGGGGGTTGGGGGGGAGGATGGCGATGACAGACCAATTGCGCACCTCCCCGCCACCATCGTCGCTACCGACGACCTCGACCTCGAGCCGAGCGGGGCCGAAGGCCCGACGGGCTCCCGGAAATTTCGGAAAGGCGATATACCTTTAATTCCCAGTTGGCCGTAACTTTCTCGATGACGTCAAATTAGTGAAAAATCAAAGTTTCTTTGTCGCCGTATAGCTCGAGAACGGGTCGACGGGTGCGGGCGAGAGTAGGCTCGTCGGACGGAGGACGCGGAGACGAAGGCTTCCCGCGCGAAAAATTCGCGAAAATTCGCGGAAAATTTTTTACGTGTGCATCGGTAACGCGCGTCGACCTCGGCGGAGGATAACTTACCGACCACCACCGGCAGTGGTCGGTAACGGCTCGGGGGGTATAAGCTGCCGCGTTAAAAATGAAACCCGAATTTCGGCGCTTCCACGGTTCAGGACTGAAAAGGGCCCGAAAGAAAATAACTGATCCAAACGTTCGAATTTAACGCCAACTTCGCGACGCTGACATCGCATCGGCGGCGAGTGCCGCCACAGTCACCGCGTTTACTCTCCCTTGATAGTTGAGCGAATGGACTTGTAACTTCGAGGTTACAAATCCGACTCTACGTTTAGGTTTACATTTTCCATTAATTTTAAAGGGTGAGGGGGGGTTGGGGGTAGGATGGCGATGACAGACCAATTGCGCACCTCCCCGCCACCATCGTCGCTACCGACGACCTCGACCTCGAGCCGAGCGGGGCCGAAGGCCCGACGGGCTCCCGGAAATTTCGGAAAGGCGATATACCTTTAATTCCCAGTTGGCAGTAACTTTCTCGATGACGTCAAATTAGTGAAAAATCAAAGTTTCTTTGTCGCCGTATAGCTCGAGAACGGGTCGACGGGCGCGGGCGAGAGTAGGCTCGTCGGACGGAGGACGCGGAGACGAAGGCTTACCGCGCGAAAAATTCGCGAAAATTCGCGGAAAATTTTTTACGTGTGCATCGGTAACGCGCGTCGACCTCGGCGGAGGATAACTTACCGACCACCACCGGCAGTGGTCGGTAACGGCTCGGGGGGTATAAGCTGCCGCGTTAAAAATGAAACCCTAATTTCGGCGCTTCCACGGTTCAGGGCTGAAAAGGGCCCGACAGAAAATAACTGATTCAAACGTTCGAATTTAACGCCAACTTCGCGACGCTGACATCGCATCGGCGGCGAGTGCCGCCACAGTCGCCGCGTTTACTCTCCCTTGATAGTTGAGCGAATGGACTTGTAACTTCGAGGTTACAAATCCGACTCTACGTTTAGGTTTACATTTTCCACTAATTTTAGAGGGTGAGGGGGGGTTGGGGGGAGGATGGCGATGACAGACCAATTGCGCACCTCCCCGCCACCATCGTCGCTACCGACGGCCTCGACCTCGAGCCGAGCGGGGCCGAAGGCCCGACGGGCTCCCGGAAATTTCGGAAAGGCGATATACCTTTAATTCCCAGTTGGCCGTAACTTTCTCGATGACGTCAAATTAGTGAAAAATCAAAGTTTCTTTGTCGCCGTATAGCTCGGGAACGGGTCGACGGGTGCGGGCGAGAGTAGGCTCGTCGGACGGAGGACGCGGAGACGAAGGCTAACCGCACGAAAAATTCGCGAAAATTCGCGGAAAATTTTTTACGTGTGCATCGGTAACGAGCGTCGACCTCGGCGGAGGATAACTTACCGACCACCACCGGCAGTGGTCGGTAACGCTCGGGGGGTATAAGCTGCCGCGTTAAAAATGAAACCCGAATTTCGGCGCTTCCACGATTCAGGGCTGAAAAGGGCCCGAAAGAAAATAACTGATTCAAACGTTCGAATTTAACGCCAACTTCGCGACGCTGACATTGCATCGGCGGCGAGTGATGCCACAGTCGCCGCGTTTACTCTCCCTTGATAGTTGAGCGAATGGACTTGTAACTTCGAGGTTACAAATCCGACTCTACGTTTAGGTTTACATTTTCCATTAATTTTAAAGGGTGAGGGGGGGTTGGGGGGGAGGATGGCGATGATAGACCAATTGCGCACCTCCCCGCCACCATCGTCGCTACCGACGACCTCGACCTCGAGCCGAGCGGGGCCGAAGGCCCGACGGGCTCCCGGAAATTTCGGAAAGGCGATATACCTTTAATTCCCAGTTGGCCGTAACTTTCTCGATGACGTCAAATTAGTGAAAAATCAAAGTTTCTTTGTCGCCGTATAGCTCGAGAACGGGTCGACGGGTGCGGGCGAGAGTAGGCTCGTCGGACGGAGGACGCGGAGACGAAGGCTTCCCGCGCGAAAAATTCGCGAAAATTCGCGGAAAATTTTTTACGTGTGCATCGGTAACGCGCGTCGACCTCGGCGGAGGATAACTTACCGACCACCACCGGCAGTGGTCGGTAACGGCTCGGGGGGTATAAGCTGCCGCGTTAAAAATGAAACCCGAATTTCGGCGCTTCCACGGTTCAGGACTGAAAAGGGCCCGAAAGAAAATAACTGATCCAAACGTTCGAATTTAACGCCAACTTCGCGACGCTGACATCGCATCGGCGGCGAGTGCCGCCACAGTCACCGCGTTTACTCTCCCTTGATAGTTGAGCGAATGGACTTGTAACTTCGAGGTTACAAATCCGACTCTACGTTTAGGTTTACATTTTCCATTAATTTTAAAGGGTGAGGGGGGGTTGGGGGTAGGATGGCGATGACAGACCAATTGCGCACCTCCCCGCCACCATCGTCGCTACCGACGACCTCGACCTCGAGCCGAGCGGGGCCGAAGGCCCGACGGGCTCCCGGAAATTTCGGAAAGGCGATATACCTTTAATTCCCAGTTGGCAGTAACTTTCTCGATGACGTCAAATTAGTGAAAAATCAAAGTTTCTTTGTCGCCGTATAGCTCGAGAACGGGTCGACGGGCGCGGGCGAGAGTAGGCTCGTCGGACGGAGGACGCGGAGACGAAGGCTTACCGCGCGAAAAATTCGCGAAAATTCGCGGAAAATTTTTTACGTGTGCATCGGTAACGCGCGTCGACCTCGGCGGAGGATAACTTACCGACCACCACCGGCAGTGGTCGGTAACGGCTCGGGGGGTATAAGCTGCCGCGTTAAAAATGAAACCCTAATTTCGGCGCTTCCACGGTTCAGGGCTGAAAAGGGCCCGACAGAAAATAACTGATTCAAACGTTCGAATTTAACGCCAACTTCGCGACGCTGACATCGCATCGGCGGCGAGTGCCGCCACAGTCGCCGCGTTTACTCTCCCTTGATAGTTGAGCGAATGGACTTGTAACTTCGAGGTTACAAATCCGACTCTACGTTTAGGTTTACATTTTCCACTAATTTTAGAGGGTGAGGGGGGGTTGGGGGGAGGATGGCGATGACAGACCAATTGCGCACCTCCCCGCCACCATCGTCGCTACCGACGGCCTCGACCTCGAGCCGAGCGGGGCCGAAGGCCCGACGGGCTCCCGGAAATTTCGGAAAGGCGATATACCTTTAATTCCCAGTTGGCCGTAACTTTCTCGATGACGTCAAATTAGTGAAAAATCAAAGTTTCTTTGTCGCCGTATAGCTCGGGAACGGGTCGACGGGTGCGGGCGAGAGTAGGCTCGTCGGACGGAGGACGCGGAGACGAAGGCTAACCGCACGAAAAATTCGCGAAAATTCGCGGAAAATTTTTTACGTGTGCATCGGTAACGAGCGTCGACCTCGGCGGAGGATAACTTACCGACCACCACCGGCAGTGGTCGGTAACGCTCGGGGGGTATAAGCTGCCGCGTTAAAAATGAAACCCGAATTTCGGCGCTTCCACGATTCAGGGCTGAAAAGGGCCCGAAAGAAAATAACTGATTCAAACGTTCGAATTTAACGCCAACTTCGCGACGCTGACATTGCATCGGCGGCGAGTGATGCCACAGTCGCCGCGTTTACTCTCCCTTGATAGTTGAGCGAATGGACTTGTAACTTCGAGGTTACAAATCCGACTCTACGTTTAGGTTTACATTTTCCATTAATTTTAAAGGGTGAGGGGGGGTTGGGGGGGAGGATGGCGATGATAGACCAATTGCGCACCTCCCCGCCACCATCGTCGCTACCGACGACCTCGACCTCGAGCCGAGCGGGGCCGAAGGCCCGACGGGCTCCCGGAAATTTCGGAAAGGCGATATACCTTTAATTCCCAGTTGGCCGTAACTTTCTCGATGACGTCAAATTAGTGAAAAATCAAAGTTTCTTTGTCGCCGTATAGCTCGAGAACGGGTCGACGGGTGCGGGCGAGAGTAGGCTCGTCGGACGGAGGACGCGGAGACGAAGGCTTACCGCGCGAAAAATTCGCGAAAATTCGCGGAAAATTTTTTACGTGTGCATCGGTAACGCGCGTCGACCTCGGCGGAGGATAACTTACCGACCACCACCGGCAGTGGTCGGTAACGGCTCGGGGGGTATAAGCTGCCGCGTTAAAAATGAAACCCGAATTTCGGTGCTTCCACGGTTCAGGGCTGAAAAGGGCCCGAAAGAAAATAACTGATTCAAACGTTCGAATTTAACGCCAACTTCGCGACGCTGACATCGCATCGGCGGCGAGTGCCGCCACAGTCGCCGCGTTTACTCTCCCTTGATAGTTGAGCGAATGGACTTGTAACTTCGAGGTTACAAATCCGACTCTACGTTTAGGTTTACATTTTCCACTAATTTTAGAGGGTGAGAGGGGGTTGGGGGGAGGATGGCGATGACAGACCAATTGCGCACCTCCCCGCCACCATCGTCGCTACCGACGGCCTCGACCTCGAGCCGAGCGGGGCCGAAGGCCCGACGGGCTCCCGGAAATTTCGGAAAGGCGATATACCTTTAATTCCCAGTTGGCCGTAACTTTCTCGATGACGTCAAATTAGTGAAAAATCAAAGTTTCTTTGTCGCCGTATAGCTCGAGAACGGGTCGACGGGTGCGGGCGAGAGTAGGCTCGTCGGACGGAGGACGCGGAGACGAAGGCTTACCGCGCGAAAAATTCGCGAAAATTCGCGGAAAATTTTTTACGTGTGCATCGGTAACGCGCGTCGACCTCGGCGGAGGATAACTTACCGACCACCACCGGCAGTGGTCGGTAACGGCTCGGGGGGTATAAGCTGCCGCGTTAAAAATGAAACCCGAATTTCGGCGCTTCCACGGTTCAGGGCTGAAAAGGGCCCGAAAGAAAATAACTGATCCAAACGTTCGAATTTAACGCCAATTTCGCGACGCTGACTTCGCATCGATGGCGAGTGCCGCCACAGTCGCCGCGTTTACTCTCCCTTGATAGTTGAGCGAATGGACTTGTAACTTCGAGGTTACAAATCCGACTCTACGTTTAGGTTTACATTTTCCATTAATTTTAAAGGGTGAGGGGGGGTTGGGGGGAGGATGGCGATGACAGACCAATTGCGCACCTCCCCGCCACCATCGTCGCTACCGACGACCTCGACCTCGAGCCGAGCGGGGCCGAAGGCCCGACGGGCTCCCGGAAATTTCGGAAAGGCGATATACCTTTAATTCCCAGTTGGCCGTAACTTTCTCGATGACGTCAAATTAGTGAAAAATCAAAGTTTCTTTGTCGCCGTATAGCTCGAGAACGGGTCGACGGGTGCGGGCGAGAGTAGGCTCGTCGGACGGAGGACGCGGAGACGAAGGCTTCCCGCGCGAAAAATTCGCGAAAATTCGCGGAAAATTTTTTACGTGTGCATCGGTAACGCGCGTCGACCTCGGCGGAGGATAACTTACCGACCACCACCGGCAGTGGTCGGTAACGGCTCGGGGGGTATAAGCTGCCGCGTTAAAAATGAAACCCGAATTTCGGCGCTTCCACGGTTCAGGACTGAAAAGGGCCCGAAAGAAAATAACTGATCCAAACGTTCGAATTTAACGCCAACTTCGCGACGCTGACATCGCATCGGCGGCGAGTGCCGCCACAGTCACCGCGTTTACTCTCCCTTGATAGTTGAGCGAATGGACTTGTAACTTCGAGGTTACAAATCCGACTCTACGTTTAGGTTTACATTTTCCATTAATTTTAAAGGGTGAGGGGGGGTTGGGGGGAGGATGGCGATGACAGACCAATTGCGCACCTCCCCGCCACCATCGTCGCTACCGACGACCTCGACCTCGAGCCGAGCGGGGCCGAAGGCCCGACGGGCTCCCGGAAATTTCGGAAAGGCGATATACCTTTAATTCCCAGTTGGCAGTAACTTTCTCGATGACGTCAAATTAGTGAAAAATCAAAGTTTCTTTGTCGCCGTATAGCTCGAGAACGGGTCGACGGGTGCGGGCGAGAGTAGGCTCGTCGGACGGAGGACGCGGAGACGAAGGCTTACCGCGCGAAAAATTCGCGAAAATTCGCGGAAAATTTTTTACGTGTGCATCGGTAACGCGCGTCGACCTCGGCGGAGGATAACTTACCGACCACCACCGGCAGTGGTCGGTAACGGCTCGGGGGGTATAAGCTGCCGCGTTAAAAATGAAACCCTAATTTCGGCGCTTCCACGGTTCAGGGCTGAAAAGGGCCCGACAGAAAATAACTGATTCAAACGTTCGAATTTAACGCCAACTTCGCGACGCTGACATCGCATCGGCGGCGAGTGCCGCCACAGTCGCCGCGTTTACTCTCCCTTGATAGTTGAGCGAATGGACTTGTAACTTCGAGGTTACAAATCCGACTCTACGTTTAGGTTTACATTTTCCATTAATTTTAAAGGGTGAGGGGGGGTTGGGGGGGAGGATGGCGATGATAGACCAATTGCGCACCTCCCCGCCACCATCGTCGCTACCGACGACCTCGACCTCGAGCCGAGCGGGGCCGAAGGCCCGACGGGCTCCCGGAAATTTCGGAAAGGCGATATACCTTTAATTCCCAGTTGGCCGTAACTTTCTCGATGACGTCAAATTAGTGAAAAATCAAAGTTTCTTTGTCGCCGTATAGCTCGAGAACGGGTCGACGGGTGCGGGCGAGAGTAGGCTCGTCGGACGGAGGACGCGGAGACGAAGGCTTACCGCGCGAAAAATTCGCGAAAATTCGCGGAAAATTTTTTACGTGTGCATCGGTAACGCGCGTCGACCTCGGCGGAGGATAACTTACCGACCACCACCGGCAGTGGTCGGTAACGGCTCGGGGGGTATAAGCTGCCGCGTTAAAAATGAAACCCGAATTTCGGTGCTTCCACGGTTCAGGGCTGAAAAGGGCCCGAAAGAAAATAACTGATTCAAACGTTCGAATTTAACGCCAACTTCGCGACGCTGACATCGCATCGGCGGCGAGTGCCGCCACAGTCGCCGCGTTTACTCTCCCTTGATAGTTGAGCGAATGGACTTGTAACTTCGAGGTTACAAATCCGACTCTACGTTTAGGTTTACATTTTCCACTAATTTTAGAGGGTGAGAGGGGGTTGGGGGGAGGATGGCGATGACAGACCAATTGCGCACCTCCCCGCCACCATCGTCGCTACCGACGGCCTCGACCTCGAGCCGAGCGGGGCCGAAGGCCCGACGGGCTCCCGGAAATTTCGGAAAGGCGATATACCTTTAATTCCCAGTTGGCCGTAACTTTCTCGATGACGTCAAATTAGTGAAAAATCAAAGTTTCTTTGTCGCCGTATAGCTCGAGAACGGGTCGACGGGTGCGGGCGAGAGTAGGCTCGTCGGACGGAGGACGCGGAGACGAAGGCTTACCGCGCGAAAAATTCGCGAAAATTCGCGGAAAATTTTTTACGTGTGCATCGGTAACGCGCGTCGACCTCGGCGGAGGATAACTTACCGACCACCACGGGCAGTGGTCGGTAACGGCTCGGGGGGTATAAGCTGCCGCGTTAAAAATGAAACCCGAATTTCGGCGCTTCCACGGTTCAGGGCTGAAAAGGGCCCGAAAGAAAATAACTGCTCCAAACGTTCGAATTTAACGCCAACTTCGCGACGCTGACATCGCATCGGCGGCGAGTGCCGCCACAGTCGCCGCGTTTACTCTCCCTTGATAGTTGAGCGAATGGACTTGTTACTTCGAGGTTACAAATCCGACTCTACGTTTAGGTTTACATTTTCCATTAATTTTAAAGGGTGAGGGGGGGTTGGGGGGGAGGATGGCGATGACAGACCAATTGCGCACCTCCCCGCCACCATCGTCGCTACCGACGACCTCGACCTCGAGCCGAGCGGGGCCGAAGGCCCGACGGGCTCCCGGAAATTTCGGAAAGGCGATATACCTTTAATTCCCAGTTGGCCGTAACTTTCTCGATGACGTCAAATTAGTGAAAAATCAAAGTTTCTTTGTCGCCGTATAGCTCGAGAACGGGTCGACGGGTGCGGGCGAGAGTAGGCTCGTCGGACGGAGGACGCGGAGACGAAGGCTTCCCGCGCGAAAAATTCGCGAAAATTCGCGGAAAATTTTTTACGTGTGCATCGGTAACGCGCGTCGACCTCGGCGGAGGATAACTTACCGACCACCACCGGCAGTGGTCGGTAACGGCTCGGGGGGTATAAGCTGCCGCGTTAAAAATGAAACCCGAATTTCGGCGCTTCCACGGTTCAGGACTGAAAAGGGCCCGAAAGAAAATAACTGATCCAAACGTTCGAATTTAACGCCAACTTCGCGACGCTGACATCGCATCGGCGGCGAGTGCCGCCACAGTCACCGCGTTTACTCTCCCTTGATAGTTGAGCGAATGGACTTGTAACTTCGAGGTTACAAATCCGACTCTACGTTTAGGTTTACATTTTCCATTAATTTTAAAGGGTGAGGGGGGGTTGGGGGGAGGATGGCGATGACAGACCAATTGCGCACCTCCCCGCCACCATCGTCGCTACCGACGACCTCGACCTCGAGCCGAGCGGGGCCGAAGGCCCGACGGGCTCCCGGAAATTTCGGAAAGGCGATATACCTTTAATTCCCAGTTGGCAGTAACTTTCTCGATGACGTCAAATTAGTGAAAAATCAAAGTTTCTTTGTCGCCGTATAGCTCGAGAACGGGTCGACGGGTGCGGGCGAGAGTAGGCTCGTCGGACGGAGGACGCGGAGACGAAGGCTTACCGCGCGAAAAATTCGCGAAAATTCGCGGAAAATTTTTTACGTGTGCATCGGTAACGCGCGTCGACCTCGGCGGAGGATAACTTACCGACCACCACCGGCAGTGGTCGGTAACGGCTCGGGGGGTATAAGCTGCCGCGTTAAAAATGAAACCCTAATTTCGGCGCTTCCACGGTTCAGGGCTGAAAAGGGCCCGACAGAAAATAACTGATTCAAACGTTCGAATTTAACGCCAACTTCGCGACGCTGACATCGCATCGGCGGCGAGTGCCGCCACAGTCGCCGCGTTTACTCTCCCTTGATAGTTGAGCGAATGGACTTGTAACTTCGAGGTTACAAATCCGACTCTACGTTTAGGTTTACATTTTCCATTAATTTTAAAGGGTGAGGGGGGGTTGGGGGGGAGGATGGCGATGATAGACCAATTGCGCACCTCCCCGCCACCATCGTCGCTACCGACGACCTCGACCTCGAGCCGAGCGGGGCCGAAGGCCCGACGGGCTCCCGGAAATTTCGGAAAGGCGATATACCTTTAATTCCCAGTTGGCCGTAACTTTCTCGATGACGTCAAATTAGTGAAAAATCAAAGTTTCTTTGTCGCCGTATAGCTCGAGAACGGGTCGACGGGTGCGGGCGAGAGTAGGCTCGTCGGACGGAGGACGCGGAGACGAAGGCTTACCGCGCGAAAAATTCGCGAAAATTCGCGGAAAATTTTTTACGTGTGCATCGGTAACGCGCGTCGACCTCGGCGGAGGATAACTTACCGACCACCACCGGCAGTGGTCGGTAACGCTCGGGGGGTATAAGCTGCCGCGTTAAAAATGAAACCCGAATTTCGGCGCTTCCACGGTTCAGGGCTGAAAAGGGCCCGAAAGAAAATAACTGATCCAGACGTTCGAATTTAACGCCAACTTCGCGACGCTGACTTCGCATCGATAGCGAGTGCCGCCACAGTCGCCGCGTTTACTCTCCCTTGATAGTTGAGCGAATGGATTTGTAACTTCGAGGTTACGAATCCGACTCTACGTTTAGGTTTACATTTTCCATTAATTTTAAAGGGTGAGGGGGGGTTGGGGGGGAGGATGGCGATGACAGACCAATTGCGCACCTCCCCGCCACCATCGTCGCTACCGACGACCTCGACCTCGAGCCGTGCGGGGCCGAAGGCCCGACGGGCTCCCGGAAATTTCAGAAAGGCGATATACCTTTAATTCCTAGTTGGCCGTAACTTTCTCGATGACGTCAAATTAGTGAAAAATCAAAGTTTCTTTGTCGCCGTATAGCTCGAGAACGGGTCGACGGGTGCGGGCGAGAGTAGGCTCGTCGGACGGAGGACGCGGAGACGAAGGCTAACCGCACGAAAAATTCGCGAAAATTCGCGGAAAATTTTTTACGTGTGCATCGGTAACGCGCGTCGACCTCGGCGGAGGATAACTTACCGACCACCACCGGCAGTGGTCGGTAACGCTCGGGGGGTATAAGCTGCCGCGTTAAAAATGAAACCCGAATTTCGGCGCTTCCACGATTCAGGGCTGAAAAGGGCCCGAAAGAAAATAACTGATTCAAACGTTCGAATTTAACGCCACCTTCGCGACGCTGACATTGCATCGGCGGCGAGTGATGCCACAGTCGCCGCGTTTACTCTCCCTTGATAGTTGAGCGAATGGACTTGTAACTTCGAGGTTACAAATCCGACTCTACGTTTAGGTTTACATTTTCCATTAATTTTAAATGGTGAGGGGGGGTTGGGGGGGAGGATGGCGATGACAGACCAATTGCGCACCTCCCCGCCACCATCGTCGCTACCGACGACCTCGACCTCGATCCGAGCGGGGCCGAAGGCCCGACGGGCTCCCGGAAATTTCGGAAAGGCGATATACCTTTAATTCCCAGTTGGCCGTAACTTTCTCGATGACGTCAAATTAGTGAAAAATCAAAGTTTCTTTGTCGCCGTATAGCTCGAGAACGGGTCGACGGGTGCGGGCGAGAGTAGGCTCGTCGGACGGAGGACGCGGAGACGAAGGCTTACCGCGCGAAAAATTCGCGAAAATTCGCGGAAAATTTTTTACGTGTGCATCGGTAACGCGCGTCGACCTCGGCGGAGGATAACTTACCGACCACCACGGGCAGTGGTCGGTAACGGCTCGGGGGGTATAAGCTGCCGCGTTAAAAATGAAACCCGAATTTCGGCGCTTCCACGGTTCAGGGCTGAAAAGGGCCCGAAAGAAAATAACTGCTCCAAACGTTCGAATTTAACGCCAACTTCGCGACGCTGACATCGCATCGGCGGCGAGTGCCGCCACAGTCGCCGCGTTTACTCTCCCTTGATAGTTGAGCGAATGGACTTGTTACTTCGAGGTTACAAATCCGACTCTACGTTTAGGTTTACATTTTCCATTAATTTTAAAGGGTGAGGGGGGGTTGGGGGGGAGGATGGCGATGACAGACCAATTGCGCACCTCCCCGCCACCATCGTCGCTACCGACGACCTCGACCTCGAGCCGAGCGGGGCCGAAGGCCCGACGGGCTCCCGGAAATTTCGGAAAGGCGATATACCTTTAATTCCCAGTTGGCCGTAACTTTCTCGATGACGTCAAATTAGTGAAAAATCAAAGTTTCTTTGTCGCCGTATAGCTCGAGAACGGGTCGACGGGTGCGGGCGAGAGTAGGCTCGTCGGACGGAGGACGCGGAGACGAAGGCTTACCGCGCGAAAAATTCGCGAAAATTCGCGGAAAATTTTTTACGTGTGCATCGGTAACGCGCGTCGACCTCGGCGGAGGATAACTTACCGACCACCACCGGCAGTGGTCGGTAACGGCTCGGGGGGTATAAGCTGCCGCGTTAAAAATGAAACCCGAATTTCGGCGCTTCCACGGTTCAGGGCTGAAAAGGGCCCGAAAGAAAATAACTGATCCAAACGTTCGAATTTAACGCCAACTTCGCGACGCTGACATCGCATCGGCGGCGAGTGCCGCCACAGTCGCCGCGTTTACTCTCCCTTGATAGTTGAGCGAATGGACTTGTAACTTCGAGGTTACAAATCCGACTCTACGTTTAGGTTTACATTTTCCATTAATTTTAAAGGGTGAGGGGGGGTTGGGGGGGAGGATGGCGATGACAGACCAATTGCGCACCTCCCCGCCACCATCGTCGCTACCGACGACCTCGACCTCGAGCCGATCGGGGCCGAAGGCCCGACGGGCTCCCGGAAATTTCGGAAAGGCGATATACCTTTAATTCCTAGTTGGCCGTAACTTTCTCGATGACGTCAAATTAGTGAAAAATCAAAGTTTCTTTGTCGCCGTATAGCTCGAGAACGGGTCGACGGGTGCGGGCGAGAGTAGGCTCGTCGGACGGAGGACGCGGAGACGAAAGCTTACCGCACGAAAAATTCGCGAAAATTCGCGGAAAATTTTTTACGTGTGCATCGGTAACGCGCGTCGACCTCGGCGGAGGATAACTTACCGACCACCACCGGCAGTGGTCGGTAACGGCACGGGGGGTATAAGCTGCCGCGTTAAAAATGAAACCCGAATTTCGGCGCTTCCACGGTTCAGGGCTGAAAAGGGCCCGAAAGAAAATAACTGATCCAAACGTTCGAATTTAACGCCAACTTCGCGACGCTGACATCGCATCGGCGGCGAGTGCCGCCACAGTCGCCGCGTTTACTCTCCCTTGATAGTTGAGCGAATGGACTTGTAACTTCGAGGTTACAAATCCGACTCTACGTTTAGGTTTACATTTTCCATTAATTTTAAAGGGTGAGGGGGGGTTGGGGGGAGGATGGCGATGACAGACCAATTGCGCACCTCCCCGCCACCATCGTCGCTACCGACGACCTCGACCTCGAGCCGAGCTGGGCCGAAGGCCCGACGGGCCCCCGGAAATTTCGGAAAGGCGATATACCTTTAATTCCCAGTTGTCCGTAACTTTCTCGATGACGTCAAATTAGTGAAAAATCAAAGTTTCTTTGTCGCCGTATAGCTCGAGAACGGGTGCGGGCGAGAGTAGGCTCGTCGGACGGAGGACGCGGAGACGAAGGCTTACCGCGCGAAAAATTCGCGAAAATTCGCGGAAAATTTCTTACGTGTGCATCGGTAACGCGCGTCGACCTCGGCGGAGGATAACTTACCGACCACCACCGGCAGTGGTCGGTAACGGCTCGGGGGGTATAAGCTGCCGCGTTAAAAGTGAAACCCGAATTTCGGCGCTTCCACGGTTCAGGGCTGAAAAGGGCCCGAAAGAAAATAACTGATCCAAACGTTCGAATTTAACGCCAACTTCGCGACGCTGACATCGCATCGATGGCGAGTGCCGCCACAGTCGCCGCGTTTACTCTCCCTTGATAGTTGAGCGAATGGACTTGTAACTTCGAGGTTACAAATCCGACTCTACGTTTAGGTTTACATTTTCCATTAATTTTAAAGGGTGAGGGGGGGTTGGGGGGGAGGATGGCGATGACAGACCAATTGCGCACCTCCCCGCCACCATCGTCGCTACCGACGACCTCGACCTCGAGCCGAGCGGGGCCGAAGGCCCGACGGGCTCCCGGAAATTTCGGAAAGGCGATATACCTTTAATTCCCAGTTGGCCGTAACTTTCTCGATGACGTCAAATTAGTGAAAAATCAAAGTTTCTTTGTCGCCGTATAGCTCGAGAACGGGTCGACGGGTGCGGGCGAGAGTAGGCTCGTCGGACGGAGGACGCGGAGACGAAGGCTTACCGCGCGAAAAATTCGCGAAAATTCGCGGAAAATTTTTTACGTGTGCATCGGTAACGCGCGTCGACCTCGGCGGAGGATAACTTACCGACCACCACCGGCAGTGGTCGGTAACGGCTCGGGGGGTATAAGCTGCCGCGTTAAAAATGAAACCCGAATTTCGGCGCTTCCACGGTTCAGGGCTGAAAAGGGCCCGAAAGAAAATAACTGATCCAAACGTTCGAATTTAACGCCAACTTCGCGACGCTGACATCGCATCGGCGGCGAGTGCCGCCACAGTCGCCGCGTTTACTCTCCCTTGATAGTTGAGCGAATGGACTTGTAACTTCGAGGTTACAAATCCGACTCTACGTTTAGGTTTACATTTTCCATTAATTTTAAAGGGTGAGGGGGGGTTGGGGGGGAGGATGGCAATGACAGACCAATTGCGCACCTCCCCGCCACCATCGTCGCTACCGACGACCTCGACCTCGAGCCGAGCGGGGCCGAAGGCCCGACGGGCTCCCGGAAATTTCGGAAAGGCGATATACCTTTAATTCCTAGTTGGCCGTAACTTTCTCGATGACGTCAAATTAGTGAAAAATCAAAGTTTCTTTGTCGCCGTATAGCTCGAGAACGGGTCGACGGGTGCGGGCGAGAGTAGGCTCGTCGGACGGAGGACGCGGAGACGAAGGCTTACCGCGCGAAAAATTCGCGAAAATTCGCGGAAAATTTTTTACGTGTGCATCGGTAACGCGCGTCGACCTCGGCGGAGGATAACTTACCGACCACCACCGGCAGTGGTCGGTAACGGCTCGGGGGGTATAAGCTGCCGCGTTAAAAATGAAACCCGAATTTCGGCGCTTCCACGGTTCAGGGCTGAAAAGGGCCCGAAAGAAAATAACTGATCCAAACGTTCGAATTTAACGCCAACTTCGCGACGCTGACATCGCATCGGCGGCGAGTGCCGCCACAGTCGCCGCGTTTACTCTCCCTTGATAGTTGAGCGAATGGACTTGTAACTTCGAGGTTACAAATCCGACTCTACGTTTAGGTTTACATTTTCCATTAATTTTAAAGGGTGAGGGGGGGTTGGGGGGGAGGATGGCGATGACAGACCAATTGCGCACCTCCCCGCCACCATCGTCGCTACCGACGACCTCGACCTCGAGCCGAGCGGGGCCGAAGGCCCGACGGGCTCCCGGAAATTTCGGAAAGGCGATATACCTTTAATTCCCAGTTGGCCGTAACTTTCTCGATGACGTCAAATTAGTGAAAAATCAAAGTTTCTTTGTCGCCGTATAGCTCGAGAACGGGTCGACGGGTGCGGGCGAGAGTAGGCTCGTCGGACGGAGGACGCGGAGACGAAGGCTTACCGCGCGAAAAATTCGCGAAAATTCGCGGAAAATTTTTTACGTGTGCATCGGTAACGCGCGTCGACCTCGGCGGAGGATAACTTACCGACCACCACCGGCAGTGGTCGGTAACGGCTCGGGGGGTATAAGCTGCCGCGTTAAAAATGAAACCCGAATTTCGGCGCTTCCACGGTTCAGGGCTGAAAAGGGCCCGAAAGAAAATAACTGATCCAAACGTTCGAATTTAACGCCAACTTCGCGACGCTGACATCGCATCGGCGGCGAGTGCCGCCACAGTCGCCGCGTTTACTCTCCCTTGATAGTTGAGCGAATGGACTTGTAACTTCGAGGTTACAAATCCGACTCTACGTTTAGGTTTACATTTTCCATTAATTTTAAAGGGTGAGGGGGGGTTGGGGGGGAGGATGGCAATGACAGACCAATTGCGCACCTCCCCGCCACCATCGTCGCTACCGACGACCTCGACCTCGAGCCGAGCGGGGCCGAAGGCCCGACGGGCTCCCGGAAATTTCGGAAAGGCGACATACCTTTAATTCCCAGTTGGCCGTAACTTTCTCGATGACGTCAAATTAGTGAAAAATCAAAGTTTCTTTGTCGCCGTATAGCTCGAGAACGGGTCGACGGGTGCGGGCGAGAGTAGGCTCGTCGGACGGAGGACGCGGAGACGAAGGCTTACCGCGCGAAAAATTCGCGAAAATTCGCGGAAAATTTTTTACGTGTGCATCGGTAACGCGCGTCGACCTCGGCGGAGGATAACTTACCGACCACCACCGGCAGTGGTCGGTAAAGGCTCGGGGGGTATAAGCTGCCGCGTTAAAAATGAAACCCGAATTTCGGCGCTTCCACGGTTCAGGGCTGAAAAGGGCCCGACAGAAAATAACTGATTCAAACGTTCGAATTTAACGCCAACTTCGCGACGCTGACATCGCATCGGCGGCGAGTGCCGCCACAGTCGCCGCGTTTACTCTCCCTTGATAGTTGAGCGAATGGACTTGTAACTTCGAGGTTACAAATCCGACTCTACGTTTAGGTTTACATTTTCCATTAATTTTAAAGGGTGAGGGGGGGTTGGGGGGAGGATGGCGATGACAGACCAATTGCGCACCTCCCCGCCACCATCGTCGCTACCGACGACCTCGACCTCGAGCCGAGTGGGGCCGAAGGCCCGACGGGCTCCCGGAAATTTCGGAAAGGCGACATACCTTTAATTCCCAGTTGGCCGTAACTTTCTCGATGACGTCAAATTAGTGAAAAATCAAAGTTTCTTTGTCGCCGTATAGCTCGAGAACGGGTCGACGGGTGCGGGCGATAGTAGGCTCGTCGGACGGAGGACGCGGAGACGAAGGCTTACCGCGCGAAAAATTCGCGAAAATTCGCGGAAAATTTTTTACGTGTGCATCGGTAACGCGCGTCGACCTCGGCGGAGGATAACTTACCGACCACCAACGGCAGTGGTCGGTAACGGCTCGGGGGGTATAAGCTGCCGCGTTAAAAATGAAACCCGAATTTCGGCGCTTCCACGGTTCAGGGCTGAAAAGGGCCCGACAGAAAATAACTGATTCAAACGTTCGAATTTAACGCCAATTTCGCGACGCTGACTTCGCATCGATGGCGAGTGCCGCCACAGTCGCCGCGATTACTCTCCCTTGATAGTTCTGCGAATGGACTTGTAACTTCGTGGTTACGAATCCGACTCTACGTTTAGGTTTACATTTTCCATTAATTTTAAAGGGTGAGGAAGGGTTGGGGGGGGTATGGCCATGACAGACCAATTGCGCACCTCCCCGCCACCATTGTCGCTACCGACGACCTCGACCTCGAGCCGAGCGGGGCCGAAGGCCCGACGGGCTCCCGGAAATTTCGGAAAGGCGATATACCTTTAATTCCTAGTTGGCCGTAACTTTCTCGATGACGTCAAATTAGTGAAAAATCAAAGTTTCTTTGCCGCCGTATAGCTCGAGAACGGGTCGACGGGTGCGGGCGAGAGTAGGCTCGTCGGACGGAGGACGCGGAGACGAAGGCTTACCGCGCGAAAAATTCGCGAAAATTCGCGGAAAATTTTTTACGTGTGCATCGGTAACGCGCGTCGACCTCGGCGGAGGATAACTTACCGACCACCACCGGCAGTGGTCGGTAACGGCTCGGGGGGTATAAGCTGCCGCGTTAAAAATGAAACCCGAATTTCGGCGCTTCCACGGTTCAGGGCTGAAAAGGGCCCGACAGAAAATAACTGATTCAAACGTTCGAATTTAACGCCAATTTCGCGACGCTGACTTCGCATCGATGGCGAGTGCCGCCACAGTCGCCGCGTTTACTCTCCCTTGATAGTTCAGCGAATGGACTTGTAACTTCGTGGTTACGAATCCGACTCTACGTTTAGGTTTACATTTTCCATTAATTTTAAAGGGTGAGGAAGGGTTGGGGGGGGGGGTATGGCGATGACAGACCAATTGCGCACCTCCCCGCCACCATTGTCGCTACCGACGACCTCGACCTCGAGCCGAGCGGGGCCGAAGGCCCGACGGGCTCCCGGAAATTTCGGAAAGGCGATATACCTTTAATTCCTAGTTGGCCGTAACTTTCTCGATGACGTCAAATTAGTGAAAAATCAAAGTTTCTTTGTCGCCGTATAGCTCGAGAACGGGTCGACGGGTGCGGGCGAGAGTAGGCTCGTCGGACGGAGGACGCGGAGACGAAGGCTTACCGCGCGAAAAATTCGCGAAAATTCGCGGAAAATTTTTTACGTGTGCATCGGTAACGCGCGTCGACCTCGGCGGAGGATAACTTACCGACCACCACCGGCAGTGGTCGGTAACGGCTCGGGGGGTATAAGCTGCCGCGTTAAAAATGAAACCCGAATTTCGGCGCTTCCACGGTTCAGGGCTGAAAAGGGCCCGAAAGAAAATAACTGATCCAAACGTTCGAATTTAACGCCAACTTCGCGACGCTGACATCGCATCGGCGGCGAGTGCCGCCACAGTCACCGCGTTTACTCTCCCTTGATAGTTGAGCGAATGGACTTGTAACTTCGAGGTTACAAATCCGACTCTACGTTTAGGTTTACATTTTCCATTAATTTTAAAGGGTGAGGGGGGGTTGGGGGGAGGATGGCGATGACAGACCAATTGCGCACCTCCCCGCCACCATCGTCGCTACCGACGACCTCGACCTCGAGCCGAGCGGGGCCGAAGGCCCGACGGGCTCCCGGAAATTTCGGAAAGGCGATATACCTTTAATTCCCAGTTGGCCGTAACTTTCTCGATGACGTCAAATTAGTGAAAAATCAAAGTTTCTTTGTCGCCGTATAGCTCGAGAACGGGTCGACGGGTGCGGGCGAGAGTAGGCTCGTCGGACGGAGGACGCGGAGACGAAGGCTTACCGCGCGAAAAATTCGCGAAAATTCGCGGAAAATTTTTTACGTGTGCATCGGTAACGCGCGTCGACCTCGGCGGAGGATAACTTACCGACCACCACCGGCAGTGGTCGGTAACGGCTCGGGGGGTATAAGCTGCCGCGTTAAAAATGAAACCCGAATTTCGGCGCTTCCACGGTTCAGGGCTGAAAAGGGCCCGAAAGAAAATAACTGATCCAAACGTTCGAATTTAACGCCAACTTCGCGACGCTGACATCGCATCGGCGGCGAGTGCCGCCACAGTCGCCGCGTTTACTCTCCCTTGATAGTTGAGCGAATGGACTTGTAACTTCGAGGTTACAAATCCGACTCTACGTTTAGGTTTACATTTTCCATTAATTTTAAAGGGTGAGGGGGGGTTGGGGGGGAGGATGGCGATGACAGACCAATTGCGCACCTCCCCGCCACCATCGTCGCTACCGACGACCTCGACCTCGAGCCGAGCGGGGCCGAAGGCCCGACGGGCTCCCGGAAATTTCGGAAAGGCGATATACCTTTAATTTCCAGTTGGCCGTAACTTTCTCGATGACGTCAAATTAGTGAAAAATCAAAGTTTCTTTGTCGCCGTATAGCTCGAGAACGGGTCGACGGGTGCGGGCGAGAGTAGGCTCGTCGGACGGAGGACGCGGAGACGAAGGCTTACCGCGCGAAAAATTCGCGAAAATTCGCGGAAAATTTTTTACGTGTGCATCGGTAACGCGCGTCGACCTCGGCGGAGGATAACTTACCGACCACCACCGGCAGTGGTCGGTAACGGCTCGGGGGGTATAAGCTGCCGCGTTAAAAATGAAACCCGAATTTCGGCGCTTCCACGGTTCAGGGCTTAAAAGGGCCCGAAAGAAAATAACTGATCCAAACGTTCGAATTTAACGCCAATTTCGCGACGCTGACTTCGCATCGATGGCGAGTGCCGCCACAGTCGCCGCGTTTACTCTCCCTTGATAGTTGAGCGAATGGACTTGTAACTTCGAGGTTACAAATCCGACTCTACGTTTAGGTTTACATTTTCCATTAATTTTAAAGGGTGAGGGGGGGTTGGGGGGGAGGATGGCGATGACAGACCAATTGCGCACCTCCCCGCCACCATCGTCGCTACCGACGACCTCGACCTCGAGCCGAGCGGGGCCGAAGGCCCGACGGGCTCCCGGAAATTTCGGAAAGGCGATATACCTTTAATTCCCAGTTGGCCGTAACTTTCTCGATGACGTCAAATTAGTCAAAAATCAAAGTTTCTTTGTCGCCGTATAGCTCGAGAACGGGTCGACGGGTGCGGGCGAGAGTAGGCTCGTCGGACGGAGGACGCGGAGACGAAGGCTTACCGCGCGAAAAATTCGCGAAAATTCGCGGAAAATTTTTTACGTGTGCATCGGTAACGCGCGTCGACCTCGGCGGAGGATAACTTACCGACCACCACCGGCAGTGGTCGGTAACGGCTCGGGGGGTATAAGCTGCCGCGTTAAAAATGAAACCCGAATTTCGGCGCTTCCACGGTTCAGGGCTGAAAAGGGCCCGACAGAAAATAACTGATTCAAACGTTCGAATTTAACGCCAATTTCGCGACGCTGACTTCGCATCGATGGCGAGTGCCGCCACAGTCGCCGCGTTTACTCTCCCTTGATAGTTCAGCGAATGGACTTGTAACTTCGTGGTTACGAATCCGACTCTACGTTTAGGTTTACATTTTCCATTAATTTTAAAGGGTGAGGAAGGGTTGGGGGGGGGTATGGCGATGACAGACCAATTGCGCACCTCCCCGCCACCATTGTCGCTACCGACGACCTCGACCTCGAGCCGAGCGGGGCCGAAGGCCCGACGGGCTCCCGGAAATTTCGGAAAGGCGATATACCTTTAATTCCTAGTTGGCCGTAACTTTCTCGATGACGTCAAATTAGTGAAAAATCAAAGTTTCTTTGTCGCCGTATAGCTCGAGAACGGGTCGACGGGTGCGGGCGAGAGTAGGCTCGTCGGACGGAGGACGCGGAGACGAAGGCTTACCGCGCGAAAAATTCGCGAAAATTCGCGGAAAATTGTTTACGTGTGCATCGGTAACGCGCGTCGACCTCGGCGGAGGATAACTTACCGACCACCACCGGCAGTGGTCGGTAACGGCTCGGGGGGTATAAGCTGCCGCGTTAAAAATGAAACCCGAATTTCGGCGCTTCCACGGTTCAGGGCTTAAAAGGGCCCGAAAGAAAATAACTGATCCAAACGTTCGAATTTAACGCCAATTTCGCGACGCTGACTTCGCATCGATGGCGAGTGCCGCCACAGTCGCCGCGTTTACTCTCCCTTGATAGTTGAGCGAATGGACTTGTAACTTCGAGGTTACAAATCCGACTCTACGTTTAGGTTTACATTTTCCATTAATTTTAAAGGGTGAGGGGGGGTTGGGGGGGAGGATGGCGATGACAGACCAATTGCGCACCTCCCCGCCACCATCGTCGCTACCGACGACCTCGACCTCGAGCCGAGCGGGGCCGAAGGCCCGACGGGCTCCCGGAAATTTCGGAAAGGCGATATACCTTTAATTCCCAGTTGGCCGTAACTTTCTCGATGACGTCAAATTAGTGAAAAATCAAAGTTTCTTTGTCGCCGTATAGCTCGAGAACGGGTCGACGGGTGCGGGCGAGAGTAGGCTCGTCGGACGGAGGACGCGGAGACGAAGGCTTACCGCGCGAAAAATTCGCGAAAATTCGCGGAAAATTTTTTACGTGTGCATCGGTAACGCGCGTCGACCTCGGCGGAGGATAACTTACCGACCACCACCGGCAGTGGTCGGTAACGGCTCGGGGGGTATAAGCTGCCGCGTTAAAAATGAAACCCGAATTTCGGCGCTTCCACGGTTCAGGGCTGAAAAGGGCCCGAAAGAAAATAACTGATCCAAACGTTCGAATTTAACGCCAACTTCGCGACGCTGACATCGCATCGGCGGCGAGTGCCGCCACAGTCGCCGCGTTTACTCTCCCTTGATAGTTGAGCGAATGGACTTGTAACTTCGAGGTTACAAATCCGACTCTACGTTTAGGTTTACATTTTCCATTAATTTTAAAGGGTGAGGGGCGGTTGGGGGGGAGGATGGCGATGACAGACCAATTGCGCACCTCCCCGCCACCATCGTCGCTACCGACGACCTCGACCTCGAGCCGATCGGGGCCGAAGGCCCGACGGGCTCCCGGAAATTTCGGAAAGGCGATATACCTTTAATTCCTAGTTGGCCGTAACTTTCTCGATGACGTCAAATTAGTGAAAAATCAAAGTTTCTTTGTCGCCGTATAGCTCGAGAACGGGTCGACGGGTGCGGGCGAGAGTAGGCTCGTCGGACGGAGGACGCGGAGACGAAAGCTTACCGCACGAAAAATTCGCGAAAATTCGCGGAAAATTTTTTACGTGTGCATCGGTAACGCGCGTCGACCTCGGCGGAGGATAACTTACCGACCACCACCGGCAGTGGTCGGTAACGGCACGGGGGGTATAAGCTGCCGCGTTAAAAATGAAACCCGAATTTCGGCGCTTCCACGGTTCAGGGCTGAAAAGGGCCCGAAAGAAAATAACTGATCCAAACGTTCGAATTTAACGCCAACTTCGCGACGCTGACATCGCATCGCCGGCGAGTGCCGCCACAGTCGCCGCGTTTACTCTCCCTTGATAGTTGAGCGAATGGACTTGTAACTTCGAGGTTACAAATCCGACTCTACGTTTAGGTTTACATTTTCCATTAATTTTAAAGGGTGAGGGGGCGTTGGGGTGAGGATGGCGATGACAGACCAATTGCGCACCTCCCCGCCACCATCGTCGCTACCGACGACCTCGACCTCGAGCCGAGCTGGGCCGAAGGCCCGACGGGCTCCCGGAAATTTCGGAAAGGCGATATACCTTTAATTCCCAGTTGGCCGTAACTTTCTCGATGACGTCAAATTAGTGAAAAATCAAAGTTTCTTTGTCGCCGTATAGCTCGAGAACGGGTCGACGGGTGCGGGCGAGAGTAGGCTCGTCGGACGGAGGACGCGGAGACGAAGGCTTACCGCGCGAAAAATTCGCGAAGATTCGCGGAAAATTTCTTACGTGTGCATCGGTAACGCGCGTCGACCTCGGCGGAGGATAACTTACCGACCACCACCGGCAGTGGTCGGTAACGGCTCGGGGGGTATAAGCTGCCGCGTTAAAAGTGAAACCCGAATTTCGGCGCTTCCACGGTTCAGGGCTGAAAAGGGCCCGAAAGAAAATAACTGATCCAAACGTTCGAATTTAACGCCAACTTCGCGACGCTGACATCGCATCGATGGCGAGTGCCGCCACAGTCGCCGCGTTTACTCTCCCTTGATAGTTGAGCGAATGGACTTGTAACTTCGAGGTTACAAATCCGACTCTACGTTTAGGTTTACATTTTCCATTAATTTTAAAGGGTGAGGTGGGGTTGGGGGGGAGGATGGCGATGACAGACCAATTGCGGACCTCCCCGCCACCATCGTCGCTACCGACGACCTCGACCTCGAGCCGAGCGGGGCCGAAGGCCCGACGGGCTCCCGGAAATTTCGGAAAGGCGATATACCTTTAATTCCCAGTTGGCCGTAACTTTCTCGATGACGTCAAATTAGTGAAAAATCAAAGTTTCTTTGTCGCCGTATAGCTCGAGAACGGGTCGACGGGTGCGGGCGAGAGTAGGCTCGTCGGACGGAGGACGCGGAGACGAAGGCTTACCGCGCGAAAAATTCGCGAAAATTCGCGGAAAATTTCTTACGTGTGCATCGGTAACGCGCGTCGACCTCGGCGGAGGATAACTTACCGACCACCACCGGCAGTGGTCGGTAACGGCTCGGGGGGTATAAGCTGCCGCGTTAAAAATGAAACCCGAATTTCGGCGCTTCCACGGTTCAGGGCTGAAAAGGGCCCGAAAGAAAATAACTGATCCAAACGTTCGAATTTAACGCCAACTTCGCGACGCTGACATCGCATCGGCGGCGAGTGCCGCCACAGTCGCCGCGTTTACTCTCCCTTGATAGTTGAGCGAATGGACTTGTAACTTCGAGGTTACAAATCCGACTCTACGTTTAGGTTTACATTTTCCATTAATTTTAAAGGGTGAGGGGGGGTTGGGGGGGAGGATGGCGATGACAGACCAATTGCGCACCTCCCCGCCACCATCGTCGCTACCGACGACCTCGACCTCGAGCCGAGCGGGGCCGAAGGCCCGACGGGCTCCCGGAAATTTCGGAAAGGCGATATACCTTTAATTCCTAGTTGGCCGTAACTTTCTCGATGACGTCAAATTAGTGAAAAATCAAAGTTTCTTTGTCGCCGTATAGCTCGAGAACGGGTCGACGGGTGCGGGCGAGAGTAGGCTCGTCGGACGGAGGACGCGGAGACGAAAGCTTACCGCACGAAAAATTCGCGAAAATTCGCGGAAAATTTTTTACGTGTGCATCGGTAACGCGCGTCGACCTCGGCGGAGGATAACTTACCGACCACCACCGGCAGTGGTCGGTAACGGCACGGGGGGTATAAGCTGCCGCGTTAAAAATGAAACCCGAATTTCGGCGCTTCCACGGTTCAGGGCTGAAAAGGGCCCGAAAGAAAATAACTGATCCAAACGTTCGAATTTAACGCCAACTTCGCGACGCTGACATCGCATCGGCGGCGAGTGCCGCCACAGTCGCCGCGTTTACTCTCCCTTGATAGTTGAGCGAATGGACTTGTAACTTCGAGGTTACAAATCCGACTCTACGTTTAGGTTTACATTTTCCATTAATTTTAAAGGGTGAGGGGGGGTTGGGGGGAGGATGGCGATGACAGACCAATTGCGCACCTCCCCGCCACCATCGTCGCTACCGACGACCTCGACCTCGAGCCGAGCTGGGCCGAAGGCCCGACGGGCTCCCGGAAATTTCGGAAAGGCGATATACCTTTAATTCCCAGTTGGCCGTAACTTTCTCGATGACGTCAAATTAGTGAAAAATCAAAGTTTCTTTGTCGCCGTATAGCTCGAGAACGGGTCGACGGGTGCGGGCGAGAGTAGGCTCGTCGGACGGAGGACGCGGAGACGAAGGCTTACCGCGCGAAAAATTCGCGAAAATTCGCGGAAAATTTTTTACGTGTGCATCGGTAACGCGCGTCGACCTCGACGGAGGATAACTTACCGACCACCACCGGCAGTGGTCGGTAAAGGCTCGGGGGGTATAAGCTGCCGCGTTAAAAATGAAACCCGAATTTCGGCGCTTCCACGGTTCAGGGCTGAAAAGGGCCCGACAGAAAATAACTGATTCAAACGTTCGAATTTAACGCCAACTTCGCGACGCTGACATCGCATCGATGGCGAGTGCCGCCACAGTCGCCGCGTTTACTCTCCCTTGATAGTTCTGCGAATGGACTTGTAACTTCGTGGTTACGAATCCGACTCTACGTTTAGGTTTACATTTTCCATTAATTTTAAAGGGTGAGGAAGGGTTGGGGGGGGGGTATGGCCATGACAGACTAATTGCGCACCTCCCCGCCACCATTGTCGCTACCGACGACCTCGACCTCGAGCCGAGCGGGGCCGAAGGCCCGACGGGCTCCCGGAAATTTCGGAAAGGCGATATACCTTTAATTCCTAGTTGGCCGTAACTTTCTCGATGACGTCAAATTAGTGAAAAATCAAAGTTTCTTTGTCGCCGTATAGCTCGAGAACGGGTCGACGGGTGCGGGCGAGAGTAGGCTCGTCGGACGGAGGACGCGGAGACGAAGGCTTACCGCGCGAAAAATTCGCGAAAATTCGCGGAAAATTTTTTACGTGTGCATCGGTAACGCGCGTCGACCTCGGCGGAGGATAACTTACCGACCACCACCGGCAGTGGTCGGTAACGGCTCGGGGGGTATAAGCTGCCGCGTTAAAAATGAAACCCGAATTTCGGCGCTTCCACGGTTCAGGGCTGAAAAGGGCCCGACAGAAAATAACTGATTCAAACGTTCGAATTTAACGCCAATTTCGCGACGCTGACTTCGCATCGATGGCGAGTGCCGCCACAGTCGCCGCGTTTACTCTCCCTTGATAGTTCAGCGAATGGACTTGTAACTTCGTGGTTACGAATCCGACTCTACGTTTAGGTTTACATTTTCCATTAATTTTAAAGGGTGAGGAAGGGTTGGGGGGGGGGGTATGGCGATGACAGACCAATTGCGCACCTCCCCGCCACCATTGTCGCTACCGACGACCTCGACCTCGAGCCGAGCGGGGCCGAAGGCCCGACGGGCTCCCGGAAATTTCGGAAAGGCGATATACCTTTAATTCCTAGTTGGCCGTAACTTTCTCGATGACGTCAAATTAGTGAAAAATCAAAGTTTCTTTGTCGCCGTATAGCTCGAGAACGGGTCGACGGGTGCGGGCGAGAGTAGGCTCGTCGGACGGAGGACGCGGAGACGAAGGCTTACCGCGCGAAAAATTCGCGAAAATTCGCGGAAAATTTTTTACGTGTGCATCGGTAACGCGCGTCGACCTCGGCGGAGGATAACTTACCGACCACCACCGGCAGTGGTCGGTAACGGCTCGGGGGGTATAAGCTGCCGCGTTAAAAATGAAACCCGAATTTCGGCGCTTCCACGGTTCAGGGCTGAAAAGGGCCCGAAAGAAAATAACTGATCCAAACGTTCGAATTTAACGCCAACTTCGCGACGCTGACATCGCATCGGCGGCGAGTGCCGCCACAGTCACCGCGTTTACTCTCCCTTGATAGTTGAGCGAATGGACTTGTAACTTCGAGGTTACAAATCCGACTCTACGTTTAGGTTTACATTTTCCATTAATTTTAAAGGGTGAGGGGGGGTTGGGGGGAGGATGGCGATGACAGACCAATTGCGCACCTCCCCGCCACCATCGTCGCTACCGACGACCTCGACCTCGAGCCGAGCGGGGCCGAAGGCCCGACGGGCTCCCGGAAATTTCGGAAAGGCGATATACCTTTAATTCCCAGTTGGCCGTAACTTTCTCGATGACGTCAAATTAGTGAAAAATCAAAGTTTCTTTGTCGCCGTATAGCTCGAGAACGGGTCGACGGGTGCGGGCGAGAGTAGGCTCGTCGGACGGAGGACGCGGAGACGAAGGCTTACCGCGCGAAAAATTCGCGAAAATTCGCGGAAAATTTTTTACGTGTGCATCGGTAACGCGCGTCGACCTCGGCGGAGGATAACTTACCGACCACCACCGGCAGTGGTCGGTAACGGCTCGGGGGGTATAAGCTGCCGCGTTAAAAATGAAACCCGAATTTCGGCGCTTCCACGGTTCAGGGCTGAAAAGGGCCCGAAAGAAAATAACTGATCCAAACGTTCGAATTTAACGCCAACTTCGCGACGCTGACATCGCATCGGCGGCGAGTGCCGCCACAGTCGCCGCGTTTACTCTCCCTTGATAGTTGAGCGAATGGACTTGTAACTTCGAGGTTACAAATCCGACTCTACGTTTAGGTTTACATTTTCCATTAATTTTAAAGGGTGAGGGGGGGTTGGGGGGGAGGATGGCGATGACAGACCAATTGCGCACCTCCCCGCCACCATCGTCGCTACCGACGACCTCGACCTCGAGCCGAGCGGGGCCGAAGGCCCGACGGGCTCCCGGAAATTTCGGAAAGGCGATATACCTTTAATTTCCAGTTGGCCGTAACTTTCTCGATGACGTCAAATTAGTGAAAAATCAAAGTTTCTTTGTCGCCGTATAGCTCGAGAACGGGTCGACGGGTGCGGGCGAGAGTAGGCTCGTCGGACGGAGGACGCGGAGACGAAGGCTTACCGCGCGAAAAATTCGCGAAAATTCGCGGAAAATTTTTTACGTGTGCATCGGTAACGCGCGTCGACCTCGGCGGAGGATAACTTACCGACCACCACCGGCAGTGGTCGGTAACGGCTCGGGGGGTATAAGCTGCCGCGTTAAAAATGAAACCCGAATTTCGGCGCTTCCACGGTTCAGGGCTGAAAAGGGCCCGACAGAAAATAACTGATTCAAACGTTCGAATTTAACGCCAATTTCGCGACGCTGACTTCGCATCGATGGCGAGTGCCGCCACAGTCGCCGCGTTTACTCTCCCTTGATAGTTCAGCGAATGGACTTGTAACTTCGTGGTTACGAATCCGACTCTACGTTCAGGTTTACATTTTCCATTAATTTTAAAGGGTGAGGAAGGGTTGGGGGGGGGTATGGCGATGACAGACCAATTGCGCACCTCCCCGCCACCATTGTCGCTACCGACGACCTCGACCTCGAGCCGAGCGGGGCCGAAGGCCCGACGGGCTCCCGGAAATTTCGGAAAGGCGATATACCTTTAATTCCTAGTTGGCCGTAACTTTCTCGATGACGTCAAATTAGTGAAAAATCAAAGTTTCTTTGTCGCCGTATAGCTCGAGAACGGGTCGACGGGTGCGGGCGAGAGTAGGCTCGTCGGACGGAGGACGCGGAGACGAAGGCTTACCGCGCGAAAAATTCGCGAAAATTCGCGGAAAATTTTTTACGTGTGCATCGGTAACGCGCGTCGACCTCGGCGGAGGATAACTTACCGACCACCACCGGCAGTGGTCGGTAACGGCTCGGGGGGTATAAGCTGCCGCGTTAAAAATGAAACCCGAATTTCGGCGCTTCCACGGTTCAGGGCTTAAAAGGGCCCGAAAGAAAATAACTGATCCAAACGTTCGAATTTAACGCCAATTTCGCGACGCTGACTTCGCATCGATGGCGAGTGCCGCCACAGTCGCCGCGTTTACTCTCCCTTGATAGTTGAGCGAATGGACTTGTAACTTCGAGGTTACAAATCCGACTCTACGTTTAGGTTTACATTTTCCATTAATTTTAAAGGGTGAGGGGGGGTTGGGGGGGAGGATGGCGATGACAGACCAATTGCGCACCTCCCCGCCACCATCGTCGCTACCGACGACCTCGACCTCGAGCCGAGCGGGGCCGAAGGCCCGACGGGCTCCCGGAAATTTCGGAAAGGCGATATACCTTTAATTCCCAGTTGGCCGTAACTTTCTCGATGACGTCAAATTAGTGAAAAATCAAAGTTTCTTTGTCGCCGTATAGCTCGAGAACGGGTCGACGGGTGCGGGCGAGAGTAGGCTCGTCGGACGGAGGACGCGGAGACGAAGGCTTACCGCGCGAAAAATTCGCGAAAATTCGCGGAAAATTGTTTACGTGTGCATCGGTAACGCGCGTCGACCTCGGCGGAGGATAACTTACCGACCACCACCGGCAGTGGTCGGTAACGGCTCGGGGGGTATAAGCTGCCGCGTTAAAAATGAAACCCGAATTTCGGCGCTTCCACGGTTCAGGGCTTAAAAGGGCCCGAAAGAAAATAACTGATCCAAACGTTCGAATTTAACGCCAATTTCGCGACGCTGACTTCGCATCGATGGCGAGTGCCGCCACAGTCGCCGCGTTTACTCTCCCTTGATAGTTGAGCGAATGGACTTGTAACTTCGAGGTTACAAATCCGACTCTACGTTTAGGTTTACATTTTCCATTAATTTTAAAGGGTGAGGGGGGGTTGGGGGGGAGGATGGCGATGACAGACCAATTGCGCACCTCCCCGCCACCATCGTCGCTACCGACGACCTCGACCTCGAGCCGAGCGGGGCCGAAGGCCCGACGGGCTCCCGGAAATTTCGGAAAGGCGATATACCTTTAATTCCCAGTTGGCCGTAACTTTCTTGATGACGTCAAATTAGTGAAAAATCAAAGTTTCTTTGTCGCCGTATAGCTCGAGAACGGGTCGACGGGTGCGGGCGAGAGTAGGCTCGTCGGACGGAGGACGCGGAGACGAAGGCTTCCCGCGCGAAAAATTCGCGAAAATTCGCGGAAAATTTTTTACGTGTGCATCGGTAACGCGCGTCGACCTCGGCGGAGGATAACTTACCGACCACCACCGGCAGTGGTCGGTAACGGCTCGGGGGGTATAAGCTGCCGCGTTAAAAATGAAACCCGAATTTCGGCGCTTCCACGGTTCAGGGCTGAAAAGGGCCCGAAAGAAAATAACTGATCCAAACGTTCGAATTTAACGCCAATTTCGCGACGCTGACTTCGCATCGATGGCGAGTGCCGCCACAGTCGCCGCGTTTACTCTCCCTTGATAGTTGAGCGAATGGACTTGTAACTTCGAGGTTACAAATCCGACTCTACGTTTAGGTTTACATTTTCCATTAATTTTAAAGGGTGAGGGGGGGTTGGGGGGGAGGATGGCGATGACAGACCAATTGCGCACCTCCCCGCCACCATCGTCGCTACCGACGACCTCGACCTCGAGCCGAGCGGGGCCGAAGGCCCGACGGGCTCCCGGAAATTTCGGAAAGGCGATATACCTTTAATTCCCAGTTGGCCGTAACTTTCTCGATGACGTCAAATTAGTGAAAAATCAAAGTTTCTTTGTCGCCGTATAGCTCGAGAACGGGTCGACGGGTGCGGGCGAGAGTAGGCTCGTCGGACGGAGGACGCGGAGACGAAGGCTTACCGCGCGAAAAATTCGCGAAAATTCGCGGAAAATTTTTTACGTGTGCATCGGTAACGCGCGTCGACCTCGGCGGAGGATAACTTACCGACCACCACCGGCAGTGGTCGGTAACGGCTCGGGGGGTATAAGCTGCCGCGTTAAAAATGAAACCCGAATTTCGGCGCTTCCACGGTTCAGGGCTGAAAAGGGCCCGAAAGAAAATAACTGATCCAAACGTTCGAATTTAACGCCAACTTCGCGACGCTGACATCGCATCGGCGGCGAGTGCCGCCACAGTCGCCGCGTTTACTCTCCCTTGATAGTTGAGCGAATGGACTTGTAACTTCGAGGTTACAAATCCGACTCTACGTTTAGGTTTACATTTTCCATTAATTTTAAAGGGTGAGGGGGGGTTGGGGGGGAGGATGGCGATGACAGACCAATTGCGCACCTCCCCGCCACCATCGTCGCTACCGACGACCTCGACCTCGAGCCGAGCGGGGCCGAAGGCCCGACGGGCTCCCGGAAATTTCGGAAAGGCGATATACCTTTAATTTCCAGTTGGCCGTAACTTTCTCGATGACGTCAAATTAGTGAAGAATCAAAGTTTCTTTGTCGCCGTATAGCTCGAGAACGGGTCGACGGGTGCGGGCGAGAGTAGGCTCGTCGGACGGAGGACGCGGAGACGAAGGCTTACCGCGCGAAAAATTCGTGAAAATTCGCGGAAAATTTTTTACGTGTGCATCGGTAACGCGCGTCGACCTCGGCGGAGGATAACTTACCGACCACCACCGGCAGTGGTCGGTAACGGCTCGGGGGGTATAAGCTGCCGCGTTAAAAATGAAACCCGAATTTCGGCGCTTCCACGGTTCAGGGCTGAAAAGGGCCCGACAGAAAATAACTGATTCAAACGTTCGAATTTAAAGCCAATTTCGCGACGCTGACTTCGCATCGATGGCGAGTGCCGCCACAGTCGCCGCGTTTACTCTCCCTTGATAGTTCAGCGAATGGACTTGTAACTTCGTGGTTACGAATCCGACTCTACGTTTAGGTTTACATTTTCCATTAATTTTAAAGGGTGAGGAAGGGTTGGGGGGGGGTATGGCGATGACAGACCAATTGCGCACCTCCCCGCCACCATTGTCGCTACCGACGACCTCGACCTCGAGCCGAGCGGGGCCGAAGGCCCGACGGGCTCCCGGAAATTTCGGAAAGGCGATATACCTTTAATTCCTAGTTGGCCGTAACTTTCTCGATGACGTCAAATTAGTGAAAAATCAAAGTTTCTTTGTCGCCGTATAGCTCGAGAACGGGTCGACGGGTGCGGGCGAGAGTAGGCTCGTCGGACGGAGGACGCGGAGACGAAGGCTTACCGCGCGAAAAATTCGCGAAAATTCGCGGAAAATTTTTTACGTGTGCATCGGTAACGCGCGTCGACCTCGGCGGAGGATAACTTACCGACCACCACCGGCAGTGGTCGGTAACGGCTCGGGGGGTATAAGCTGCCGCGTTAAAAATGAAACCCGAATTTCGGCGCTTCCACGGTTCAGGGCTGAAAAGGGCCCGACAGAAAATAACTGATCCAAACGTTCGAATTTAACGCCAACTTCGCGACGCTGACATCGCATCGGCGGCGAGTGCCGCCACAGTCGCCGCGTTTACTCTCCCTTGATAGTTGAGCGAATGGACTTGTAACTTCGAGGTTACAAATCCGACTCTACGTTTAGGTTTACATTTTCCATTAATTTTAAAGGGTGAGGGGGGGTTGGGGGGGAGGATGGCGATGACAGACCAATTGCGCACCTCCCCGCCACCATCGTCGCTACCGACGACCTCGACCTCGAGCCGAGCGGGGCCGAAGGCCCGACGGGCTCCCGGAAATTTCGGAAAGGCGATATACCTTTAATTTCCAGTTGGCCGTAACTTTCTCGATGACGTCAAATTAGTGAAAAATCAAAGTTTCTTTGTCGCCGTTTAGCTCGAGAACGGGTCGACGGGTGCGGGCGAGAGTAGGCTCGTCGGACGGAGGACGCGGAGACGAAGGCTTACCGCGCGAAAAATTCGTGAAAATTCGCGGAAAATTTTTTACGTGTGCATCGGTAACGCGCGTCGACCTCGGCGGAGGATAACTTACCGACCACCACCGGCAGTGGTCGGTAACGGCTCGGGGGGTATAAGCTGCCGCGTTAAAAATGAAACCCGAATTTCGGCGCTTCCACGGTTCAGGGCTGAAAAGGGCCCGACAGAAAATAACTGATTCAAACGTTCGAATTTAACGCCAATTTCGCGACGCTGACTTCGCATCGATGGCGAGTGCCGCCACAGTCGCCGCGTTTACTCTCCCTTGATAGTTCAGCGAATGGACTTGTAACTTCGTGGTTACGAATCCGACTCTACGTTTAGGTTTACATTTTCCATTAATTTTAAAGGGTGAGGAAGGGTTGGGGGGGGGTATGGCGATGACAGACCAATTGCGCACCTCCCCGCCACCATTGTCGCTACCGACGACCTCGACCTCGAGCCGAGCGGGGCCGAAGGCCCGACGGGCTCCCGGAAATTTCGGAAAGGCGATATACCTTTAATTCCTAGTTGGCCGTAACTTTCTCGATGACGTCAAATTAGTGAAAAATCAAAGTTTCTTTGTCGCCGTATAGCTCGAGAACGGGTCGACGGGTGCGGGCGAGAGTAGGCTCGTCGGACGGAGGACGCGGAGACGAAGGCTTACCGCGCGAAAAATTCGCGAAAATTCGCGGAAAATTTTTTACGTGTGCATCGGTAACGCGCGTCGACCTCGGCGGAGGATAACTTACCGACCACCACCGGCAGTGGTCGGTAACGGCTCGGGGGGTATAAGCTGCCGCGTTAAAAATGAAACCCGAATTTCGGCGCTTCCACGGTTCAGGGCTTAAAAGGGCCCGAAAGAAAATAACTGATCCAAACGTTCGAATTTAACGCCAATTTCGCGACGCCGACTTCGCATCGATGGCGAGTGCCGCCACAGTCGCCGCGTTTACTCTCCCTTGATAGTTGAGCGAATGGACTTGTAACTTCGAGGTTACAAATCCGACTCTACGTTTAGGTTTACATTTTCCATTAATTTTAAAGGGTGAGGGGGGGTTGGGGGGGAGGATGGCGATGACAGACCAATTGCGCACCTCCCCGCCACCATCGTCGCTACCGACGACCTCGACCTCGAGCCGAGCGGGGCCGAAGGCCCGACGGGCTCCCGGAAATTTCGGAAAGGCGATATACCTTTAATTCCCAGTTGGCCGTAACTTTCTTGATGACGTCAAATTAGTGAAAAATCAAAGTTTCTTTGTCGCCGTATAGCTCGAGAACGGGTCGACGGGTGCGGGCGAGAGTAGGCTCGTCGGACGGAGGACGCGGAGACGAAGGCTTCCCGCGCGAAAAATTCGCGAAAATTCGCGGAAAATTTTTTACGTGTGCATCGGTAACGCGCGTCGACCTCGGCGGAGGATAACTTACCGACCACCACCGGCAGTGGTCGGTAACGGCTCGGGGGGTATAAGCTGCCGCGTTAAAAATGAAACCCGAATTTCGGCGCTTCCACGGTTCAGGGCTGAAAAGGGCCCGAAAGAAAATAACTGATCCAAACGTTCGAATTTAACGCCAATTTCGCGACGCTGACATCGCATCGATGGCGAGTGCCGCCACAGTCGCCGCGTTTACTCTCCCTTGATAGTTGAGCGAATGGACTTGTAACTTCGAGGTTACAAATCCGACTCTACGTTTAGGTTTACATTTTCCATTAATTTTTAAGGGTGAGGGGGGGTTGGGGGGGAGGATGGCGATGACAGACCAATTGCGCACCTCCCCGCCACCATCGTCGCTACCGACGACCTCGACCTCGAGCCGAGCGGGGCCGAAGGCCCGACGGGCTCCCGGAAATTTCGGAAAGGCGATATACCTTTAATTCCCAGTTGGCCGTAACTTTCTCGATGACGTCAAATTAGTGAAAAATCAAAGTTTCTTTGTCGCCGTATAGCTCGAGAACGGGTCGACGGGTGCGGGCGAGAGTAGGCTCGTCGGACGGAGGACGCGGAGACGAAGGCTTACCGCGCGAAAAATTCGCGAAAATTCGCGGAAAATTTTTTACGTGTGCATCGGTAACGCGCGTCGACCTCGGCGGAGGATAACTTACCGACCACCACCGGCAGTGGTCGGTAACGGCTCGGGGGGTATAAGCTGCCGCGTTAAAAATGAAACCCGAATTTCGGCGCTTCCACGGTTCAGGGCTGAAAAGGGCCCGAAAGAAAATAACTGATCCAAACGTTCGAATTTAACGCCAACTTCGCGACGCTGACATCGCATCGGCGGCGAGTGCCGCCACAGTCGCCGCGTTTACTCTCCCTTGATAGTTGAGCGAATGGACTTGTAACTTCGAGGTTACAAATCCGACTCTACGTTTAGGTTTACATTTTCCATTAATTTTAAAGGGTGAGGGGGGGTTGGGGGGGAGGATGGCGATGACAGACCAATTGCGCACCTCCCCGCCACCATCGTCGCTACCGACGACCTCGACCTCGAGCCGAGCGGGGCCGAAGGCCCGACGGGCTCCCGGAAATTTCGGAAAGGCGATATACCTTTAATTTCCAGTTGGCCGTAACTTTCTCGATGACGTCAAATTAGTGAAAAATCAAAGTTTCTTTGTCGCCGTATAGCTCGAGAACGGGTCGACGGGTGCGGGCGAGAGTAGGCTCGTCGGACGGAGGACGCGGAGACGAAGGCTTACCGCGCGAAAAATTCGTGAAAATTCGCGGAAAATTTTTTACGTGTGCATCGGTAACGCGCGTCGACCTCGGCGGAGGATAACTTACCGACCACCACCGGCAGTGGTCGGTAACGGCTCGGGGGGTATAAGCTGCCGCGTTAAAAATGAAACCCGAATTTCGGCGCTTCCACGGTTCAGGGCTGAAAAGGGCCCGACAGAAAATAACTGATTCAAACGTTCGAATTTAAAGCCAATTTCGCGACGCTGACTTCGCATCGATGGCGAGTGCCGCCACAGTCGCCGCGTTTACTCTCCCTTGATAGTTCAGCGAATGGACTTGTAACTTCGTGGTTACGAATCCGACTCTACGTTTAGGTTTACATTTTCCATTAATTTTAAAGGGTGAGGAAGGGTTGGGGGGGGGTATGGCGATGACAGACCAATTGCGCACCTCCCCGCCACCATTGTCGCTACCGACGACCTCGACCTCGAGCCGAGCGGGGCCGAAGGCCCGACGGGCTCCCGGAAATTTCGGAAAGGCGATATACCTTTAATTCCTAGTTGGCCGTAACTTTCTCGATGACGTCAAATTAGTGAAAAATCAAAGTTTCTTTGTCGCCGTATAGCTCGAGAACGGGTCGACGGGTGCGGGCGAGAGTAGGCTCGTCGGACGGAGGACGCGGAGACGAAGGCTTACCGCGCGAAAAATTCGCGAAAATTCGCGGAAAATTTTTTACGTGTGCATCGGTAACGCGCGTCGACCTCGGCGGAGGATAACTTACCGACCACCACCGGCAGTGGTCGGTAACGGCTCGGGGGGTATAAGCTGCCGCGTTAAAAATGAAACCCGAATTTCGGCGCTTCCACGGTTCAGGGCTGAAAAGGGCCCGAAAGAAAATAACTGATCCAAACGTTCGAATTTAACGCCAACTTCGCGACGCTGACATCGCATCGGCGGCGAGTGCCGCCACAGTCACCGCGTTTACTCTCCCTTGATAGTTGAGCGAATGGACTTGTAACTTCGAGGTTACAAATCCGACTCTACGTTTAGGTTTACATTTTCCATTAATTTTAAAGGGTGAGGGGGGGTTGGGAGGAGGATGGGGATGACAGACCAATTGCGCACCTCCCCGCCACCATCGTCGCTACCGACGACCTCGACCTCGAGCCGAGCGGGGCCGAAGGCCCGACGGGCTCCCGGAAATTTCGGAAAGGCGATATACCTTTAATTCCCAGTTGGCCGTAACTTTCTCGATGACGTCAAATTAGTGAAAAATCAAAGTTTCTTTGTCGCCGTATAGCTCGGGGACGGGTCGACGGGTGCGGGCGAGAGTAGGCTCGTCGGACGGAGGACGCGGAGACGAAGGCTAACCGCACGAAAAATTCGCGAAAATTCGCGGAAAATTTTTTACGTGTGCATCGGTAACGCGCGTCGACCTCGGCGGAGGATAACTTACCGACCACCACCGGCAGTGGTCGGTAACGGCTCGGGGGGTATAAGCTGCCGCGTTAAAAATGAAACCCGAATTTCGGCGCTTCCACGGTTCAGGGCTGAAAAGGGCCCGAAAGAAAATAACTGATCCAAACGTTCGAATTTAACGCCAATTTCGCGACGCTGACTTCGCATCGATGGCGAGTGCCGCCACAGTCGCCGCGTTTACTCTCCCTTGATAGTTGAGCGAATGGACTTGTAACTTCGAGGTTACAAATCCGACTCTACGTTTAGGTTTACATTTTCCATTAATTTTAAAGGGTGAGGGGGGGTTGGGGGGGAGGATGGCGATGACAGACCAATTGCGCACCTCCCCGCCACCATCGTCGCTACCGACGACCTCGACCTCGAGCCGAGCGGGGCCGAAGGCCCGACGGGCTCCCGGAAATTTCGGAAAGGCGATATACCTTTAATTCCCAGTTGGCCGTAACTTTCTCGATGACGTCAAATTAGTGAAAAATCAAAGTTTCTTTGTCGCCGTATAGCTCGAGAACGGGTCGACGGGTGCGGGCGAGAGTAGGCTCGTCGGACGGAGGACGCGGAGACGAAGGCTTCCCGCGCGAAAAATTCGCGAAAATTCGCGGAAAATTTTTTACGTGTGCATCGGTAACGCGCGTCGACCTCGGCGGAGGATAACTTACCGACCACCACCGGCAGTGGTCGGTAACGGCTCGGGGGGTATAAGCTGCCGCGTTAAAAATGAAACCCGAATTTCGGCGCTTCCACGGTTCAGGACTGAAAAGGGCCCGAAAGAAAATAACTGATCCAAACGTTCGAATTTAACGCCAACTTCGCGACGCTGACATCGCATCGGCGGCGAGTGCCGCCACAGTCACCGCGTTTACTCTCCCTTGATAGTTGAGCGAATGGACTTGTAACTTCGAGGTTACAAATCCGACTCTACGTTTAGGTTTACATTTTCCATTAATTTTAAAGGGTGAGGGGGGGTTGGGGGGAGGATGGCGATGACAGACCAATTGCGCACCTCCCCGCCACCATCGTCGCTACCGACGACCTCGACCTCGAGCCGAGCGGGGCCGAAGGCCCGACGGGCTCCCGGAAATTTCGGAAAGGCGATATACCTTTAATTCCCAGTTGGCAGTAACTTTCTCGATGACGTCAAATTAGTGAAAAATCAAAGTTTCTTTGTCGCCGTATAGCTCGAGAACGGGTCGACGGGTGCGGGCGAGAGTAGGCTCGTCGGACGGAGGACGCGGAGACGAAGGCTTACCGCGCGAAAAATTCGCGAAAATTCGCGGAAAATTTTTTACGTGTGCATCGGTAACGCGCGTCGACCTCGGCGGAGGATAACTTACCGACCACCACCGGCAGTGGTCGGTAACGGCTCGGGGGGTATAAGCTGCCGCGTTAAAAATGAAACCCTAATTTCGGCGCTTCCACGGTTCAGGGCTGAAAAGGGCCCGACAGAAAATAACTGATTCAAACGTTCGAATTTAACGCCAACTTCGCGACGCTGACATCGCATCGGCGGCGAGTGCCGCCACAGTCGCCGCGTTTACTCTCCCTTGATAGTTGAGCGAATGGACTTGTAACTTCGAGGTTACAAATCCGACTCTACGTTTAGGTTTACATTTTCCACTAATTTTAGAGGGTGAGGGGGGGTTGGGGGGAGGATGGCGATGACAGACCAATTGCGCACCTCCCCGCCACCATCGTCGCTACCGACGGCCTCGACCTCGAGCCGAGCGGGGCCGAAGGCCCGACGGGCTCCCGGAAATTTCGGAAAGGCGATATACCTTTAATTCCCAGTTGGCCGTAACTTTCTCGATGACGTCAAATTAGTGAAAAATCAAAGTTTCTTTGTCGCCGTATAGCTCGGGAACGGGTCGACGGGTGCGGGCGAGAGTAGGCTCGTCGGACGGAGGACGCGGAGACGAAGGCTAACCGCACGAAAAATTCGCGAAAATTCGCGGAAAATTTTTTACGTGTGCATCGGTAACGAGCGTCGACCTCGGCGGAGGATAACTTACCGACCACCACCGGCAGTGGTCGGTAACGCTCGGGGGGTATAAGCTGCCGCGTTAAAAATGAAACCCGAATTTCGGCGCTTCCACGATTCAGGGCTGAAAAGGGCCCGAAAGAAAAGAACTGATTCAAACGTTCGAATTTAACGCCAACTTCGCGACGCTGACATTGCATCGGCGGCGAGTGATGCCACAGTCGCCGCGTTTACTCTCCCTTGATAGTTGAGCGAATGGACTTGTAACTTCGAGGTTACAAATCCGACTCTACGTTTAGGTTTACATTTTCCATTAATTTTAAAGGGTGAGGGGGGGTTGGGGGGGAGGATGGCGATGATAGACCAATTGCGCACCTCCCCGCCACCATCGTCGCTACCGACGACCTCGACCTCGAGCCGAGCGGGGCCGAAGGCCCGACGGGCTCCCGGAAATTTCGGAAAGGCGATATACCTTTAATTCCCAGTTGGCCGTAACTTTCTCGATGACGTCAAATTAGTGAAAAATCAAAGTTTCTTTGTCGCCGTATAGCTCGAGAACGGGTCGACGGGTGCGGGCGAGAGTAGGCTCGTCGGACGGAGGACGCGGAGACGAAGGCTTACCGCGCGAAAAATTCGCGAAAATTCGCGGAAAATTTTTTACGTGTGCATCGGTAACGCGCGTCGACCTCGGCGGAGGATAACTTACCGACCACCACCGGCAGTGGTCGGTAACGGCTCGGGGGGTATAAGCTGCCGCGTTAAAAATGAAACCCGAATTTCGGTGCTTCCACGGTTCAGGGCTGAAAAGGGCCCGAAAGAAAATAACTGATCCAAACGTTCGAATTTAACGCCAATTTCGCGACGCTGACTTCGCATCGATGGCGAGTGCCGCCACAGTCGCCGCGTTTACTCTCCCTTGATAGTGGAGCGAATGGACTTGTAACTTCGAGGTTACAAATCCGACTCTACGTTTAGGTTTACATTTTCCATTAATTTTAAAGGGTGAGGGGGGGTTGGGGGGGAGGATGGCGATGACAGACCAATTGCGCACCTCCCCGCCACCATCGTCGCTACCGACGACCTCGACCTCGAGCCGAGCGGGGCCGAAGGCCCGACGGGCTCCCGGAAATTTCGGAAAGGCGATATACCTTTAATTCCCAGTTGGCCGTAACTTTCTTGATGACGTCAAATTAGTGAAAAATCAAAGTTTCTTTGTCGCCGTATAGCTCGAGAACGGGTCGACGGGTGCGGGCGAGAGTAGGCTCGTCGGACGGAGGACGCGGAGACGAAGGCTTCCCGCGCGAAAAATTCGCGAAAATTCGCGGAAAATTTTTTACGTGTGCATCGGTAACGCGCGTCGACCTCGGCGGAGGATAACTTACCGACCACCACCGGCAGTGGTCGGTAACGGCTCGGGGGGTATAAGCTGCCGCGTTAAAAATGAAACCCGAATTTCGGCGCTTCCACGGTTCAGGGCTGAAAAGGGCCCGAAAGAAAATAACTGATCCAAACGTTCGAATTTAACGCCAACTTCGCGACGCTGACATCGCATCGGCGGCGAGTGCCGCCACAGTCACCGCGTTTACTCTCCCTTGATAGTTGAGCGAATGGACTTGTAACTTCGAGGTTACAAATCCGACTCTACGTTTAGGTTTACATTTTCCATTAATTTTAAAGGGTGAGGGGGGGTTGGGAGGAGGATGGGGATGACAGACCAATTGCGCACCTCCCCGCCACCATCGTCGCTACCGACGACCTCGACCTCGAGCCGAGCGGGGCCGAAGGCCCGACGGGCTCCCGGAAATTTCGGAAAGGCGATATACCTTTAATTCCCAGTTGGCCGTAACTTTCTCGATGACGTCAAATTAGTGAAAAATCAAAGTTTCTTTGTCGCCGTATAGCTCGGGGACGGGTCGACGGGTGCGGGCGAGAGTAGGCTCGTCGGACGGAGGACGCGGAGACGAAGGCTAACCGCACGAAAAATTCGCGAAAATTCGCGGAAAATTTTTTACGTGTGCATCGGTAACGCGCGTCGACCTCGGCGGAGGATAACTTACCGACCACCACCGGCAGTGGTCGGTAACGGCTCGGGGGGTATAAGCTGCCGCGTTAAAAATGAAACCCGAATTTCGGCGCTTCCACGGTTCAGGGCTGAAAAGGGCCCGAAAGAAAATAACTGATCCAAACGTTCGAATTTAACGCCAATTTCGCGACGCTGACTTCGCATCGATGGCGAGTGCCGCCACAGTCGCCGCGTTTACTCTCCCTTGATAGTTGAGCGAATGGACTTGTAACTTCGAGGTTACAAATCCGACTCTACGTTTAGGTTTACATTTTCCATTAATTTTAAAGGGTGAGGGGGGGTTGGGGGGGAGGATGGCGATGACAGACCAATTGCGCACCTCCCCGCCACCATCGTCGCTACCGACGACCTCGACCTCGAGCCGAGCGGGGCCGAAGGCCCGACGGGCTCCCGGAAATTTCGGAAAGGCGATATACCTTTAATTCCCAGTTGGCCGTAACTTTCTCGATGACGTCAAATTAGTGAAAAATCAAAGTTTCTTTGTCGCCGTATAGCTCGAGAACGGGTCGACGGGTGCGGGCGAGAGTAGGCTCGTCGGACGGAGGACGCGGAGACGAAGGCTTCCCGCGCGAAAAATTCGCGAAAATTCGCGGAAAATTTTTTACGTGTGCATCGGTAACGCGCGTCGACCTCGGCGGAGGATAACTTACCGACCACCACCGGCAGTGGTCGGTAACGGCTCGGGGGGTATAAGCTGCCGCGTTAAAAATGAAACCCGAATTTCGGCGCTTCCACGGTTCAGGACTGAAAAGGGCCCGAAAGAAAATAACTGATCCAAACGTTCGAATTTAACGCCAACTTCGCGACGCTGACATCGCATCGGCGGCGAGTGCCGCCACAGTCACCGCGTTTACTCTCCCTTGATAGTTGAGCGAATGGACTTGTAACTTCGAGGTTACAAATCCGACTCTACGTTTAGGTTTACATTTTCCATTAATTTTAAAGGGTGAGGGGGGGTTGGGGGGAGGATGGCGATGACAGACCAATTGCGCACCTCCCCGCCACCATCGTCGCTACCGACGACCTCGACCTCGAGCCGAGCGGGGCCGAAGGCCCGACGGGCTCCCGGAAATTTCGGAAAGGCGATATACCTTTAATTCCCAGTTGGCAGTAACTTTCTCGATGACGTCAAATTAGTGAAAAATCAAAGTTTCTTTGTCGCCGTATAGCTCGAGAACGGGTCGACGGGTGCGGGCGAGAGTAGGCTCGTCGGACGGAGGACGCGGAGACGAAGGCTTACCGCGCGAAAAATTCGCGAAAATTCGCGGAAAATTTTTTACGTGTGCATCGGTAACGCGCGTCGACCTCGGCGGAGGATAACTTACCGACCACCACCGGCAGTGGTCGGTAACGGCTCGGGGGGTATAAGCTGCCGCGTTAAAAATGAAACCCTAATTTCGGCGCTTCCACGGTTCAGGGCTGAAAAGGGCCCGACAGAAAATAACTGATTCAAACGTTCGAATTTAACGCCAACTTCGCGACGCTGACATCGCATCGGCGGCGAGTGCCGCCACAGTCGCCGCGTTTACTCTCCCTTGATAGTTGAGCGAATGGACTTGTAACTTCGAGGTTACAAATCCGACTCTACGTTTAGGTTTACATTTTCCACTAATTTTAGAGGGTGAGGGGGGGTTGGGGGGAGGATGGCGATGACAGACCAATTGCGCACCTCCCCGCCACCATCGTCGCTACCGACGGCCTCGACCTCGAGCCGAGCGGGGCCGAAGGCCCGACGGGCTCCCGGAAATTTCGGAAAGGCGATATACCTTTAATTCCCAGTTGGCCGTAACTTTCTCGATGACGTCAAATTAGTGAAAAATCAAAGTTTCTTTGTCGCCGTATAGCTCGGGAACGGGTCGACGGGTGCGGGCGAGAGTAGGCTCGTCGGACGGAGGACGCGGAGACGAAGGCTAACCGCACGAAAAATTCGCGAAAATTCGCGGAAAATTTTTTACGTGTGCATCGGTAACGCGCGTCGACCTCGGCGGAGGATAACTTACCGACCACCACCGGCAGTGGTCGGTAACGCTCGGGGGGTATAAGCTGCCGCGTTAAAAATGAAACCCGAATTTCGGCGCTTCCACGATTCAGGGCTGAAAAGGGCCCGAAAGAAAAGAACTGATTCAAACGTTCGAATTTAACGCCAACTTCGCGACGCTGACATTGCATCGGCGGCGAGTGATGCCACAGTCGCCGCGTTTACTCTCCCTTGATAGTTGAGCGAATGGACTTGTAACTTCGAGGTTACAAATCCGACTCTACGTTTAGGTTTACATTTTCCATTAATTTTAAAGGGTGAGGGGGGGTTGGGGGGGAGGATGGCGATGATAGACCAATTGCGCACCTCCCCGCCACCATCGTCGCTACCGACGACCTCGACCTCGAGCCGAGCGGGGCCGAAGGCCCGACGGGCTCCCGGAAATTTCGGAAAGGCGATATACCTTTAATTCCCAGTTGGCCGTAACTTTCTCGATGACGTCAAATTAGTGAAAAATCAAAGTTTCTTTGTCGCCGTATAGCTCGAGAACGGGTCGACGGGTGCGGGCGAGAGTAGGCTCGTCGGACGGAGGACGCGGAGACGAAGGCTTACCGCGCGAAAAATTCGCGAAAATTCGCGGAAAATTTTTTACATGTGCATCGGTAACGCGCGTCGACCTCGGCGGAGGATAACTTACCGACCACCACCGGCAGTGGTCGGTAACGGCTCGGGGGGTATAAGCTGCCGCGTTAAAAATGAAACCCGAATTTCGGTGCTTCCACGGTTCAGGGCTGAAAAGGGCCCGAAAGAAAATAACTGATCCAAACGTTCGAATTTAACGCCAACTTCGCGACGCTGACATCGCATCGGCGGCGAGTGCCGCCACAGTCGCCGCGTTTACTCTCCCTTGATAGTTGAGCGAATGGACTTGTAACTTCGAGGTTACAAATCCGACTCTACGTTTAGGTTTACATTTTCCACTAATTTTAGAGGGTGAGAGGGGGTTGGGGGGAGGATGGCGATGACAGACCAATTGCGCACCTCCCCGCCACCATCGTCGCTACCGACGGCCTCGACCTCGAGCCGAGCGGGGCCGAAGGCCCGACGGGCTCCCGGAAATTTCGGAAAGGCGATATACCTTTAATTCCTAGTTGGCCGTAACTTTCTCGATGACGTCAAATTAGTGAAAAATCAAAGTTTCTTTGTCGCCGTATAGCTCGAGAACGGGTCGACGGGTGCGGGCGAGAGTAGGCTCGTCGGACGGAGGACGCGGAGACGAAGGCTAACCGCACGAAAAATTCGCGAAAATTCGCGGAAAATTTTTTACGTGTGCATCGGTAACGCGCGTCGACCTCGGCGGAGGATAACTTACCGACCACCACCGGCAGTGGTCGGTAACGCTCGGGGGGTATAAGCTGCCGCGTTAAAAATGAAACCCGAATTTCGGCGCTTCCACGGTTCAGGGCTGAAAAGGGCCCGAAAGAAAATAACTGATCCAGACGTTCGAATTTAACGCCAACTTCGCGACACTGACTTCGCATCGATAGCGAGTGCCGCCACAGTCGCCGCGTTTACTCTCCCTTGATAGTTGAGCGAATGGACTTGTAACTTCGAGGTTACAAATCCGACTCTACGTTTAGGTTTACATTTTCCATTAATTTTAAATGGTGAGGGGGGGTTGGGGGGGAGGATGGCGATGACAGACCAATTGCGCACCTCCCCGCCACCATCGTCGCTACCGACGACCTCGACCTCGATCCGAGCGGGGCCGAAGGCCCGACGGGCTCCCGGAAATTTCGGAAAGGCGATATACCTTTAATTCCCAGTTGGCCGTAACTTTCTCGATGACGTCAAATTAGTGAAAAATCAAAGTTTCTTTGTCGCCGTATAGCTCGAGAACGGGTCGACGGGTGCGGGCGAGAGTAGGCTCGTCGGACGGAGGACGCGGAGACGAAGGCTTACCGCGCGAAAAATTCGCGAAAATTCGCGGAAAATTTTTTACGTGTGCATCGGTAACGCGCGTCGACCTCGGCGGAGGATAACTTACCGTCCACCACCGGCAGTGGTCGGTAACGGCTCGGGGGGTATAAGCTGCCGCGTTAAAAATGAAACCCGAATTTCGGCGCTTCCACGGTTCAGGGCTGAAAAGGGCCCGACAGAAAATAACTGTTTCAAACGTTCGAATTTAACGCCAACTTCGCGACGCTGACATCGCATCGGCGGCGAGTGCCGCCACAGTCGCCGCGTTTACTCTCCCTTGATAGTTGAGCGAATGGACTTGTAACTTCGAGGTTACAAATCCGACTCTACGTTTAGGTTTACATTTTCCATTAATTTTAAAGGGTGAGGGGGGGTTGGGGGGGAGGATGGCGATGACAGACCAATTGCGCACCTCCCCGCCACCATCGTCGCTACCGACGACCTCGACCTCGAGCCGAGCGGGGCCGAAGGCCCGACGGGCTCCCGGAAATTTCGGAAAGGCGATATACCTTTAATTTCCAGTTGGCCGTAACTTTCTCGATGACGTCAAATTAGTGAAAAATCAAAGTTTCTTTGTCGCCGTATAGCTCGAGAACGGGTCGACGGGTGCGGGCGAGAGTAGGCTCGTCGGACGGAGGACGCGGAGACGAAGGCTTACCGCGCGAAAAATTCGCGAAAATTTTTTACGTGTGCATCGGTAACGCGCGTCGACCTCGGCGGAGGATAACTTACCGACCACCACCGGCAGTGGTCGGTAACGGCTCGGGGGGTATAAGCTGCCGCGTTAAAAATGAAACCCGAATTTCGGCGCTTCCACGGTTCAGGGCTGAAAAGGGCCCGACAGAAAATAACTGATTCAAACGTTCGAATTTAACGCCAACTTCGCGACGCTGACATCGCATCGGCGGCGAGAGCCGCCACAGTCGCCGCGTTTACTCTCCCTTGATAGTTGAGCGAATGGACTTGTAACTTCGAGGTTACAAATCCGACTCTACGTTTAGGTTTACATTTTCCATTAATTTTAAAGGGTGAGGGGGGGTTGGGGGGAGGATGGCGATGACAGACCAATTGCGCACCTCCCCGCCACCATCGTCGCTACCGACGACCTCGACCTCGAGCCGAGCGGGGCCGAAGGCCCGACGGGCTCCCGGAAATTTCGGAAAGGCGATATACCTTTAATTCCCAGTTGGCCGTAACTTTCTCGATGACGTCAAATTAGTGAAAAATCAAAGTTTCTTTGTCGCCGTATAGCTCGAGAACGGGTCGACGGGTGCGGGCGAGAGTAGGCTCGTCGGACGGAGGACGCGGAGACGAAGGCTTACCGCGCGAAAAATTCGCGAAAATTCGCGGAAAATTTTTTACGTGTGCATCGGTAACGCGCGTCGACCTCGGCGGAGGATAACTTACCGACCACCACCGGCAGTGGTCGGTAACGGCTCGGGGGGTATAAGCTGCCGCGTTAAAAATGAAACCCGAATTTCGGTGCTTCCACGGTTCAGGGCTGAAAAGGGCCCGAAAGAAAATAACTGATCCAAACGTTCGAATTTAACGCCAATTTCGCGACGCTGACTTCGCATCGATGGCGAGTGCCGCCACAGTCGCCGCGTTTACTCTCCCTTGATAGTGGAGCGAATGGACTTGTAACTTCGAGGTTACAAATCCGACTCTACGTTTAGGTTTACATTTTCCATTAATTTTAAAGGGTGAGGGGGGGTTGGGGGGGAGGATGGCGATGACAGACCAATTGCGCACCTCCCCGCCACCATCGTCGCTACCGACGACCTCGACCTCGAGCCGAGCGGGGCCGAAGGCCCGACGGGCTCCCGGAAATTTCGGAAAGGCGATATACCTTTAATTCCCAGTTGGCCGTAACTTTCTTGATGACGTCAAATTAGTGAAAAATCAAAGTTTCTTTGTCGCCGTATAGCTCGAGAACGGGTCGACGGGTGCGGGCGAGAGTAGGCTCGTCGGACGGAGGACGCGGAGACGAAGGCTTCCCGCGCGAAAAATTCGCGAAAATTCGCGGAAAATTTTTTACGTGTGCATCGGTAACGCGCGTCGACCTCGGCGGAGGATAACTTACCGACCACCACCGGCAGTGGTCGGTAACGGCTCGGGGGGTATAAGCTGCCGCGTTAAAAATGAAACCCGAATTTCGGCGCTTCCACGGTTCAGGGCTGAAAAGGGCCCGAAAGAAAATAACTGATCCAAACGTTCGAATTTAACGCCAACTTCGCGACGCTGACATCGCATCGGCGGCGAGTGCCGCCACAGTCACCGCGTTTACTCTCCCTTGATAGTTGAGCGAATGGACTTGTAACTTCGAGGTTACAAATCCGACTCTACGTTTAGGTTTACATTTTCCATTAATTTTAAAGGGTGAGGGGGGGTTGGGAGGAGGATGGGGATGACAGACCAATTGCGCACCTCCCCGCCACCATCGTCGCTACCGACGACCTCGACCTCGAGCCGAGCGGGGCCGAAGGCCCGACGGGCTCCCGGAAATTTCGGAAAGGCGATATACCTTTAATTCCCAGTTGGCCGTAACTTTCTCGATGACGTCAAATTAGTGAAAAATCAAAGTTTCTTTGTCGCCGTATAGCTCGGGGACGGGTCGACGGGTGCGGGCGAGAGTAGGCTCGTCGGACGGAGGACGCGGAGACGAAGGCTAACCGCACGAAAAATTCGCGAAAATTCGCGGAAAATTTTTTACGTGTGCATCGGTAACGCGCGTCGACCTCGGCGGAGGATAACTTACCGACCACCACCGGCAGTGGTCGGTAACGGCTCGGGGGGTATAAGCTGCCGCGTTAAAAATGAAACCCGAATTTCGGCGCTTCCACGGTTCAGGGCTGAAAAGGGCCCGAAAGAAAATAACTGATCCAAACGTTCGAATTTAACGCCAATTTCGCGACGCTGACTTCGCATCGATGGCGAGTGCCGCCACAGTCGCCGCGTTTACTCTCCCTTGATAGTTGAGCGAATGGACTTGTAACTTCGAGGTTACAAATCCGACTCTACGTTTAGGTTTACATTTTCCATTAATTTTAAAGGGTGAGGGGGGGTTGGGGGGGAGGATGGCGATGACAGACCAATTGCGCACCTCCCCGCCACCATCGTCGCTACCGACGACCTCGACCTCGAGCCGAGCGGGGCCGAAGGCCCGACGGGCTCCCGGAAATTTCGGAAAGGCGATATACCTTTAATTCCCAGTTGGCCGTAACTTTCTCGATGACGTCAAATTAGTGAAAAATCAAAGTTTCTTTGTCGCCGTATAGCTCGAGAACGGGTCGACGGGTGCGGGCGAGAGTAGGCTCGTCGGACGGAGGACGCGGAGACGAAGGCTTCCCGCGCGAAAAATTCGCGAAAATTCGCGGAAAATTTTTTACGTGTGCATCGGTAACGCGCGTCGACCTCGGCGGAGGATAACTTACCGACCACCACCTGCAGTGGTCGGTAACGGCTCGGGGGGTATAAGCTGCCGCATTAAAAATGAAACCCGAATTTCGGCGCTTCCACGGTTCAGGGCTGAAAAGGGCCCGAAAGAAAATAACTGATCCAAACGTTCGAATTTAACGCCAACTTCGCGACGCTGACATCGCATCGGCGGCGAGTGCCGCCACAGTCACCGCGTTTACTCTCCCTTGATAGTTGAGCGAATGGACTTGTAACTTCGAGGTTACAAATCCGACTCTACGTTTAGATTTACATTTTCCATTAATTTTAAAGGGTGAGGGGGGGTTGGGGGGAGGATGGCGATGACAGACCAATTGCGCACCTCCCCGCCACCATCGTCGCTACCGACGACCTCGACCTCGAGCTGAGCGGGGCCGAAGGCCCGACGGGCTCCCGGAAATTTCGGAAAGGCGATATACCTTTAATTCCCAGTTGGCCGTGACTTTCTCGATGACGTCAAATTAGTGAAAAATCAAAGTCTCTTCGTCGCCGTATAGCTAGAGAACGGGTCGACGGGTGCGGGCGAGAGTAGGCTCGTCGGACGGAGGACGCGGAGACGAAGGCTTACCGCGCGAAAAATTCGCGAAAATTCGCGGAAAATTTTTTACGTGTGCATCGGTAACGCGCGTCGACCTCGGCGGAGGATAACTTACTGACCACCACCGGCAGTGGTCGGTAACGGCTCGGGGGTATAAGCTGCCGCGTTAAAAATGAAACCCGAATTTCGGTGCTTCCACGGTTCAGGGCTGAAAAGGGCCCGAAAGAAAATAACTGATTCAAACGTTCGAATTTAACGCCAACTTCCCGACGCTGACATCGCATCGGCGGCGAGTGCCGCCACAGTCGCCGCGTTTACTCTCCCTTGATAGTTGAGCGAATGGACTTGTAACTTCGAGGTTACAAATCCGACTCTACGTTTAGGTTTACATTTTCCATTAATTTTAAAGGGTGAGGGGGGGTTGGGGGGAGGATGGCGATGACAGACCAATTGCGCACCTCCCCGCCACCATCGTCGCTACCGACGACCTCGACCTCGAGCCGAGCGGGGCCGAAGGCCCGACGGGCTCCCGGAAATTTCGGAAAGGCGATATACCTTTAATTCCCAGTTGGCCGTAACTTTCTCGATGACGTCAAATTAGTGAAAAATCAAAGTTTCTTTGTCGCCGTATAGCTCGAGAACGGGTCGACGGGTGCGGGCGAGAGTAGGCTCGTCGGACGGAGGACGCGGAGACGAAGGCTTACCGCGCGAAAAATTCGCGAAAATTCGCGGAAAATTTTAACGTGTGCATCGGTAACGCGCGTCGACGTCGGCGGAGGATAACTTACCGACCACCACCGGCAGTGGTCGGTAACGCTCGGGGGGTATAAGCTGCCGCGTTAAAAATGAAACCTGAATTTCGGCGCTTCCACGGTTCAGGGCTGAAAAGGGCCCGAAAGAAAATAACTGATCCAAACGTTCGAATTTAACGCCAATTTCGCGACGCTGACTTCGCATCGATGGCGAGTGCCGCCACAGTCGCCGCGTTTACTCTCCCTTGATAGTTGAGCGAATGGACTTGTAACTTCGAGGTTACGAATCCGACTCTACGTTTAGGTTTACATTTTCCATTAATTTTAAAGGGTGAGGGGGGGTTGGGGGGGAGGATGGCGATGACAGACCAATTGCGCACCTCCCCGCCACCATCGTCGCTACCGACGACCTCGACCTCGAGCCGTGCGGGGCCGAAGGCCCGACGGTCTCCCGGAAATTTCGGAAAGGCGATATACCTTTAATTCCTAGTTGGCCGTAACTTTCTCGATGACGTCAAATTAGTGAAAAATCAAAGTTTCTTTGTCGCCGTATAGCTCGAGAACGGGTCGACGGGTGCGGGCGAGAGTAGGCTCGTCGGACGGAGGACGCGGAGACGAAGCCTAACCGCACGAAAAATTCGCGAAAATTCGCGGAAAATTTTTTACGTGTGCATCGGTAACGCGCGTCGACCTCGACGGAGGATAACTTACCGACCACCACCGGCAGTGGTCGGTAACGCTCGGGGGGTATAAGCTGCCGCGTTAAAAATGAAACCCGAATTTCGGCGCTTCCACGGTTCAGGGCTGAAAAGGGCCCGAAAGAAAATAACTGATCCAAACGTTCGAATTTAACGCCAACTTCGCGACGCTGACTTCGCATCGATAGCGAGTGCCGCCACAGTCGCCGCGTTTACTCTCCCTTGATAGTTGAGCGAATGGACTTGTAACTTCGAGGTTACGAATCCGACTCTACGTTTAGGTTTACATTTTCCATTAATTTTAAAGGGTGAGGGGGGGTTGGGGGGGAGGATGGCGATGACAGACCAATTGCGCACCTCCCCGCCACCATCGTCGCTACCGACGACCTCGACATCGAGCCGTGCGGGGCCGAAGGCCCGACGGGCTCCCGGAAATTTCGGAAAGGCGATATACCTTTAATTCCCAGTTGGACGTAACTTTCTCGATGACGTCAAATTAGTGAAAAATCAAAGTTTCTTTGTCGCCGTATAGCTCGAGAACGGGTCAACGGGTGCGGGCGAGAGTAGGCTCGTCGAACGGAGGACGCGGAGACGAAGGCTAACCGCACGAAAAATTCGCGAAAATTCGCGGAAAATTTTTTACGTGTGCATCGGTAACGAGCGTCGACCTCGGCGGAGGATAACTTACCGACCACCACCGGCAGTGGTCGGTAACGGCTGCGGGGGTATAAGCTGCCGCGTTAAAAATGAAACCCGAATTTCGGCTCTTCCACGGTTCAGGGCTGAAAAGGGCCCAAAAGAAAATAACTGATTCAATCGTTCGAATTTAACGCCAACTTCGCGACGCTGACATCGCATCGGCGGCGAGTGCCGCCACAGTCGCCGCGTTTACTCACCCTTGATAGTTGAGCGAATGGACTTGTAACTTCGAGGTTACAAATCCGACTCTACGTTTAGGTTTACATTTTCCATTAATTTTAAAGGGTGAGGGGGGGTTGGGGGGAGGATGGCGATGACAGACCAATTGCGCACCTCCCCGCCACCATCGTCGCTACCGACGGCCTCGACCTCGAGCCGAGCGGGGCCGAAGGCCCGACAGGCTCCCGGAAATTTCGAAAAGGCGATATACCTTTAATTCCCAGTTGGCCGTAACTTTCTCGATGACGTCAAATTAGTGAGAAATCAAAGTTTCTTTGTCGCCGTATAGCTCGAGAACGGGTCGACGGGTGCGGGCGAGAGTAGGCTCGTCGGACGGAGGACGCGGAGACGAAGGCTTACCGCGCGAAAAATTCGCGAAAATTCGCGGAAATTTTTTTACGTGTGCATCGGTAACGCGCGTCGACCTCGGCGGAGGATAACTTACCGACCACCACCGGCAGTGGTCGGTAACGGCTCGGGGGGTATAAGCTGCCGCGTTAAAAATGAAACCCGAATTTCGGCGCTTCCACGGTTCAGGGCTGAAAAGGGCCCGAAAGAAAATAACTGATTCAAACGTTCGAATTTAACGCCAACTTCGCGACGCTGACATCGCATCGGCGGCGAGTGCCGCCACAGTCGCCGCGTTTACTCTCCCTTGATAGTTGAGCGAATGGACTTGTAACTTCGAGGTTACAAATCCGACTCTACGTTTAGGTTTACATTTTCCATTAATTTTAAAGGGTGAGGGGGGGTTGGGGGGGAGGATGGCGATGACAGACCAATTGCGCACCTCCCCGCCACCATCGTCGCTACCGACGACCTCGACCTCGAGCCGAGCGGGGCCGAAGGCCCGACGGGCTCCCGGAAATTTCGGAAAGGCGATATACCTTTAATTCCTAGTTGGCCGTAACTTTCTCGATGACGTCAAATTAGTGAAAAATCAAAGTTTCTTTGTCGCCGTATAGCTCGAGAACGGGTCGACGGGTGCGGGCGAGAGTAGGCTCGTCGGACGGAGGACGCGGAGACGAAGCCTAACCGCACGAAAAATTCGCGAAAATTCGCGGAAAATTTTTTACGTGTGCATCGGTAACGCGCGTCGACCTCGGCGGAGGATAACTTACCGACCACCACCGGCAGTGGTCGGTAACGCTCGGGGGGTATAAGCTGCCGCGTTAAAAATGAAACCCGAATTTCGGCGCTTCCACGGTTCAGGGCTGAAAAGGGCCCGAAAGAAAATAACTGATCCAAACGTTCGAATTTAACGCCAACTTCGCGACGCTGACTTCGCATCGATAGCGAGTGCCGCCACAGTCGCCGCGTTTACTCTCCCTTGATAGTTGAGCAAATGGACTTGTAACTTCGAGGTTACGAATCCGACTCTACGTTTAGGTTTACATTTTCCATTAATTTTAAAGGGTGAGGGGGGGTTGGGGGGGGAGGATGGCGATGACAGACCAATTGCGCACCTCCCCGCCACCATCGTCGCTACCGACGACCTCGACCTCGAGCCGTGCGGGGCCGAAGGCCCGACGGGCTCCCGGAAATTTCGGAAAGGCGATATACCTTTAATTCCCAGTTGGACGTAACTTTCTCGATGACGTCAAATTAGTGAAAAATCAAAGTTTCTTTGTCGCCGTATAGCTCGAGAACGGGTCGACGGGTGCGGGCGAGAGTAGGCTCGTCGGACGTAGGACGCGGAGACGAAGGCTTACCGCGCGAAACATTCGCGAAAATTCGCGGAAAATTTTTTACGTGTGCATCGGTAACGCGCGTCAACCTCGGCGGAGGATAACTTACCGACCACCACCGGCAGTGGTCGGTAACGGCTCGGGGGGTATAAGCTGCCGCGTTAAAAATGAAACCCGAATTTCGGCGCTTCCACGGTTCAGGGCTGAAAAGGGCCCGAAAGAAAATAACTGATCCAAACGTTCGAATTTAACGCCAACTTCGCGACGCTGACATCGCATCGGCGGCGAGTGCCGCCACAGTCGCCGCGTTTACTCTCCCTTGATAGTTGAGCGAATGGACTTGTAACTTCGAGGTTACAAATCCGACTCTACGTTTAGGTTTACATTTTCCATTAATTTTAAAGGGTGAGGGGGGGGTTGGGGGGGAGGATGGCGATGACAGACCAATTGCGCACCTCCCCGCCACCATCGTCGCTACCGACGACCTCGACCTCGAGCCGTGCGGGGCCGAAGGCCCGACGGGCTCCCGGAAATTTCGGAAAGGCGATATACCTTTAATTCCCAGTTGGCCGTAACTTTCTCGATGACGTCAAATTAGTGAAAAATCAAAGTTTCTTTGTCGCCGTATAGCTCGAGAACGGGTCGACGGGTGCGGGCGAGAGTAGGCTCGTCGGACGTAGGACGCGGAGACGAAGGCTTACCGCGCGAAAAATTCGCGAAAATTCGCGGAAAATTTTTTACGTGTGCATCGGTAACACGCGTCGACCTCGGCGGAGGATAACTTACCGACCACCACCGGCAGTGGTCGGTAACGGCTCGGGGGGTATAAGCTGCCGCGTTAAAAATGAAACCCGAATTTCGGCGCTTCCACGGTTCAGGGCTGAAAAGGGCCCGACAGAAAATAACTGATTCAAACGTTCGAATTTAACGCCAACTTCGCGACGCTGACATCGCATCGGCGGCGAGTGCCGCCACAGTCGCCGCGTTTACTCTCCCTTGATAGTTGAGCGAATGGACTTGTAACTTCGAGGTTACAAATCCGACTCTACGTTTAGGTTTACATATCCCATTAATTTTAAAGGGTGAGGGGGGGTTGGGGGGAGGATGGCGATGACAGACCAATTGCGCACCTCCCCGCCACCATCGTCGCTACCGACGGCCTCGACCTCGAGCCGAGCGGGGCCGAAGGCCCGACAGGCTCCCGGAAATTTCGGAAAGGCGATATACCTTTAATTCCCAGTTGGCCGTAACTTTCTCGATGACGTCAAATTAGTGAGAAATCAAAGTTTCTTTGTCGCCGTATAGCTCGAGAACGGGTCGACGGGTGCGGGCGAGAGTAGGCTCGTCGGACGGAGGACGCGGAGACGAAGGCTTACCGCGCGAAAAATTCGCGAAAATTCGCGGAAATTTTTTACGTGTGCATCGGTAACGCGCGTCGACCTCGGCGGAGGATAACTTACCGACCACCACCGGCAGTGGTCGGTAACGGCTCGGGGGGTATAAGCTGCCGCGTTAAAAATGAAACCCGAATTTCGGCGCTTCCACGGTTCAGGGCTGAAAAGGGCCCGAAAGAAAATAACCGATTCAAACGTTCGAATTTAACGCCAACTTCGCGACGCTGACATCGCATCGGCGGCGAGTGCCGCCACAGTCGCCGCGTTTACTCTCCCTTGATAGTTGAGCGAATGGACTTGTAACTTCGAGGTTACAAATCCGACTCTACGTTTAGGTTTACATTTTCCATTAATTTTAAAGGTTGAGGGGGGGTTGGGAGGGAGGATGGCGATGACAGACCAATTGCGCACCTCCCCGCCACCATCGTCGCTACCAACGACCTCGACCTCGAGCCGAGCGGGGCCGAAGGCCCGACGGGCTCCCGGAAATTTCGGAAAGGCGATATACCTTTAATTCCCAGTTGGCCGTAACTTTCTCGATGACGTCAAATTAGTGAAAAATCAAAGTTTCTTTGTCGCCGTATAGCTCGAGAACGGGTCGACGGGTGCGGGCGAGAGTAGGCTCGTCGGACGGAGGACGCGGAGACGAAGGCTTACCGCGCGAAAAATTCGCGAAAATTCGCGGAAAATTTTAACGTGTGCATCGGTAACGCGCGTCGACGTCGGCGGAGGATAACTTACCGACCACCACCGGCAGTGGTCGGTAACGCTCGGGGGGTATAAGCTGCCGCGTTAAAAATGAAACCTGAATTTCGGCGCTTCCACGGTTCAGGGCTGAAAAGGGCCCGAAAGAAAATAACTGATCCAAACGTTCGAATTTAACGCCAATTTCGCGACGCTGACTTCGCATCGATGGCGAGTGCCGCCACAGTCGCCGCGTTTACTCTCCCTTGATAGTTGAGCGAATGGACTTGTAACTTCGAGGTTACGAATCCGACTCTACGTTTAGGTTTACATTTTCCATTAATTTTAAAGGGTGAGGGGGGGTTGGGGGGGAGGATGGCGATGACAGACCAATTGCGCACCTCCCCGCCACCATCGTCGCTACCGACGACCTCGACCTCGAGCCGTGCGGGGCCGAAGGCCCGACGGTCTCCCGGAAATTTCGGAAAGGCGATATACCTTTAATTCCTAGTTGGCCGTAACTTTCTCGATGACGTCAAATTAGTGAAAAATCAAAGTTTCTTTGTCGCCGTATAGCTCGAGAACGGGTCGACGGGTGCGGGCGAGAGTAGGCTCGTCGGACGGAGGACGCGGAGACGAAGCCTAACCGCACGAAAAATTCGCGAAAATTCGCGGAAAATTTTTTACGTGTGCATCGGTAACGCGCGTCGACCTCGACGGAGGATAACTTACCGACCACCACCGGCAGTGGTCGGTAACGCTCGGGGGGTATAAGCTGCCGCGTTAAAAATGAAACCCGAATTTCGGCGCTTCCACGGTTCAGGGCTGAAAAGGGCCCGAAAGAAAATAACTGATCCAAACGTTCGAATTTAACGCCAACTTCGCGACGCTGACTTCGCATCGATAGCGAGTGCCGCCACAGTCGCCGCGTTTACTCTCCCTTGATAGTTGAGCGAATGGACTTGTAACTTCGAGGTTACGAATCCGACTCTACGTTTAGGTTTACATTTTCCATTAATTTTAAAGGGTGAGGGGGGGTTGGGGGGGAGGATGGCGATGACAGACCAAATGCGCACCTCCCCGCCACCATCGTCGCTACCGACGACCTCGACATCGAGCCGTGCGGGGCCGAAGGCCCGACGGGCTCCCGGAAATTTCGGAAAGGCGATATACCTTTAATTCCCAGTTGGACGTAACTTTCTCGATGACGTCAAATTAGTGAAAAATCAAAGTTTCTTTGTCGCCGTATAGCTCGAGAACGGGTCAACGGGTGCGGGCGAGAGTAGGCTCGTCGGACGGAGGACGCGGAGACGAAGGCTAACCGCACGAAAAATTCGCGAAAATTCGCGGAAAATTTTTTACGTGTGCATCGGTAACGAGCGTCGACCTCGGCGGAGGATAACTTACCGACCACCACCGGCAGTGGTCGGTAACGCTCGGGGGGTATAAGCTGCCGCGTTAAAAATGAAACCCGAATTTCGGCGCTTCCACGGTTCAGGGCTGAAAAGGGCCCGAAAGAAAATAACTGATTCAAACGTTCGAATTTAACGCCAACCTCGCGACGCTGACATTGCATCGGCGGCGAGTGATGCCACAGTCGCCGCGTTTACTCTCCCTTGATAGTTGAGCGAATGGATTTGTAACTTCGAGGTTTCAAATCCGACTCTACGTTTAGGTTTACATTTTCCATTAATTTTAAAGGGTGAGGGGGAGTTGGGGGGGAGGATGGCGATGACAGACCAATTGCGCACCTCCCCGCCACCATCGTCGCTACCGACGACCTCGACCTCGAGCCGAGCGGGGCCGAAGGCCCGACGGGCTCCCGGAAATTTCGGAAAGGCGATATACCTTTAATTCCCAGTTGGCCGTAACTTTCTCGATGACGTCAAATTAGTGAAAAATCAAAGTTTCTTTGTCGCCGTATAGCTCGAGAACGGGTAGACGGGTGCGGGCGAGAGTAGGCTCGTCGGACGGAGGACGCGGAGACGAAGGCTTACCGCGCGAAAAATTCGCGAAAATTCGCGGAAAATTTTTTACGTGTGCATCGGTAACGCGCGTCGACGTCGGCGGAGGATAACTTACCGACCACCACCGGCAGTGGTCGGTAACGCTCGGGGGGTATAAGCTGCCGCGTTAAAAATGAAACCCGAATTTCGGCGCTTCCACGGTTCAGGGCTGAAAAGGGCCCGAAAGAAAATAACTGATCCAAACGTTCGAATTTAACGCCAACTTCGCGACGCTGACTTCGCATCGATAGCGAGTGCCGCCACAGTCGCCGCGTTTACTCTCCCTTGATAGTTGAGCGTATGGACTTGTAACTTCGAGGTTACGAATCCGACTCTACGTTTAGGTTTACATTTTCCATTAATTTTAAAGGGTGAGGGGGGGTTGGGGGGGAGGATGGCGATGACAGACCAATTGCGCACCTCCCCGCCACCATCGTCGCTACCGACGCCCTCTCCCTCGAGCCGTGCGGGGCCGAAGGCCCGACGGGCTCCCGGAAATTTCGGAAAGGCGATATACCTTTAATTCCCAGTTGGACGTAACTTTCTCGATGACGTCAAATTAGTGAAAAATCAAAGTTTCTTTGTCGCCGTATAGCTCGAGAACGGGTCGACGGGTGCGGGCGAGAGTAGGCTCGTCGGACGGAGGACGCGGAGACGAAGGCTAACCGCACGAAAAATTCGCGAAAATTCGCGGAAAATTTTTTACGTGTGCATCGGTAACGAGCGTCGACCTCGGCGGAGGATAACTTACCGACCACCACCGGCAGTGGTCGGTAACGCTCGGGGGGTATAAGCTGCCGCGTTAAAAATGAAACCCGAATTTCGGCGCTTCCACGATTCAGGGCTGAAAAGGGCCCGAAAGAAAATAACTGATTCAAACGTTCGAATTTAACGCCAACCTCGCGACGCTGACATTGCGTCGGCGGCGAGTGATGCCACAGTCGCCGCGTTTACTCTCCCTTGATAGTTGAGCGAATGGACTTGCAACTTCGAGGTTTCAAATCCGACTCTACGTTTAGGTTTACATTTTCCATTAATTTTAAAGGGTGAGGGGGGGTTGGGGGGGAGGATGGCGATGACAGACCAATTGCGCACCTCCCCGCCACCATCGTCGCTACCGACGACCTCGACCTCGAGCCGAGCGGGGCCGAAGGCCCGACGGGCTCCCGGAAATTTCGGAAAGGCGATATACCTTTAATTCCCAGTTGGCCGTAACTTTCTCGATGACGTCAAATTAGTGAAAAATCAAAGTTTCTTCGTCGCCGTATAGCTCGAGAACGGGTAGACGGGTGCGGGCGAGAGTAGGCTCGTCGGACGGAGGACGCGGAGACGAAGGCTTACCGCGCGAAAAATTGGCGAAAATTCGCGGAAAATTTTTTACGTGTGCATCGGTAACGCGCGTCAACCTCGGCGGAGGATAACTTACCGACCACCACCGGCAGTGGTCGGTAACGGCTCGGGGGGTATAAGCTGCCGCGTTAAAAATGAAACCCGAATTTCGGCGCTTCCACGGTTCAGGGCTGAAAAGGGCCCGAAAGAAAATAACTGATTCAAACGTTCGAATTTAACGCCAACTTCGCGACGCTGACATCGCATCGGCGGCGAGTGCCGCCACAGTCGCCGCGTTTACTCTCCCTTGATAGTTGAGCGAATGGACTTGTAACTTCGAGGTTACGAATCCGACTCTACGTTTAGGTTTACATTTTCCATTAATTTTAAAGGGTGAGGGGGGGTTGGGGGGGAGGATGGCGATGACAGACCAATTGCGCACCTCCCCGCCACCATCGTCGCTACCGACGACCTCGACCTCGAGCCGTGCGGGGCCGAAGGCCCGACGGGCTCCCGGAAATTTCGAAAAGGCGATATACCTTTAATTCCCAGTTGGACGTAACTTTCTCGATGACGTCAAATTAGTGAAAAATCAAAGTTTCTTTGTCGCCGTATAGCTCGAGAACGGGTCGACGGGTGCGGGCGAGAGTAGGCTCGTCGGACGGAGGACGCGGAGACGAAGCCTAACCGCACGAAAAATTCGCGAAAATTCGCGGAAAATTTTTTACGTGTGCATCGGTAACGCGCGTCGACCTCGGCGGAGGATAACTTACCGACCACCACCGGCAGTGGTCGGTAACGCTCGGGGGGTATAAGCTGCCGCGTTAAAAATGAAACCCGAATTTCGGCGCTTCCACGGTTCAGGGCTGAAAAGGGCCCGAAAGAAAATAACTGATCCAAACGTTCGAATTTAACGCCAACTTCGCGACGCTGACTTCGCAGCGATAGCGAGTGCCGCCACAGTCGCCGCGTTTACTCTCCCTTGATAGTTGAGCAAATGGACTTGTAACTTCGAGGTTACGAATCCGACTCTACGTTTAGGTTTACATTTTCCATTAATTTTAAAGGGTGAGGGGGGGTTGGGGGGGGGAGGATGGCGATGACAGACCAATTGCGCACCTCCCCGCCACCATCGTCGCTACCGACGACCTCGACCTCGAGCCGTGCGGGGCCGAAGGCCCGACGGGCTCCCGGAAATTTCGGAAAGGCGATATACCTTTAATTCCCAGTTGGACGTAACTTTCTCGATGACGTCAAATTAGTGAAAAATCAAAGTTTCTTTGTCGCCGTATAGCTCGAGAACGGGTCGACGGGTGCGGGCGAGAGTAGGCTCGTCGGACGTAGGACGCGGAGACGAAGGCTTACCGCGCGAAACATTCGCGAAAATTCGCGGAAAATTTTTTACGTGTGCATCGGTAACGCGCGTCAACCTCGGCGGAGGATAACTTACCGACCACCACCGGCAGTGGTCGGTAACGGCTCGGGGGGTATAAGCTGCCGCGTTAAAAATGAAACCCGAATTTCGGCGCTTCCACGGTTCAGGGCTGAAAAGGGCCCGAAAGAAAATAACTGATCCAAACGTTCGAATTTAACGCCAACTTCGCGACGCTGACATCGCATCGGCGGCGAGTGCCGCCACAGTCGCCGCGTTTACTCTCCCTTGATAGTTGAGCGAATGGACTTGTAACTTCGAGGTTACAAATCCGACTCTACGTTTAGGTTTACATTTTCCATTAATTTTAAAGGGTGAGGGGGGGGTTGGGGGGGAGGATGGCGATGACAGACCAATTGCGCACCTCCCCGCCACCATCGTCGCTACCGACGACCTCGACCTCGAGCCGTGCGGGGCCGAAGGCCCGACGGGCTCCCGGAAATTTCGGAAAGGCGATATACCTTTAATTCCCAGTTGGCCGTAACTTTCTCGATGACGTCAAATTAGTGAAAAATCAAAGTTTCTTTGTCGCCGTATAGCTCGAGAACGGGTCGACGGGTGCGGGCGAGAGTAGGCTCGTCGGACGTAGGACGCGGAGACGAAGGCTTACCGCGCGAAAAATTCGCGAAAATTCGCGGAAAATTTTTTACGTGTGCATCGGTAACACGCGTCGACCTCGGCGGAGGATAACTTACCGACCACCACCGGCAGTGGTCGGTAACGGCTCGGGGGGTATAAGCTGCCGCGTTAAAAATGAAACCCGAATTTCGGCGCTTCCACGGTTCAGGGCTGAAAAGGGCCCGACAGAAAATAACTGATTCAAACGTTCGAATTTAACGCCAACTTCGCGACGCTGACATCGCATCGGCGGCGAGTGCCGCCACAGTCGCCGCGTTTACTCTCCCTTGATAGTTGAGCGAATGGACTTGTAACTTCGAGGTTACAAATCCGACTCTACGTTTAGGTTTACATATCCCATTAATTTTAAAGGGTGAGGGGGGGTTGGGGGGAGGATGGCGATGACAGACCAATTGCGCACCTCCCCGCCACCATCGTCGCTACCGACGGCCTCGACCTCGAGCCGAGCGGGGCCGAAGGCCCGACAGGCTCCCGGAAATTTCGGAAAGGCGATATACCTTTAATTCCCAGTTGGCCGTAACTTTCTCGATGACGTCAAATTAGTGAGAAATCAAAGTTTCTTTGTCGCCGTATAGCTCGAGAACGGGTCGACGGGTGCGGGCGAGAGTAGGCTCGTCGGACGGAGGACGCGGAGACGAAGGCTTACCGCGCGAAAAATTCGCGAAAATTCGCGGAAATTTTTTACGTGTGCATCGGTAACGCGCGTCGACCTCGGCGGAGGATAACTTACCGACCACCACCGGCAGTGGTCGGTAACGGCTCGGGGGGTATAAGCTGCCGCGTTAAAAATGAAACCCGAATTTCGGCGCTTCCACGGTTCAGGGCTGAAAAGGGCCCGAAAGAAAATAACCGATTCAAACGTTCGAATTTAACGCCAACTTCGCGACGCTGACATCGCATCGGCGGCGAGTGCCGCCACAGTCGCCGCGTTTACTCTCCCTTGATAGTTGAGCGAATGGACTTGTAACTTCGAGGTTACAAATCCGACTCTACGTTTAGGTTTACATTTTCCATTAATTTTAAAGGTTGAGGGGGGGTTGGGAGGGAGGATGGCGATGACAGACCAATTGCGCACCTCCCCGCCACCATCGTCGCTACCGACGACCTCGACCTCGAGCCGAGCGGGGCCGAAGGCCCGACGGGCTCCCGGAAATTTCGGAAAGGCGATATACCTTTAATTCCCAGTTGGCCGTAACTTTCTCGATGACGTCAAATTAGTGAAAAATCAAAGTTTCTTTGTCGGCTTATAGCTCGAGAACGGGTCGACGGGTGCGGGCGAGAGTAGGCTCGTCGGACGGAGGACGCGGAGACGAAGGCTTACCGCGCGAAAAATTCGCGAAAATTCGCGGAAAATTTTAACGTGTGCATCGGTAACGCGCGTCGACGTCGGCGGAGGATAACTTACCGACCACCACCGGCAGTGGTCGGTAACGCTCGGGGGGTATAAGCTGCCGCGTTAAAAATGAAACCCGAATTTCGGCGCTTCCACGGTTCAGGGCTGAAAAGGGCCCGAAAGAAAATAACTGATCCAAACGTTCGAATTTAACGCCAACTTCGCGACGCTGACTTCGCATCGATAGCGAGTGCCGCCACAGTCGCCGCGTTTACTCTCCCTTGATAGTTGAGCGAATGGACTTGTAACTTCGAGGTTACGAATCCGACTCTACGTTTAGGTTTACATTTTCCATTAATTTTAAAGGGTGAGGGGGGGTTGGGGGGGAGGATGGCGATGACAGACCAATTGCGCACCTCCCCGCCACCATCGTCGCTACCGACGACCTCGACATCGAGCCGTGCGGGGCCGAAGGCCCGACGGGCTCCCGGAAATTTCGGAAAGGCGATATACCTTTAATTCCCAGTTGGACGTAACTTTCTCGATGACGTCAAATTAGTGAAAAATCAAAGTTTCTTTGTCGCCGTATAGCTCGAGAACGGGTCAACGGGTGCGGGCGAGAGTAGGCTCGTCGGACGGAGGACGCGGAGACGAAGGCTAACCGCACGAAAAATTCGCGAAAATTCGCGGAAAATTTTTTACGTGTGCATCGGTAACGAGCGTCGACCTCGGCGGAGGATAACTTACCGACCACCACCGGCAGTGGTCGGTAACGCTCGGGGGGTATAAGCTGCCGCGTTAAAAATGAAACCCGAATTTCGGCGCTTCCACGGTTCAGGGCTGAAAAGGGCCCGAAAGAAAATAACTGATTCAAACGTTCGAATTTAACGCCAACCTCGCGACGCTGACATTGCATCGGCGGCGAGTGATGCCACAGTCGCCGCGTTTACTCTCCCTTGATAGTTGAGCGAATGGATTTGTAACTTCGAGGTTTCAAATCCGACTCTACGTTTAGGTTTACATTTTCCATTAATTTTAAAGGGTGAGGGGGAGTTGGGGGGGAGGATGGCGATGACAGACCAATTGCGCACCTCCCCGCCACCATCGTCGCTACCGACGACCTCGACCTCGAGCCGAGCGGGGCCGAAGGCCCGACGGGCTCCCGGAAATTTCGGAAAGGCGATATACCTTTAATTCCCAGTTGGCCGTAACTTTCTCGATGACGTCAAATTAGTGAAAAATCAAAGTTTCTTTGTCGCCGTATAGCTCGAGAACGGGTAGACGGGTGCGGGCGAGAGTAGGCTCGTCGGACGGAGGACGCGGAGACGAAGGCTAACCGCACGAAAAATTCGCGAAAATTCGCGGAAAATTTTTTACGTGTGCATCGGTAACGAGCGTCGACCTCGGCGGAGGATAACTTACCGACCACCACCGGCAGTGGTCGGTAACGCTCGGGGGGTATAAGCTGCCGCGTTAAAAATGAAACCCGAATTTCGGCGCTTCCACGATTCAGGGCTGAAAAGGGCCAGAAAGAAAATAACTGATTCAAACGTTCGAATTTAACGCCAACCTCGCGACGCTGACATTGCGTCGGCGGCGAGTGATGCCACAGTCGCCGCGTTTACTCTCCCTTGATAGTTGAGCGAATGGACTTGCAACTTCGAGGTTTCAAATCCGACTCTACGTTTAGGTTTACATTTTCCATTAATTTTAAAGGGTGAGGGGGGGTTGGGGGGGAGGATGGCGATGACAGACCAATTGCGCACCTCCCCGCCACCATCGTCGCTACCGACGACCTCGACCTCGAGCCGAGCGGGGCCGAAGGCCCGACGGGCTCCCGGAAATTTCGGAAAGGCGATATACCTTTAATTCCCAGTTGGCCGTAACTTTCTCGATGACGTCAAATTAGTGAAAAATCAAAGTTTCTTCGTCGCCGTATAGCTCGAGAACGGGTAGACGGGTGCGGGCGAGAGTAGGCTCGTCGGACGGAGGACGCGGAGACGAAGGCTTACCGCGCGAAAAATTGGCGAAAATTCGCGGAAAATTTTTTACGTGTGCATCGGTAACGCGCGTCAACCTCGGCGGAGGATAACTTACCGACCACCACCGGCAGTGGTCGGTAACGGCTCGGGGGGTATAAGCTGCCGCGTTAAAAATGAAACCCGAATTTCGGCGCTTCCACGGTTCAGGGCTGAAAAGGGCCCGAAAGAAAATAACTGATTCAAACGTTCGAATTTAACGCCAACTTCGCGACGCTGACATCGCATCGGCGGCGAGTGCCGCCACAGTCGCCGCGTTTACTCTCCCTTGATAGTTGAGCGAATGGACTTGTAACTTCGAGGTTACGAATCCGACTCTACGTTTAGGTTTACATTTTCCATTAATTTTAAAGGGTGAGGGGGGGTTGGGGGGGAGGATGGCGATGACAGACCAATTGCGCACCTCCCCGCCACCATCGTCGCTACCGACGACCTCGACCTCGAGCCGTGCGGGGCCGAAGGCCCGACGGGCTCCCGGAAATTTCGAAAAGGCGATATACCTTTAATTCCCAGTTGGACGTAACTTTCTCGATGACGTCAAATTAGTGAAAAATCAAAGTTTCTTTGTCGCCGTATAGCTCGAGAACGGGTCGACGGGTGCGGGCGAGAGTAGGCTCGTCGGACGGAGGACGCGGAGACGAAGGCTAACCGCACGAAAAATTCGCGAAAATTCGCGGAAAATTTTTTACGTGTGCATCGGTAACGATCGTCGACCTCGGCGGAGGATAACTTACCGACCACCACCGGCAGTGGTCGGTATCGCTCGGGGGGTATAAGCTGCCGCGTTAAAAATGAAACCCGAATTTCGGCGCTTCCACGATTCAGGGCTGAAAAGGGCCCGAAAGAAAATAACTGATTCAAACGTTCGAATTTAACGCCAACCTCGCGACGCTGACATTGCATCGGCGGCGAGTGATGCCACAGTCGCCGCGTTTACTCTCCCTTGATAGTTGAGCGAATGGACTTGTAACTTCGAGGTTTCAAATCCGACTCTACGTTTAGGTTTACATTTTCCATTAATTTTAAAGGGTGAGGGGGGGTTGGGGGGGAGGATGGCGATGACAGACCAATTGCGCACCTCCCCGCCACCATCGTCGCTACCGACGACCTCGACCTCGAGCCGAGCGGGGCCGAAGGCCCGACGGGCTCCCGGAAATTTCGGAAAGGCGATATACCTTTAATTCCCAGTTGGCCGTAACTTTCTCGATGACGTCAAATTAGTGAAAAACCAAAGTTTCTTTGTCGCCGTATAGCTCGAGAACGGGTAGACGGGTGCGGGCGAGAGTAGGCTCGTCGGACGGAGGACGCGGAGACGAAGGCTTACCGCGCGAAAAATTCGCGAAAATTCGCGGAAAATTTTTTACGTGTGCATCGGTAACGCGCGTCGTTCTCGGCGGAGGATAACTTACCGACCACCACCGGCAGTGGTCGGTAACGGCTCGGGGGGTATAAGCTGCCGCGTTAAAAATGAAACCCGAATTTCGGCGCTTCCACGGTTCAGGGCTGAAAAGGGCCCGAAAGAAAATAACTGATTCAAACGTTCGAATTTAACGCCAACTTCGCGACGCTGACATCGCATCGGCGGCGAGTGCCGCCACAGTCGCCGCGTTTACTCTCCCTTGATAGTTGAGCGAATGGACTTGTAACTTCGAGGTTACAAATCCGACTCTACGTTTAGGTTTACATTTTCCATTAATTTTAAAGGGTGAGGGGGGGTTGGGGGGGGAGGATGGCGATGACAGACCAATTGCGCACCTCCCCGCCACCATCGTCGCTACCGACGACCTCGACCTCGAGCCGAGCGGGGCCGAAGGCCCGACGGGCTCCCGGAAATTTCGTAAAGGCGATATACCTTTAATTCCCAGTTGGCCGTAACTTTCTCGATGACGTCAAATTAGTGAAAAATCAAAGTTTCTTTGTCGCCGTATAGCTCGAGAACGGGTCGACGGGTGCGGGCGAGAGTAGGCTCGTCGGACGGAGGACGCGGAGACGAAGGCTTACCGCGCGAAAAATTCGCGTAAATTCGCGGAAAATTTTTCACGTGTGCATCGGTAACACGCGTCGACCTCGGCGGAGGATAACTTACCGACCACCACCGGCAGTGGTCGGTAACGGCTCGGGGGGTATAAGCTGCCGCGTTAAAAATGAAACCCGAATTTCGGCGCTTCCACGGTTCAGGGCTGAAAAGGGCCCGACAGAAAATAACTGATTCAAACCTTCGAATTTAACGCCAACTTCGCGACGCTGACATCGCATCGGCGGCGAGTGCCGCCACAGTCGCCGCGTTTACTCTCCCTTGATAGTTGAGCGAATGGACTTGTAACTTCGAGGTTACGAATCCGACTCTACGTTTAGGTTTACATTTTCCATTAATTTTAAAGGGTGAGGGGGGGTTGGGGGGGAGGATGGCGATGACAGACCAATTGCGCACCTCCCCGCCACCATCGTCGCTACCGACGACCTCGACCTCGAGCCGTGCGGGGCCGAAGGCCCGACGGGCTCCCGGAAATTTCGGAAAGGCGATATACCTTTAATTCCCAGTTGGACGTAACTTTCTCGATGACGTCAAATTAGTGAAAAATCAAAGTTTCTTTGTCGCCGTATAGCTCGAGAACGGGTCGACGGGTGCGGGCGAGAGTAGGCTCGTCGGACGGAGGACTCGGAGACGAAGGCTTACCGCGCGAAAAATTCGCGAAAATTCGCGGAAAATTTTTTACGTGTGCATCGGTAACGCGCGTCGACCTCGGCGGAGGATAACTTACCGACCACCACCGGCAGTGGTCGGTAACGGCTGCGGGGGTATAAGCTGCCGCGTTAAAAATGAAACCCGAATTTCGGGTCTTCCACGGTTCAGGGCTGAAAAGGGCCCAAAAGAAAATAACTGATTCAATCGTTCGAATTTAACGCCAACTTCGCGACGCTGACATCGCATCGGCGGCGAGTGCCGCCACAGTCGCCGCGTTTACTCTCCCTTGATAGTTGAGCGAATGGACTTGTAACTTCGAGGTTACAAATCCGACTCTACGTTTAGGTTTACATTTTCCATTAATTTTAAAGGGTGAGGGGGGGTTGGGGGGAGGATGGCGATGACAGACCAATTGCGCACCTCCCCGCCACCATCGTCGCTACCGACGGCCTCGACCTCGAGCCGAGCGGGGCCGAAGGCCCGACAGGCTCCCGGAAATTTCGAAAAGGCGATATACCTTTAATTCCCAGTTGGCCGTAACTTTCTCGATGACGTCAAATTAGTGAGAAATCAAAGTTTCTTTGTCGCCGTATAGCTCGAGAACGGGTCGACGGGTGCGGGCGAGAGTAGGCTCGTCGGACGGAGGACGCGGAGACGAAGGCTTACCGCGCGAAAAATTCGCGAAAATTCGCGGAAATTTTTTTACGTGTGCATCGGTAACGCGCGTCGACCTCGGCGGAGGATAACTTACCGACCACCACCGGCAGTGGTCGGTAACGGCTCGGGGGGTATAAGCTGCCGCGTTAAAAATGAAACCCGAATTTCGGCGCTTCCACGGTTCAGGGCTGAAAAGGGCCCGAAAGAAAATAACTGATTCAAACGTTCGAATTTAACGCCAACTTCGCGACGCTGACATCGCATCGGCGGCGAGTGCCGCCACAGTCGCCGCGTTTACTCTCCCTTGATAGTTGAGCGAATGGACTTGTAACTTCGAGGTTACAAATCCGACTCTACGTTTAGGTTTACATTTTCCATTAATTTTAAAGGGTGAGGGGGGGTTGGGGGGGAGGATGGCGATGACAGACCAATTGCGCACCTCCCCGCCACCATCGTCGCTACCGACGACCTCGACCTCGAGCCGAGCGGGGCCGAAGGCCCGACGGGCTCCCGGAAATTTCGGAAAGGCGATATACCTTTAATTCCTAGTTGGCCGTAACTTTCTCGATGACGTCAAATTAGTGAAAAATCAAAGTTTCTTTGTCGCCGTATAGCTCGAGAACGGGTCGACGGGTGCGGGCGAGAGTAGGCTCGTCGGACGGAGGACGCGGAGACGAAGCCTAACCGCACGAAAAATTCGCGAAAATTCGCGGAAAATTTTTTACGTGTGCATCGGTAACGCGCGTCGACCTCGGCGGAGGATAACTTACCGACCACCACCGGCAGTGGTCGGTAACGCTCGGGGGGTATAAGCTGCCGCGTTAAAAATGAAACCCGAATTTCGGCGCTTCCACGGTTCAGGGCTGAAAAGGGCCCGAAAGAAAATAACTGATCCAAACGTTCGAATTTAACGCCAACTTCGCGACGCTGACTTCGCATCGATAGCGAGTGCCGCCACAGTCGCCGCGTTTACTCTCCCTTGATAGTTGAGCAAATGGACTTGTAACTTCGAGGTTACGAATCCGACTCTACGTTTAGGTTTACATTTTCCATTAATTTTAAAGGGTGAGGGGGGGTTGGGGGGGGAGGATGGCGATGACAGACCAATTGCGCACCTCCCCGCCACCATCGTCGCTACCGACGACCTCGACCTCGAGCCGTGCGGGGCCGAAGGCCCGACGGGCTCCCGGAAATTTCGGAAAGGCGATATACCTTTAATTCCCAGTTGGACGTAACTTTCTCGATGACGTCAAATTAGTGAAAAATCAAAGTTTCTTTGTCGCCGTATAGCTCGAGAACGGGTCGACGGGTGCGGGCGAGAGTAGGCTCGTCGGACGTAGGACGCGGAGACGAAGGCTTACCGCGCGAAACATTCGCGAAAATTCGCGGAAAATTTTTTACGTGTGCATCGGTAACGCGCGTCAACCTCGGCGGAGGATAACTTACCGACCACCACCGGCAGTGGTCGGTAACGGCTCGGGGGGTATAAGCTGCCGCGTTAAAAATGAAACCCGAATTTCGGCGCTTCCACGGTTCAGGGCTGAAAAGGGCCCGAAAGAAAATAACTGATCCAAACGTTCGAATTTAACGCCAACTTCGCGACGCTGACATCGCATCGGCGGCGAGTGCCGCCACAGTCGCCGCGTTTACTCTCCCTTGATAGTTGAGCGAATGGACTTGTAACTTCGAGGTTACAAATCCGACTCTACGTTTAGGTTTACATTTTCCATTAATTTTAAAGGGTGAGGGGGGGGTTGGGGGGGAGGATGGCGATGACAGACCAATTGCGCACCTCCCCGCCACCATCGTCGCTACCGACGACCTCGACCTCGAGCCGTGCGGGGCCGAAGGCCCGACGGGCTCCCGGAAATTTCGGAAAGGCGATATACCTTTAATTCCCAGTTGGCCGTAACTTTCTCGATGACGTCAAATTAGTGAAAAATCAAAGTTTCTTTGTCGCCGTATAGCTCGAGAACGGGTCGACGGGTGCGGGCGAGAGTAGGCTCGTCGGACGTAGGACGCGGAGACGAAGGCTTACCGCGCGAAAAATTCGCGAAAATTCGCGGAAAATTTTTTACGTGTGCATCGGTAACACGCGTCGACCTCGGCGGAGGATAACTTACCGACCACCACCGGCAGTGGTCGGTAACGGCTCGGGGGGTATAAGCTGCCGCGTTAAAAATGAAACCCGAATTTCGGCGCTTCCACGGTTCAGGGCTGAAAAGGGCCCGACAGAAAATAACTGATTCAAACGTTCGAATTTAACGCCAACTTCGCGACGCTGACATCGCATCGGCGGCGAGTGCCGCCACAGTCGCCGCGTTTACTCTCCCTTGATAGTTGAGCGAATGGACTTGTAACTTCGAGGTTACAAATCCGACTCTACGTTTAGGTTTACATATCCCATTAATTTTAAAGGGTGAGGGGGGGTTGGGGGGAGGATGGCGATGACAGACCAATTGCGCACCTCCCCGCCACCATCGTCGCTACCGACGGCCTCGACCTCGAGCCGAGCGGGGCCGAAGGCCCGACAGGCTCCCGGAAATTTCGGAAAGGCGATATACCTTTAATTCCCAGTTGGCCGTAACTTTCTCGATGACGTCAAATTAGTGAGAAATCAAAGTTTCTTTGTCGCCGTATAGCTCGAGAACGGGTCGACGGGTGCGGGCGAGAGTAGGCTCGTCGGACGGAGGACGCGGAGACGAAGGCTTACCGCGCGAAAAATTCGCGAAAATTCGCGGAAATTTTTTACGTGTGCATCGGTAACGCGCGTCGACCTCGGCGGAGGATAACTTACCGACCACCACCGGCAGTGGTCGGTAACGGCTCGGGGGGTATAAGCTGCCGCGTTAAAAATGAAACCCGAATTTCGGCGCTTCCACGGTTCAGGGCTGAAAAGGGCCCGAAAGAAAATAACCGATTCAAACGTTCGAATTTAACGCCAACTTCGCGACGCTGACATCGCATCGGCGGCGAGTGCCGCCACAGTCGCCGCGTTTACTCTCCCTTGATAGTTGAGCGAATGGACTTGTAACTTCGAGGTTACAAATCCGACTCTACGTTTAGGTTTACATTTTCCATTAATTTTAAAGGTTGAGGGGGGGTTGGGAGGGAGGATGGCGATGACAGACCAATTGCGCACCTCCCCGCCACCATCGTCGCTACCGACGACCTCGACCTCGAGCCGAGCGGGGCCGAAGGCCCGACGGGCTCCCGGAAATTTCGGAAAGGCGATATACCTTTAATTCCCAGTTGGCCGTAACTTTCTCGATGACGTCAAATTAGTGAAAAATCAAAGTTTCTTTGTCGCCGTATAGCTCGAGAACGGGTCGACGGGTGCGGGCGAGAGTAGGCTCGTCGGACGGAGGACGCGGAGACGAAGGCTTACCGCGCGAAAAATTCGCGAAAATTCGCGGAAAATTTTAACGTGTGCATCGGTAACGCGCGTCGACGTCGGCGGAGGATAACTTACCGACCACCACCGGCAGTGGTCGGTAACGCTCGGGGGGTATAAGCTGCCGCGTTAAAAATGAAACCTGAATTTCGGCGCTTCCACGGTTCAGGGCTGAAAAGGGCCCGAAAGAAAATAACTGATCCAAACGTTCGAATTTAACGCCAATTTCGCGACGCTGACTTCGCATCGATGGCGAGTGCCGCCACAGTCGCCGCGTTTACTCTCCCTTGATAGTTGAGCGAATGGACTTGTAACTTCGAGGTTACGAATCCGACTCTACGTTTAGGTTTACATTTTCCATTAATTTTAAAGGGTGAGGGGGGGTTGGGGGGGAGGATGGCGATGACAGACCAATTGCGCACCTCCCCGCCACCATCGTCGCTACCGACGACCTCGACCTCGAGCCGTGCGGGGCCGAAGGCCCGACGGTCTCCCGGAAATTTCGGAAAGGCGATATACCTTTAATTCCTAGTTGGCCGTAACTTTCTCGATGACGTCAAATTAGTGAAAAATCAAAGTTTCTTTGTCGCCGTATAGCTCGAGAACGGGTCGACGGGTGCGGGCGAGAGTAGGCTCGTCGGACGGAGGACGCGGAGACGAAGCCTAACCGCACGAAAAATTCGCGAAAATTCGCGGAAAATTTTTTACGTGTGCATCGGTAACGCGCGTCGACCTCGACGGAGGATAACTTACCGACCACCACCGGCAGTGGTCGGTAACGCTCGGGGGGTATAAGCTGCCGCGTTAAAAATGAAACCCGAATTTCGGCGCTTCCACGGTTCAGGGCTGAAAAGGGCCCGAAAGAAAATAACTGATCCAAACGTTCGAATTTAACGCCAACTTCGCGACGCTGACTTCGCATCGATAGCGAGTGCCGCCACAGTCGCCGCGTTTACTCTCCCTTGATAGTTGAGCGAATGGACTTGTAACTTCGAGGTTACGAATCCGACTCTACGTTTAGGTTTACATTTTCCATTAATTTTAAAGGGTGAGGGGGGGTTGGGGGGGAGGATGGCGATGACAGACCAATTGCGCACCTCCCCGCCACCATCGTCGCTACCGACGACCTCGACATCGAGCCGTGCGGGGCCGAAGGCCCGACGGGCTCCCGGAAATTTCGGAAAGGCGATATACCTTTAATTCCCAGTTGGACGTAACTTTCTCGATGACGTCAAATTAGTGAAAAATCAAAGTTTCTTTGTCGCCGTATAGCTCGAGAACGGGTCAACGGGTGCGGGCGAGAGTAGGCTCGTCGGACGGAGGACGCGGAGACGAAGGCTAACCGCACGAAAAATTCGCGAAAATTCGCGGAAAATTTTTTACGTGTGCATCGGTAACGAGCGTCGACCTCGGCGGAGGATAACTTACCGACCACCACCGGCAGTGGTCGGTAACGCTCGGGGGGTATAAGCTGCCGCGTTAAAAATGAAACCCGAATTTCGGCGCTTCCACGGTTCAGGGCTGAAAAGGGCCCGAAAGAAAATAACTTATTCAAACGTTCGAATTTAACGCCAACCTCGCGACGCTGACATTGCATCGGCGGCGAGTGATGCCACAGTCGCCGCGTTTACTCTCCCTTGATAGTTGAGCGAATGGATTTGTAACTTCGAGGTTTCAAATCCGACTCTACGTTTAGGTTTACATTTTCCATTAATTTTAAAGGGTGAGGGGGAGTTGGGGGGGAGGATGGCGATGACAGACCAATTGCGCACCTCCCCGCCACCATCGTCGCTACCGACGACCTCGACCTCGAGCCGAGCGGGGCCGAAGGCCCGACGGGCTCCCGGAAATTTCGGAAAGGCGATATACCTTTAATTCCCAGTTGGCCGTAACTTTCTCGATGACGTCAAATTAGTGAAAAATCAAAGTTTCTTTGTCGCCGTATAGCTCGAGAACGGGTAGACGGGTGCGGGCGAGAGTAGGCTCGTCGGACGGAGGACGCGGAGACGAAGGCTTACCGCGCGAAAAATTCGCGAAAATTCGCGGAAAATTTTTTACGTGTGCATCGGTAACGCGCGTCGACGTCGGCGGAGGATAACTTACCGACCACCACCGGCAGTGGTCGGTAACGCTCGGGGGGTATAAGCTGCCGCGTTAAAAATGAAACCCGAATTTCGGCGCTTCCACGGTTCAGGGCTGAAAAGGGCCCGAAAGAAAATAACTGATCCAAACGTTCGAATTTAACGCCAACTTCGCGACGCTGACTTCGCATCGATAGCGAGTGCCGCCACAGTCGCCGCGTTTACTCTCCCTTGATAGTTGAGCGTATGGACTTGTAACTTCGAGGTTACGAATCCGACTCTACGTTTAGGTTTACATTTTCCATTAATTTTAAAGGGTGAGGGGGGGTTGGGGGGGAGGATGGCGATGACAGACCAATTGCGCACCTCCCCGCCACCATCGTCGCTACCGACGACCTCGACCTCGAGCCGTGCGGGGCCGAAGGCCCGACGGGCTCCCGGAAATTTCGGAAAGGCGATATACCTTTAATTCCCAGTTGGACGTAACTTTCTCGATGACGTCAAATTAGTGAAAAATCAAAGTTTCTTTGTCGCCGTATAGCTCGAGAACGGGTCGACGGGTGCGGGCGAGAGTAGGCTCGTCGGACGGAGGACGCGGAGACGAAGGCTAACCGCACGAAAAATTCGCGAAAATTCGCGGAAAATTTTTTACGTGTGCATCGGTAACGAGCGTCGACCTCGGCGGAGGATAACTTACCGACCACCACCGGCAGTGGTCGGTAACGCTCGGGGGGTATAAGCTGCCGCGTTAAAAATGAAACCCGAATTTCGGCGCTTCCACGATTCAGGGCTGAAAAGGGCCCGAAAGAAAATAACTGATTCAAACGTTCGAATTTAACGCCAACCTCGCGACGCTGACATTGCGTCGGCGGCGAGTGATGCCACAGTCGCCGCGTTTACTCTCCCTTGATAGTTGAGCGAATGGACTTGCAACTTCGAGGTTTCAAATCCGACTCTACGTTTAGGTTTACATTTTCCATTAATTTTAAAGGGTGAGGGGGGGTTGGGGGGGAGGATGGCGATGACAGACCAATTGCGCACCTCCCCGCCACCATCGTCGCTACCGACGACCTCGACCTCGAGCCGAGCGGGGCCGAAGGCCCGACGGGCTCCCGGAAATTTCGGAAAGGCGATATACCTTTAATTCCCAGTTGGCCGTAACTTTCTCGATGACGTCAAATTAGTGAAAAATCAAAGTTTCTTCGTCGCCGTATAGCTCGAGAACGGGTAGACGGGTGCGGGCGAGAGTAGGCTCGTCGGACGGAGGACGCGGAGACGAAGGCTTACCGCGCGAAAAATTGGCGAAAATTCGCGGAAAATTTTTTACGTGTGCATCGGTAACGCGCGTCAACCTCGGCGGAGGATAACTTACCGACCACCACCGGCAGTGGTCGGTAACGGCTCGGGGGGTATAAGCTGCCGCGTTAAAAATGAAACCCGAATTTCGGCGCTTCCACGGTTCAGGGCTGAAAAGGGCCCGAAAGAAAATAACTGATTCAAACGTTCGAATTTAACGCCAACTTCGCGACGCTGACATCGCATCGGCGGCGAGTGCCGCCACAGTCGCCGCGTTTACTCTCCCTTGATAGTTGAGCGAATGGACTTGTAACTTCGAGGTTACGAATCCGACTCTACGTTTAGGTTTACATTTTCCATTAATTTTAAAGGGTGAGGGGGGGTTGGGGGGGAGGATGGCGATGACAGACCAATTGCGCACCTCCCCGCCACCATCGTCGCTACCGACGACCTCGACCTCGAGCCGTGCGGGGCCGAAGGCCCGACGGGCTCCCGGAAATTTCGAAAAGGCGATATACCTTTAATTCCCAGTTGGACGTAACTTTCTCGATGACGTCAAATTAGTGAAAAATCAAAGTTTCTTTGTCGCCGTATAGCTCGAGAACGGGTCGACGGGTGCGGGCGAGAGTAGGCTCGTCGGACGGAGGACGCGGAGACGAAGGCTAACCGCACGAAAAATTCGCGAAAATTCGCGGAAAATTTTTTACGTGTGCATCGGTAACGATCGTCGACCTCGGCGGAGGATAACTTACCGACCACCACCGGCAGTGGTCGGTATCGCTCGGGGGGTATAAGCTGCCGCGTTAAAAATGAAACCCGAATTTCGGCGCTTCCACGATTCAGGGCTGAAAAGGGCCCGAAAGAAAATAACTGATTCAAACGTTCGAATTTAACGCCAACCTCGCGACGCTGACATTGCATCGGCGGCGAGTGATGCCACAGTCGCCGCGTTTACTCTCCCTTGATAGTTGAGCGAATGGACTTGTAACTTCGAGGTTTCAAATCCGACTCTACGTTTAGGTTTACATTTTCCATTAATTTTAAAGGGTGAGGGGGGGTTGGGGGGGAGGATGGCGATGACAGACCAATTGCGCACCTCCCCGCCACCATCGTCGCTACCGACGACCTCGACCTCGAGCCGAGCGGGGCCGAAGGCCCGACGGGCTCCCGGAAATTTCGGAAAGGCGATATACCTTTAATTCCCAGTTGGCCGTAACTTTCTCGATGACGTCAAATTAGTGAAAAACCAAAGTTTCTTTGTCGCCGTATAGCTCGAGAACGGGTAGACGGGTGCGGGCGAGAGTAGGCTCGTCGGACGGAGGACGCGGAGACGAAGGCTTACCGCGCGAAAAATTCGCGAAAATTCGCGGAAAATTTTTTACGTGTGCATCGGTAACGCGCGTCGTTCTCGGCGGAGGATAACTTACCGACCACCACCGGCAGTGGTCGGTAACGGCTCGGGGGGTATAAGCTGCCGCGTTAAAAATGAAACCCGAATTTCGGCGCTTCCACGGTTCAGGGCTGAAAAGGGCCCGAAAGAAAATAACTGATTCAAACGTTCGAATTTAACGCCAACTTCGCGACGCTGACATCGCATCGGCGGCGAGTGCCGCCACAGTCGCCGCGTTTACTCTCCCTTGATAGTTGAGCGAATGGACTTGTAACTTCGAGGTTACAAATCCGACTCTACGTTTAGGTTTACATTTTCCATTAATTTTAAAGGGTGAGGGGGGGTTGGGGGGGAGGATGGCGATGACAGACCAATTGCGCACCTCCCCGCCACCATCGTCGCTACCGACGACCTCGACCTCGAGCCGAGCGGGGCCGAAGGCCCGACGGGCTCCCGGAAATTTCGTAAAGGCGATATACCTTTAATTCCCAGTTGGCCGTAACTTTCTCGATGACGTCAAATTAGTGAAAAATCAAAGTTTCTTTGTCGCCGTATAGCTCGAGAACGGGTCGACGGGTGCGGGCGAGAGTAGGCTCGTCGGACGGAGGACGCGGAGACGAAGGCTTACCGCGCGAAAAATTCGCGTAAATTCGCGGAAAATTTTTCACGTGTGCATCGGTAACACGCGTCGACCTCGGCGGAGGATAACTTACCGACCACCACCGGCAGTGGTCGGTAACGGCTCGGGGGGTATAAGCTGCCGCGTTAAAAATGAAACCCGAATTTCGGCGCTTCCACGGTTCAGGGCTGAAAAGGGCCCGACAGAAAATAACTGATTCAAACGTTCGAATTTAACGCCAACTTCGCGACGCTGACATCGCATCGGCGGCGAGTGCCGCCACAGTCGCCGCGTTTACTCTCCCTTGATAGTTGAGCGAATGGACTTGTAACTTCGAGGTTACGAATCCGACTCTACGTTTAGGTTTACATTTTCCATTAATTTTAAAGGGTGAGGGGGGGTTGGGGGGGAGGATGGCGATGACAGACCAATTGCGCACCTCCCCGCCACCATCGTCGCTACCGACGACCTCGACCTCGAGCCGTGCGGGGCCGAAGGCCCGACGGGCTCCCGGAAATTTCGGAAAGGCGATATACCTTTAATTCCCAGTTGGACGTAACTTTCTCGATGACGTCAAATTAGTGAAAAATCAAAGTTTCTTTGTCGCCGTATAGCTCGAGAACGGGTCGACGGGTGCGGGCGAGAGTAGGCTCGTCGGACGGAGGACGCGGAGACGAAGGCTAACCGCACGAAAAATTCGCGAAAATTCGCGGAAAATTTTTTACGTGTGCATCGGTAACGATCGTCGACCTCGGCGGAGGATAACTTACCGACCACCACCGGCAGTGGTCGGTAACGCTCGGGGGGTATAAGCTGCCGCGTTAAAAATGAAACCCGAATTTCGGCGCTTCCACGATTCAGGGCTGAAAAGGGCCCGAAAGAAAATAACTGATTCAAACGTTCGAATTTAACGCCAACCTCGCGACGCTGACATTGCATCGGCGGCGAGTGATGCCACAGTCGCCGCGTTTACTCTCCCTTGATAGTTGAGCGAATGGACTTGTAACTTCGAGGTTTCAAATCCGACTCTACGTTTAGGTTTACATTTTCCATTAATTTTAAAGGGTGAGGGGGGGTTGGGGGGGAGGATGGCGATGACAGACCAATTGCGCACCTCCCCGCCACCATCGTCGCTACCGACGACCTCGACCTCGAGCCGAGCGGGGCCGAAGGCCCGACGGGCTCCCGGAAATTTCGGAAAGGCGATATACCTTTAATTCCCAGTTGGCCGTAACTTTCTCGATGACGTCAAATTAGTGAAAAACCAAAGTTTCTTTGTCGCCGTATAGCTCGAGAACGGGTAGACGGGTGCGGGCGAGAGTAGGCTCGTCGGACGGAGGACGCGGAGACGAAGGCTTACCGCGCGAAAAATTCGCGAAAATTCGCGGAAAATTTTTTACGTGTGCATCGGTAACGCGCGTCGTTCTCGGCGGAGGATAACTTACCGACCACCACCGGCAGTGGTCGGTAACGGCTCGGGGGGTATAAGCTGCCGCGTTAAAAATGAAACCCGAATTTCGGCGCTTCCACGGTTCAGGGCTGAAAAGGGCCCGAAAGAAAATAACTGATTCAAACGTTCGAATTTAACGCCAACTTCGCGACGCTGACATCGCATCGGCGGCGAGTGCCGCCACAGTCGCCGCGTTTACTCTCCCTTGATAGTTGAGCGAATGGACTTGTAACTTCGAGGTTACAAATCCGACTCTACGTTTAGGTTTACATTTTCCATTAATTGTAAAGGGTGAGGGGGGGGTTGGGGGGGAGGATGGCGATGACAGACCAATTGCGCACCTCCCCGCCACCATCGTCGCTACCGACGACCTCGACCTCGAGCCGAGCGGGGCCGAAGGCCCGACGGGCTCCCGGAAATTTCGTAAAGGCGATATACCTTTAATTCCCAGTTGGCCGTAACTTTCTCGATGACGTCAAATTAGTGAAAAATCAAAGTTTCTTTGTCGCCGTATAGCTCGAGAACGGGTCGACGGGTGCGGGCGAGAGTAGGCTCGTCGGACGGAGGACGCGGAGACGAAGGCTTACCGCGCGAAAAATTCGCGTAAATTCGCGGAAAATTTTTCACGTGTGCATCGGTAACACGCGTCGACCTCGGCGGAGGATAACTTACCGACCACCACCGGCAGTGGTCGGTAACGGCTCGGGGGGTATAAGCTGCCGCGTTAAAAATGAAACCCGAATTTCGGCGCTTCCACGGTTCAGGGCTGAAAAGGGCCCGACAGAAAATAACTGATTCAAACGTTCGAATTTAACGCCAACTTCGCGACGCTGACATCGCATCGGCGGCGAGTGCCGCCACAGTCGCCGCGTTTACTCTCCCTTGATAGTTGAGCGAATGGACTTGTAACTTCGAGGTTACGAATCCGACTCTACGTTTAGGTTTACATTTTCCATTAATTTTAAAGGGTGAGGGGGGGTTGGGGGGGAGGATGGCGATGACAGACCAATTGCGCACCTCCCCGCCACCATCGTCGCTACCGACGACTTCGACCTCGAGCCGTGCGGGGCCGAAGGCCCGACGGGCTCCCGGAAATTTCGGAAAGGCGATATACCTTTAATTCCCAGTTGGACGTAACTTTCTCGATGACGTCAAATTAGTGAAAAATCAAAGTTTCTTTGTCGCCGTATAGCTCGAGAACGGGTCGACGCGTGCGGGCGAGAGTAGGCTCGTCGGACGGAGGACGCGGAGACGAAGGCTAACCGCACGAAAAATTCGCGAAAATTCGCGGAAAATTTTTTACGTGTGCATCGGTAACGAGCGTCGACCTCGGCGGAGGATAACTTACCGACCACCACCGGCAGTGGTCGGTAACGCTCGGGGGGTATAAGCTGCCGCGTTAAAAATGAAACCCGAATTTCGGCGCTTCCACGATTCAGGGCTGAAAAGGGCCCGAAAGAAAATAACTGATTCAAACGTTCGAATTTAACGCCAACCTCGCGACGCTGACATTGCATCGGCGGCGAGTGATGCCACAGTCGCCGCGTTTACTCTCCCTTGATAGTTGAGCGAATGGACTTGTAACTTCGAGGTTTCAAATCCGACTCTACGTTTAGGTTTACATTTTCCATTAATTTTAAAGGGTGAGGGGGGGTTGGGGGGGAGGATGGCGATGACAGACCAATTGCGCACCTCCCCGCCACCATCGTCGCTACCGACGACCTCGACCTCGAGCCGAGCGGGGCCGAAGGCCCGACGGGCTCCCGGAAATTTCGGAAAGTCGATATACCTTTAATTCCCAGTTGGCCGTAACTTTCTCGATGACGTCAAATTAGTGAAAAATCAAAGTTTCTTTGTCGCCGTATAGCTCGAGAACGGGTAGACGGGTGCGGGCGAGAGTAGGCTCGTCGGACGGAGGACGCGGAGACGAAGGCTTACCGCGCGAAAAATTCGCGAAAATTCGCGGAAAATTTTTTACGTGTGCATCGGTAACGCGCGTCGTTCTCGGCGGAGGATAACTTACCGACCACCACCGGCAGTGGTCGGTAACGGCTCGGGGGGTATAAGCTGCCGCGTTAAAAATGAAACCCGAATTTCGGCGCTTCCACGGTTCAGGGCTGAAAAGGGCCCGAAAGAAAATAACTGATTCAAACGTTCGAATTTAACGCCAACTTCGCGACGCTGACATCGCATCGGCGGCGAGTGCCGCCACAATCGCCGCGTTTACTCTCCCTTGATAGTTGAGCGAATGGACTTGTAACTTCGAGGTTACAAATCCGACTCTACGTTTAGGTTTACATTTTCCATTAATTTTAAAGGGTGAGGGGGGGGTTGGGGGGGAGGATGGCGATGACAGACCAATTGCGCACCTCCCCGCCACCATCGTCGCTACCGACGACCTCGACCTCGAGCCGAGCGGGGCCGAAGGCCCGACGGGCTCCCGGAAATTTCGTAAAGGCGATATACCTTTAATTCCCAGTTGGCCGTAACTTTCTCGATGACGTCAAATTAGTGAAAAATCAAAGTTTCTTTGTCGCCGTATAGCTCGAGAACGGGTCGACGGGTGCGGGCGAGAGTAGGCTCGTCGGACGGAGGACGCGGAGACGAAGGCTTACCGCGCGAAAAATTCGCGTAAATTCGCGGAAAATTTTTCACGTGTGCATCGGTAACACGCGTCGACCTCGGCGGAGGATAACTTACCGACCACCACCGGCAGTGGTCGGTAACGGCTCGGGGGGTATAAGCTGCAGCGTTAAAAATGAAACCCGAATTTCGGCGCTTCCACGGTTCAGGGCTGAAAAGGGCCCGACAGAAAATAACTGATTCAAACGTTCGAATTTAACGCCAACTTCGCGACGCTGACATCGCATCGGCGGCGAGTGCCGCCACAGTCGCCGCGTTTACTCTCCCTTGATAGTTGAGCGAATGGACTTGTAACTTCGAGGTTACAAATCCGACTCTACGTTTAGGTTTACATATCCCATTAATTTTAAAGGGTGAGGGGGGGTTGGGGGGAGGATGGCGATGACAGACCAATTGCGCACCTTCCCGCCACCATCGTCGCTACCGACGACCTCGACCTCGAGCCGAGCGGGGCCGAAGGCCCGACGGGCTCCCGGAAATTTCGGAAAGGCGATATACCTTTAATTCCCAGTTGGCCGTAACTTTCTCGATGACGTCAAATTAGTGAAAAATCAAAGTTTCTTTGTCGCCGTATAGCTCGAGAACGGGTCGACGGGTGCGGGCGAGAGTAGGCTCGTCGGACGGAGGACGCGGAGACGAAGGCTTACCGCGCGAAAAATTCGCTAAAATTCGCGGAAATTTTTTTACGTGTGCATCGGTAACGCGCGTCGACCTCGGCGGAGGATAACTTACCGACCACCACCGGCAGTGGTCGGTAACGGCTCGGGGGGTATAAGCTGCCGCGTTAAAAATGAAACCCGAATTTCGGCTCTTCCACGGTTCAGGGCTGAAAAGGGCCCGAAAGAAAATAACTGATTCAAACGTTCGAATTTAACGCCAACTTCGCGACGCTGACATCGCATCGGCGGCGAGTGCCGCCACAGTCGCCGCGTTTACTCTCCCTTGATAGTTGAGCGAATGGACTTGTAACTTCGAGGTTACAAATCCGACTCTACGTTTAGGTTTACATTTTCCATTAATTTTAAAGGGTGAGGGGGGGGTTGGGGGGGAGGATGGCGATGACAGACCAATTGCGCACCTCCCCGCCACCATCGTCGCTACCGACGACCTCGACCTCGAGCCGAGCGGGGCCGAAGGCCCGACGGGCTCCCGGAAATTTCGTAAAGGCGATATACCTTTAATTCCCAGTTGGCCGTAACTTTCTCGATGACGTCAAATTAGTGAAAAATCAAAGTTTCTTTGTCGCCGTATAGCTCGAGAACGGGTCGACGGGTGCGGGCGAGAGTAGGCTCGTCGGACGGAGGACGCGGAGACGAAGGCTTACCGCGCGAAAAATTCGCGTAAATTCGCGGAAAATTTTTCACGTGTGCATCGGTAACACGCGTCGACCTCGGCGGAGGATAACTTACCGACCACCACCGGCAGTGGTCGGTAACGGCTCGGGGGGTATAAGCTGCCGCGTTAAAAATGAAACCCGAATTTCGGCGCTTCCACGGTTCAGGGCTGAAAAGGGCCCGACAGAAAATAACTGATTCAAACGTTCGAATTTAACGCCAACTTCGCGACGCTGACATCGCATCGGCGGCGAGTGCCGCCACAGTCGCCGCGTTTACTCTCCCTTGATAGTTGAGCGAATGGACTTGTAACTTCGAGGTTACGAATCCGACTCTACGTTTAGGTTTACATTTTCCATTAATTTTAAAGGGTGAGGGGGGGTTGGGGGGGAGGATGGCGATGACAGACCAATTGCGCACCTCCCCGCCACCATCGTCGCTACCGACGACTTCGACCTCGAGCCGTGCGGGGCCGAAGGCCCGACGGGCTCCCGGAAATTTCGGAAAGGCGATATACCTTTAATTCCCAGTTGGACGTAACTTTCTCGATGACGTCAAATTAGTGAAAAATCAAAGTTTCTTTGTCGCCGTATAGCTCGAGAACGGGTCGACGCGTGCGGGCGAGAGTAGGCTCGTCGGACGGAGGACGCGGAGACGAAGGCTAACCGCACGAAAAATTCGCGAAAATTCGCGGAAAATTTTTTACGTGTGCATCGGTAACGAGCGTCGACCTCGGCGGAGGATAACTTACCGACCACCACCGGCAGTGGTCGGTAACGCTCGGGGGGTATAAGCTGCCGCGTTAAAAATGAAACCCGAATTTCGGCGCTTCCACGATTCAGGGCTGAAAAGGGCCCGAAAGAAAATAACTGATTCAAACGTTCGAATTTAACGCCAACCTCGCGACGCTGACATTGCATCGGCGGCGAGTGATGCCACAGTCGCCGCGTTTACTCTCCCTTGATAGTTGAGCGAATGGACTTGTAACTTCGAGGTTTCAAATCCGACTCTACGTTTAGGTTTACATTTTCCATTAATTTTAAAGGGTGAGGGGGGGTTGGGGGGGAGGATGGCGATGACAGACCAATTGCGCACCTCCCCGCCACCATCGTCGCTACCGACAACCTCGACCTCGAGCCGAGCGGGGCCGAAGGCCCGACGGGCTCCCGGAAATTTCGGAAAGTCGATATACCTTTAATTCCCAGTTGGCCGTAACTTTCTCGATGACGTCAAATTAGTGAAAAATCAAAGTTTCTTTGTCGCCGTATAGCTCGAGAACGGGTAGACGGGTGCGGGCGAGAGTAGGCTCGTCGGACGGAGGACGCGGAGACGAAGGCTTACCGCGCGAAAAATTCGCGAAAATTCGCGGAAAATTTTTTACGTGTGCATCGGTAACGCGCGTCGTTCTCGGCGGAGGATAACTTACCGACCACCACCGGCAGTGGTCGGTAACGGCTCGGGGGGTATAAGCTGCCGCGTTAAAAATGAAACCCGAATTTCGGCGCTTCCACGGTTCAGGGCTGAAAAGGGCCCGAAAGAAAATAACTGATTCAAACGTTCGAATTTAACGCCAACTTCGCGACGCTGACATCGCATCGGCGGCGAGTGCCGCCACAATCGCCGCGTTTACTCTCCCTTGATAGTTGAGCGAATGGACTTGTAACTTCGAGGTTACAAATCCGACTCTACGTTTAGGTTTACATTTTCCATTAATTTTAAAGGGTGAGGGGGGGGTTGGGGGGGAGGATGGCGATGACAGACCAATTGCGCACCTCCCCGCCACCATCGTCGCTACCGACGACCTCGACCTCGAGCCGAGCGGGGCCGAAGGCCCGACGGGCTCCCGGAAATTTCGTAAAGGCGATATACCTTTAATTCCCAGTTGGCCGTAACTTTCTCGATGACGTCAAATTAGTGAAAAATCAAAGTTTCTTTGTCGCCGTATAGCTCGAGAACGGGTCGACGGGTGCGGGCGAGAGTAGGCTCGTCGGACGGAGGACGCGGAGACGAAGGCTTACCGCGCGAAAAATTCGCGTAAATTCGCGGAAAATTTTTCACGTGTGCATCGGTAACACGCGTCGACCTCGGCGGAGGATAACTTACCGACCACCACCGGCAGTGGTCGGTAACGGCTCGGGGGGTATAAGCTGCAGCGTTAAAAATGAAACCCGAATTTCGGCGCTTCCACGGTTCAGGGCTGAAAAGGGCCCGACAGAAAATAACTGATTCAAACGTTCGAATTTAACGCCAACTTCGCGACGCTGACATCGCATCGGCGGCGAGTGCCGCCACAGTCGCCGCGTTTACTCTCCCTTGATAGTTGAGCGAATGGACTTGTAACTTCGAGGTTACAAATCCGACTCTACGTTTAGGTTTACATATCCCATTAATTTTAAAGGGTGAGGGGGGGTTGGGGGGAGGATGGCGATGACAGACCAATTGCGCACCTTCCCGCCACCATCGTCGCTACCGACGACCTCGACCTCGAGCCGAGCGGGGCCGAAGGCCCGACGGGCTCCCGGAAATTTCGGAAAGGCGATATACCTTTAATTCCCAGTTGGCCGTAACTTTCTCGATGACGTCAAATTAGTGAAAAATCAAAGTTTCTTTGTCGCCGTATAGCTCGAGAACGGGTCGACGGGTGCGGGCGAGAGTAGGCTCGTCGGACGGAGGACGCGGAGACGAAGGCTTACCGCGCGAAAAATTCGCTAAAATTCGCGGAAATTTTTTTACGTGTGCATCGGTAACGCGCGTCGACCTCGGCGGAGGATAACTTACCGACCACCACCGGCAGTGGTCGGTAACGGCTCGGGGGGTATAAGCTGCCGCGTTAAAAATGAAACCCGAATTTCGGCTCTTCCACGGTTCAGGGCTGAAAAGGGCCCGAAAGAAAATAACTGATTCAAACGTTCGAATTTAACGCCAACTTCGCGACGCTGACATCGCATCGGCGGCGAGTGCCGCCACAGTCGCCGCGTTTACTCTCCCTTGATAGTTGAGCGAATGGACTTGTAACTTCGAGGTTACAAATCCGACTCTACGTTTAGGTTTACATTTTCCATTAATTTTAAAGGGTGAGGGGGGGTTGGGGGGGAGGATGGCGATGACAGACCAATTGCGCACCTCCCCGACACCATCGTCGCTACCGACGGCCTCGACCTCGAGCCGAGCGGGGCCGAAGGCCCGACGGGCTCCCGGAAATTTCGGAAAGGCGATATACCTTTAATTCCCAGTTGGACCTAACTTTCTCGATGACGTCAAATTAGTGAAAAATCAAAGTTTCTTTGTCGCCGTATAGCTCGAGAACGGGTCGACGGGTGCGGGCGAGAGTAGGCTCGTCGGACGGAGGACGCGGAGACGAAGGCTAACCGCACGAAAAATTCGCGAAAATTCGCGGAAAATTTTTTACGTGTGCATCGGTAACGCGCGTCGTTCTCGGCGGAGGATAACTTACCGACCACCACCGGCAGTGGTCGGTAACGCTCGGGGGGTATAAGCTGCCGCGTTTAAAATGAAACCCGAATTTCGGCGCTTCCACGGTTCAGGGCTGAAAAGGGCCCGAAAGAAAATAACTGATCCAAACGTTCGAATTTAACGCCAACTTCGCGACGCTGACTTCGCATCGATAGCGAGTGCCGCCACAGTCGCCGCGTTTACTCTCCCTTGATAGTTGAGCGAATGGACTTGTAACTTCGAGGTTACAAATCCGACTCTACGTTTAGGTTTACATTTTCCATTAATTTTAGAGGGTGAGGGGGGGTTGGGGGGAGGATGGCGATGACAGACCAATTGCGCACCTCCCCGCCACCATCGTCGCTACCGACGGCCTCGACCTCGAGCCGAGCGGGGCCGAAGGCCCGACGGGCTCCCGGAAATTTCGGAAAGGCGATATACCTTTAATTCCCAGTTGGCCGTAACTTTCTCGATGACGTCAAATTAGTGAGAAATCAAAGTTTCTTTGTCGCCGTATAGCTCGAGAACGGGTCGACGGGTGCGGGCGAGAGTAGGCTCGTCGGACGGAGGACGCGGAGACGAAGGCTTACCGCGCGAAAAATTCGCGGAAATTCGCGGAAAATTTTTTACGTGTGCATCGGTAACGCGCGTCGACCTCGGCGGAGGATAACTTACCGACCACCACCGGCAGTGGTCGGTAACGCTCGGGGGGTATAAGCTGCCGCGTTAAAAATGAAACCTGAATTTCGGCGCTTCCACGGTTCAGGGCTGAAAAGGGCCCGAAAGAAAATAACTGATCCAAACGTTCGAATTTAACGCCAATTTCGCGACGCTGACTTCGCATCGATGGCGAGTGCCGCCACAGTCGCCGCGTTTACTCTCCCTTGATAGTTGAGCGAATGGACTTGTAACTTCGAGGTTACAAATCCGTCTCTACGTTTAGGTTTACATTTTCCATTAATTTTAAAGGGTGAGGGGGGGGTTGGGGGGGAGGATGGCGATGACAGACCAATTGCGCACCTCCCCGCCACCATCGTCGCTACCGACGACCTCGACCTCGAGCCGAGCGGGGCCGAAGGCCCGACGGGCTCCCGGAAATTTCGTAAAGGCGATATACCTTTAATTCCCAGTTGGCCGTAACTTTCTCGATGACGTCAAATTAGTGAAAAATCAAAGTTTCTTTGTCGCCGTATAGCTCGAGAACGGGTCGACGGGTGCGGGCGAGAGTAGGCTCGTCGGACGGAGGACGCGGAGACGAAGGCTTACCGCGCGAAAAATTCGCGTAAATTCGCGGAAAATTTTTCACGTGTGCATCGGTAACACGCGTCGACCTCGGCGGAGGATAACTTACCGACCACCACCGGCAGTGGTCGGTAACGGCTCGGGGGGTATAAGCTGCAGCGTTAAAAATGAAACCCGAATTTCGGCGCTTCCACGGTTCAGGGCTGAAAAGGGCCCGACAGAAAATAACTGATTCAAACGTTCGAATTTAACGCCAACTTCGCGACGCTGACATCGCATCGGCGGCGAGTGCCGCCACAGTCGCCGCGTTTACTCTCCCTTGATAGTTGAGCGAATGGACTTGTAACTTCGAGGTTACAAATCCGACTCTACGTTTAGGTTTACATATCCCATTAATTTTAAAGGGTGAGGGGGGGTTGGGGGGAGGATGGCGATGACAGACCAATTGCGCACATTCCCGCCACCATCGTCGCTACCGACGACCTCGACCTCGAGCCGAGCGGGGCCGAAGGCCCGACGGGCTCCCGGAAATTTCGGAAAGGCGATATACCTTTAATTCCCAGTTGGCCGTAACTTTCTCGATGACGTCAAATTAGTGAAAAATCAAAGTTTCTTTGTCGCCGTATAGCTCGAGAACGGGTCGACGGGTGCGGGCGAGAGTAGGCTCGTCGGACGGAGGACGCGGAGACGAAGGCTTACCGCGCGAAAAATTCGCGAAAATTCGCGGAAATTTTTTTACGTGTGCATCGGTAACGCGCGTCAACCTCGGCGGAGGATAACTTACCGACCACCACCGGCAGTGGTCGGTAACGGCTCGGGGGGTATAAGCTGCCGCGTTAAAAATGAAACCCGAATTTCGGCGCTTCCACGGTTCAGGGCTGAAAAGGGCCCGAAAGAAAATAACAGATTCAAACGTTCGAATTTAACGCCAACTTCGCGACGCTGACATCGCATCGGCGGCGAGTGCCGCCACAGTCGCCGCGTTTACTCTCCCTTGATAGTTGAGCGAATGGACTTGTAACTTCGAGGTTACAAATCCGACTCTACGTTTAGGTTTACATTTTCCATTAATTTTAAAGGGTGAGGGGGGGTTGGGGGGGAGGATGGCGATGACAGACCAATTGCGCACCTCCCCGCCACCATCGTCGCTACCGACGACCTCGACCTCGAGCCGAGCGGGGCCGAAGGCCCGACGGGCTCCCGGAAATTTCGGAAAGGCGATATACCTTTAATTTCCAGTTGGCCGTGACTTTCTCGATGACGTCAAATTAGTGAAAAATCAAAGTTTCTTTGTCGCCGTATAGCTCGAGAACGGGTCGACGGGTGCGGGCGAGAGTAGGCTCGTCGGACGGAGGACGCGGAGACGAAGGCTTACCGCGCGAAAAATTCGCGAAAATTCGCGGAAAATTTTTTACGTGTGCATCGGTAACGCGCGTCAACCTCGGCGGAGGATAACTTACCGACCACCACCGGCAGTGGTCGGTAACGGCTCGGGGGGTATAAGCTGCCGCGTTAAAAATGAAACCCGAATTTCGGCGCTTCCACGGTTCAGGGCTGAAAAGGGCCCGAAAGAAAATAACTGATTCAAACGTTCGAATTTAACGCCAACTTCGCGACGCTGACATCGCATCGGCGGCGAGTGCCGCCACAGTCGCCGCGTTTACTCTCCCTTGATAGTTGAGCGAATGGACTTGTAACTTCGAGGTTACAAATCCGACTCTACGTTTAGGTTTACATTTTCCATTAATTTTAAAGGGTGAGGGGGGGTTGGGGGGAGGATGGCGATGACAGACCAATTGCGCACCTCCCCGCCACCATCGTCGCTACCGACGACCTCGACCTCGAGCCGAGCGGGGCCGAAGGCCCGACGGGCTCCCGGAAATTTCGGAAAGGCGATATACCTTTAATTCCCAGTTGGCCGTAACTTTCTCGATGACGTCAAATTAGTGAAAAATCAAAGTTTCTTTGTCGCCGTATAGCTCGAGAACGGGTCGACGGGTGCGGGCGAGAGTAGGCTCGTCGGACGGAGGACGCGGAGACGAAGGCTTACCGCGCGAAAAATTCGCTAAAATTCGCGGAAATTTTTTTACGTGTGCATCGGTAACGCGCGTCGACCTCGGCGGAGGATAACTTACCGACCACCACCGGCAGTGGTCGGTAACGGCTCGGGGGGTATAAGCTGCCGCGTTAAAAATGAAACCCGAATTTCGGCTCTTCCACGGTTCAGGGCTGAAAAGGGCCCGAAAGAAAATAACTGATTCAAACGTTCGAATTTAACGCCAACTTCGCGACGCTGACATCGCATCGGCGGCGAGTGCCGCCACAGTCGCCGCGTTTACTCTCCCTTGATAGTTGAGCGAATGGACTTGTAACTTCGAGGTTACAAATCCGACTCTACGTTTAGGTTTACATTTTCCATTAATTTTAAAGGGTGAGGGGGGGTTGGGGGGGAGGATGGCGATGACAGACCAATTGCGCACCTCCCCGACACCATCGTCGCTACCGACGGCCTCGACCTCGAGCCGAGCGGGGCCGAAGGCCCGACGGGCTCCCGGAAATTTCGGAAAGGCGATATACCTTTAATTCCCAGTTTTACGTAACTTTCTCGATGACGTCAAATTAGTGAAAAATCAAAGTTTCTTTGTCGCCGTATAGCTCGAGAACGGGTCGACGGGTGCGGGCGAGAGTAGGCTCGTCGGACGGAGGACGCGGAGACGAAGGCTAACCGCACGAAAAATTCGCGAAAATTCGCGGAAAATTTTTTACGTGTGCATCGGTAACGCGCGTCGTTCTCGGCGGAGGATAACTTACCGACCACCACCGGCAGTGGTCGGTAACGCTCGGGGGGTATAAGCTGCCGCGTTTAAAATGAAACCCGAATTTCGGCGCTTCCACGGTTCAGGGCTGAAAAGGGCCCGAAAGAAAATAACTGATCCAAACGTTCGAATTTAACGCCAACTTCGCGACGCTGACTTCGCATCGATAGCGAGTGCCGCCACAGTCGCCGCGTTTACTCTCCCTTGATAGTTGAGCGAATGGACTTGTAACTTCGAGGTTACAAATCCGACTCTACGTTTAGGTTTACATTTTCCATTAATTTTAGAGGGTGAGGGGGGGTTGGGGGGAGGATGGCGATGACAGACCAATTGCGCACCTCCCCGCCACCATCGTCGCTACCGACGGCCTCGACCTCGAGCCGAGCGGGGCCGAAGGCCCGACGGGCTCCCGGAAATTTCGGAAAGGCGATATACCTTTAATTCCCAGTTGGCCGTAACTTTCTCGATGACGTCAAATTAGTGAGAAATCAAAGTTTCTTTGTCGCCGTATAGCTCGAGAACGGGTCGACGGGTGCGGGCGAGAGTAGGCTCGTCGGACGGAGGACGCGGAGACGAAGGCTTACCGCGCGAAAAATTCGCGGAAATTCGCGGAAAATTTTTTACGTGTGCATCGGTAACGCGCGTCGACCTCGGCGGAGGATAACTTACCGACCACCACCGGCAGTGGTCGGTAACGCTCGGGGGGTATAAGCTGCCGCGTTAAAAATGAAACCTGAATTTCGGCGCTTCCACGGTTCAGGGCTGAAAAGGGCCCGAAAGAAAATAACTGATCCAAACGTTCGAATTTAACGCCAATTTCGCGACGCTGACTTCGCATCGATGGCGAGTGCCGCCACAGTCGCCGCGTTTACTCTCCCTTGATAGTTGAGCGAATGGACTTGTAACTTCGAGGTTACGAATCCGACTCTACGTTTAGGTTTACATTTTCCATTAATTTTAAAGGGTGAGGAAGGGTTGGGGGGGGATGGCGATGACAGACCAATTGCGCACCTCCCGGCCACCATCGTCGCTACCGACGACCTCGACCTCGAGCCGAGCGGGGCCGAAGGCCCGACGGGCTCCCGGAAATTTCGGAAAGGCGATATACCTTTAATTCCTAGTTGGACGTAACTTTCTCGATGACGTCAAATTAGTGAAAAATCAAAGTTTCTTTGTCGCCGTATAGCTCGAGAACGGGTCGACGGGTGCGGGCGAGAGTAGGCTCGTCGGACGGAGGACGCGGAGACGAAGGCTAACCGCACGAAAAATTCGCGAAAATTCGCGGAAAATTTTTTACGTGTGCATCGGTAACGAGCGTCGACCTCGGCGGAGGATAACTTACCGACCACCACCGGCAGTGGTCGGTAACGCTCGGGGGGTATAAGCTGCCGCGTTAAAAATGAAACCCGAATATCGGCGCTTCCACGATTCAGGGCTGAAAGGGGCCCGAAAGAAAATAACTGATTCAAACGTTCGAATTTAACGCCAACTTCGCGACGCTGACATTGCATCGGCGGCGAGTGATGCCACAGTCGCCGCGTTTACTCTCCCTTGATAGTTGAGCGAATGGACTTGTAACTTCGAGGTTACAAATCCGACTCTACGTTTAGGTTTACATTTTCCATTAATTTTAAAGGGTGAGGGGGGTTTGGGGGGGAGGATGGCGATGACAGACCAATTGCGCACCTCCCCGCCACCATCGTCGCTACCGACGACCTCGACCTCGAGCCGAGCGGGGCCGAAGGCCCGACGGGCTCCCGGAAATTTCGGAAAGGCGATATACCTTTAATTCCCAGTTGCCCGTAACTTTCTCGATGACGTCAAATTAGTGAAAAATCAAAGTTTCTTTGTCGCCGTATAGCTCGAGAACGGGTCGACGGGTGCGGGCGAGAGTAGGCTCGTCGGACGGAGGACGCGGAGACGAAGGCTTACCGCGCGAAAAATTCGCGTAAATTCGCGGAAAATTTTTCACGTGTGCATCGGTAACACGCGTCGACCTCGGCGGAGGATAACTTACCGACCACCACCGGCAGTGGTCGGTAACGGCTCGGGGGGTATAAGCTGCCGCGTTAAAAATGAAACCCGAATTTCGGCGCTTCCACGGTTCAGGGCTGAAAAGGGCCCGACAGAAAATAACTGATTCAAACGTTCGAATTTAACGCCAACTTCGCGACGCTGACATCGCATCGGCGGCGAGTGCCGCCACAGTCGCCGCGTTTACTCTCCCTTGATAGTTGAGCGAATGGACTTGTAACTTCGAGGTTACAAATCCGACTCTACGTTTAGGTTTACATTTTCCATTAATTTTAAAGGGTGAGGGGGGGTTGGGGGGAGGATGGCGATGACAGACCAATTGCGCACCTTCCCGCCACCATCGTCGCTACCGACGACCTCGACCTCGAGCCGAGCGGGGCCGAAGGCCCGACGGGCTCCCGGAAATTTCGGAAAGGCGATATACCTTTAATTCCCAGTTGGCCGTAACTTTCTCGATGACGTCAAATTAGTGAGAAATCAAAGTTTCTTTGTCGCCGTATAGCTCGAGAACGGGTCGACGGGTGCGGGCGAGAGTAGGCTCGTCGGACGGAGGACGCGGAGACGAAGGCTTACCGCGCGAAAAATTCGCGGAAATTCGCGGAAAATTTTTTACGTGTGCATCGGTAACGCGCGTCGACCTCGGCGGAGGATAACTTACCGACCACCACCGGCAGTGGTCGGTAACGCTCGGGGGGTATAAGCTGCCGCGTTAAAAATGAAACCTGAATTTCGGCGCTTCCACGGTTCAGGGCTGAAAAGGGCCCGAAAGAAAATAACTGATCCAAACGTTCGAATTTAACGCCAATTTCGCGACGCTGACTTCGCATCGATGGCGAGTGCCGCCACAGTCGCCGCGTTTACTCTCCCTTGATAGTTGAGCGAATGGACTTGTAACTTCGAGGTTACAAATCCGTCTCTACGTTTAGGTTTACATTTTCCATTAATTTTAAAGGGTGAGGGGGGGGTTGGGGGGGAGGATGGCGATGACAGACCAATTGCGCACCTCCCCGCCACCATCGTCGCTACCGACGACCTCGACCTCGAGCCGAGCGGGGCCGAAGGCCCGACGGGCTCCCGGAAATTTCGTAAAGGCGATATACCTTTAATTCCCAGTTGGCCGTAACTTTCTCGATGACGTCAAATTAGTGAAAAATCAAAGTTTCTTTGTCGCCGTATAGCTCGAGAACGGGTCGACGGGTGCGGGCGAGAGTAGGCTCGTCGGACGGAGGACGCGGAGACGAAGGCTTACCGCGCGAAAAATTCGCGTAAATTCGCGGAAAATTTTTCACGTGTGCATCGGTAACACGCGTCGACCTCGGCGGAGGATAACTTACCGACCACCACCGGCAGTGGTCGGTAACGGCTCGGGGGGTATAAGCTGCAGCGTTAAAAATGAAACCCGAATTTCGGCGCTTCCACGGTTCAGGGCTGAAAAGGGCCCGACAGAAAATAACTGATTCAAACGTTCGAATTTAACGCCAACTTCGCGACGCTGACATCGCATCGGCGGCGAGTGCCGCCACAGTCGCCGCGTTTACTCTCCCTTGATAGTTGAGCGAATGGACTTGTAACTTCGAGGTTACAAATCCGACTCTACGTTTAGGTTTACATATCCCATTAATTTTAAAGGGTGAGGGGGGGTTGGGGGGAGGATGGCGATGACAGACCAATTGCGCACATTCCCGCCACCATCGTCGCTACCGACGACCTCGACCTCGAGCCGAGCGGGGCCGAAGGCCCGACGGGCTCCCGGAAATTTCGGAAAGGCGATATACCTTTAATTCCCAGTTGGCCGTAACTTTCTCGATGACGTCAAATTAGTGAAAAATCAAAGTTTCTTTGTCGCCGTATAGCTCGAGAACGGGTCGACGGGTGCGGGCGAGAGTAGGCTCGTCGGACGGAGGACGCGGAGACGAAGGCTTACCGCGCGAAAAATTCGCGAAAATTCGCGGAAATTTTTTTACGTGTGCATCGGTAACGCGCGTCAACCTCGGCGGAGGATAACTTACCGACCACCACCGGCAGTGGTCGGTAACGGCTCGGGGGGTATAAGCTGCCGCGTTAAAAATGAAACCCGAATTTCGGCGCTTCCACGGTTCAGGGCTGAAAAGGGCCCGAAAGAAAATAACAGATTCAAACGTTCGAATTTAACGCCAACTTCGCGACGCTGACATCGCATCGGCGGCGAGTGCCGCCACAGTCGCCGCGTTTACTCTCCCTTGATAGTTGAGCGAATGGACTTGTAACTTCGAGGTTACAAATCCGACTCTACGTTTAGGTTTACATTTTCCATTAATTTTAAAGGGTGAGGGGGGGTTGGGGGGGAGGATGGCGATGACAGACCAATTGCGCACCTCCCCGCCACCATCGTCGCTACCGACGACCTCGACCTCGAGCCGAGCGGGGCCGAAGGCCCGACGGGCTCCCGGAAATTTCGGAAAGGCGATATACCTTTAATTTCCAGTTGGCCGTGACTTTCTCGATGACGTCAAATTAGTGAAAAATCAAAGTTTCTTTGTCGCCGTATAGCTCGAGAACGGGTCGACGGGTGCGGGCGAGAGTAGGCTCGTCGGACGGAGGACGCGGAGACGAAGGCTTACCGCGCGAAAAATTCGCGAAAATTCGCGGAAAATTTTTTACGTGTGCATCGGTAACGCGCGTCAACCTCGGCGGAGGATAACTTACCGACCACCACCGGCAGTGGTCGGTAACGGCTCGGGGGGTATAAGCTGCCGCGTTAAAAATGAAACCCGAATTTCGGCGCTTCCACGGTTCAGGGCTGAAAAGGGCCCGAAAGAAAATAACTGATTCAAACGTTCGAATTTAACGCCAACTTCGCGACGCTGACATCGCATCGGCGGCGAGTGCCGCCACAGTCGCCGCGTTTACTCTCCCTTGATAGTTGAGCGAATGGACTTGTAACTTCGAGGTTACAAATCCGACTCTACGTTTAGGTTTACATTTTCCATTAATTTTAAAGGGTGAGGGGGGGTTGGGGGGAGGATGGCGATGACAGACCAATTGCGCACCTCCCCGCCACCATCGTCGCTACCGACGACCTCGACCTCGAGCCGAGCGGGGCCGAAGGCCCGACGGGCTCCCGGAAATTTCGGAAAGGCGATATACCTTTAATTCCCAGTTGGCCGTAACTTTCTCGATGACGTCAAATTAGTGAAAAATCAAAGTTTCTTTGTCGCCGTATAGCTCGAGAACGGGTCGACGGGTGCGGGCGAGAGTAGGCTCGTCGGACGGAGGACGCGGAGACGAAGGCTTACCGCGCGAAAAATTCGCTAAAATTCGCGGAAATTTTTTTACGTGTGCATCGGTAACGCGCGTCGACCTCGGCGGAGGATAACTTACCGACCACCACCGGCAGTGGTCGGTAACGGCTCGGGGGGTATAAGCTGCCGCGTTAAAAATGAAACCCGAATTTCGGCTCTTCCACGGTTCAGGGCTGAAAAGGGCCCGAAAGAAAATAACTGATTCAAACGTTCGAATTTAACGCCAACTTCGCGACGCTGACATCGCATCGGCGGCGAGTGCCGCCACAGTCGCCGCGTTTACTCTCCCTTGATAGTTGAGCGAATGGACTTGTAACTTCGAGGTTACAAATCCGACTCTACGTTTAGGTTTACATTTTCCATTAATTTTAAAGGGTGAGGGGGGGTTGGGGGGGAGGATGGCGATGACAGACCAATTGCGCACCTCCCCGACACCATCGTCGCTACCGACGGCCTCGACCTCGAGCCGAGCGGGGCCGAAGGCCCGACGGGCTCCCGGAAATTTCGGAAAGGCGATATACCTTTAATTCCCAGTTTTACGTAACTTTCTCGATGACGTCAAATTAGTGAAAAATCAAAGTTTCTTTGTCGCCGTATAGCTCGAGAACGGGTCGACGGGTGCGGGCGAGAGTAGGCTCGTCGGACGGAGGACGCGGAGACGAAGGCTAACCGCACGAAAAATTCGCGAAAATTCGCGGAAAATTTTTTACGTGTGCATCGGTAACGCGCGTCGTTCTCGGCGGAGGATAACTTACCGACCACCACCGGCAGTGGTCGGTAACGCTCGGGGGGTATAAGCTGCCGCGTTTAAAATGAAACCCGAATTTCGGCGCTTCCACGGTTCAGGGCTGAAAAGGGCCCGAAAGAAAATAACTGATCCAAACGTTCGAATTTAACGCCAACTTCGCGACGCTGACTTCGCATCGATAGCGAGTGCCGCCACAGTCGCCGCGTTTACTCTCCCTTGATAGTTGAGCGAATGGACTTGTAACTTCGAGGTTACAAATCCGACTCTACGTTTAGGTTTACATTTTCCATTAATTTTAGAGGGTGAGGGGGGGTTGGGGGGAGGATGGCGATGACAGACCAATTGCGCACCTCCCCGCCACCATCGTCGCTACCGACGGCCTCGACCTCGAGCCGAGCGGGGCCGAAGGCCCGACGGGCTCCCGGAAATTTCGGAAAGGCGATATACCTTTAATTCCCAGTTGGCCGTAACTTTCTCGATGACGTCAAATTAGTGAGAAATCAAAGTTTCTTTGTCGCCGTATAGCTCGAGAACGGGTCGACGGGTGCGGGCGAGAGTAGGCTCGTCGGACGGAGGACGCGGAGACGAAGGCTTACCGCGCGAAAAATTCGCGGAAATTCGCGGAAAATTTTTTACGTGTGCATCGGTAACGCGCGTCGACCTCGGCGGAGGATAACTTACCGACCACCACCGGCAGTGGTCGGTAACGCTCGGGGGGTATAAGCTGCCGCGTTAAAAATGAAACCTGAATTTCGGCGCTTCCACGGTTCAGGGCTGAAAAGGGCCCGAAAGAAAATAACTGATCCAAACGTTCGAATTTAACGCCAATTTCGCGACGCTGACTTCGCATCGATGGCGAGTGCCGCCACAGTCGCCGCGTTTACTCTCCCTTGATAGTTGAGCGAATGGACTTGTAACTTCGAGGTTACGAATCCGACTCTACGTTTAGGTTTACATTTTCCATTAATTTTAAAGGGTGAGGAAGGGTTGGGGGGGGATGGCGATGACAGACCAATTGCGCACCTCCCGGCCACCATCGTCGCTACCGACGACCTCGACCTCGAGCCGAGCGGGGCCGAAGGCCCGACGGGCTCCCGGAAATTTCGGAAAGGCGATATACCTTTAATTCCTAGTTGGACGTAACTTTCTCGATGACGTCAAATTAGTGAAAAATCAAAGTTTCTTTGTCGCCGTATAGCTCGAGAACGGGTCGACGGGTGCGGGCGAGAGTAGGCTCGTCGGACGGAGGACGCGGAGACGAAGGCTAACCGCACGAAAAATTCGCGAAAATTCGCGGAAAATTTTTTACGTGTGCATCGGTAACGAGCGTCGACCTCGGCGGAGGATAACTTACCGACCACCACCGGCAGTGGTCGGTAACGCTCGGGGGGTATAAGCTGCCGCGTTAAAAATGAAACCCGAATATCGGCGCTTCCACGATTCAGGGCTGAAAGGGGCCCGAAAGAAAATAACTGATTCAAACGTTCGAATTTAACGCCAACTTCGCGACGCTGACATTGCATCGGCGGCGAGTGATGCCACAGTCGCCGCGTTTACTCTCCCTTGATAGTTGAGCGAATGGACTTGTAACTTCGAGGTTACAAATCCGACTCTACGTTTAGGTTTACATTTTCCATTAATTTTAAAGGGTGAGGGGGGTTTGGGGGGGAGGATGGCGATGACAGACCAATTGCGCACCTCCCCGCCACCATCGTCGCTACCGACGACCTCGACCTCGAGCCGAGCGGGGCCGAAGGCCCGACGGGCTCCCGGAAATTTCGGAAAGGCGATATACCTTTAATTCCCAGTTGCCCGTAACTTTCTCGATGACGTCAAATTAGTGAAAAATCAAAGTTTCTTTGTCGCCGTATAGCTCGAGAACGGGTCGACGGGTGCGGGCGAGAGTAGGCTCGTCGGACGGAGGACGCGGAGACGAAGGCTTACCGCGCGAAAAATTCGCGTAAATTCGCGGAAAATTTTTCACGTGTGCATCGGTAACACGCGTCGACCTCGGCGGAGGATAACTTACCGACCACCACCGGCAGTGGTCGGTAACGGCTCGGGGGGTATAAGCTGCCGCGTTAAAAATGAAACCCGAATTTCGGCGCTTCCACGGTTCAGGGCTGAAAAGGGCCCGACAGAAAATAACTGATTCAAACGTTCGAATTTAACGCCAACTTCGCGACGCTGACATCGCATCGGCGGCGAGTGCCGCCACAGTCGCCGCGTTTACTCTCCCTTGATAGTTGAGCGAATGGACTTGTAACTTCGAGGTTACAAATCCGACTCTACGTTTAGGTTTACATTTTCCATTAATTTTAAAGGGTGAGGGGGGGTTGGGGGGAGGATGGCGATGACAGACCAATTGCGCACCTTCCCGCCACCATCGTCGCTACCGACGACCTCGACCTCGAGCCGAGCGGGGCCGAAGGCCCGACGGGCTCCCGGAAATTTCGGAAAGGCGATATACCTTTAATTCCCAGTTGGCCGTAACTTTCTCGATGACGTCAAATTAGTGAAAAATCAAAGTTTCTTTGTCGCCGTATAGCTCGAGAACGGGTCGACGGGTGCGGGCGAGAGTAGGCTCGTCGGACGGAGGACGCGGAGACGAAGGCTTACCGCGCGAAAAATTCGCGAAAATTCGCGGAAATTTTTTTACGTGTGCATCGGTAACGCGCGTCGACCTCGGCGGAGGATAACTTACCGACCACCACCGGCAGTGGTCGGTAACGGCTCGGGGGGTATAAGCTGCCGCGTTAAAAATGAAACCCGAATTTCGGCTCTTCCACGGTTCAGGGCTGAAAAGGGCCCGAAAGAAAATAACTGATTCAAACGTTCGAATTTAACGCCAACTTCGCGACGCTGACATCGCATCGGCGGCGAGTGCCGCCACAGTCGCCGCGTTTACTCTCCCTTGATAGTTGAGCGAATGGACTTGTAACTTCGAGGTTACAAATCCGACTCTACGTTTAGGTTTACATTTTCCATTAATTTTAGAGGGTGAGGGGGGGTTGGGGGGAGGATGGCGATGACAGACCAATTGCGCACCTCCCCGCCACCATCGTCGCTACCGACGGCCTCGACCTCGAGCCGAGCGGGGCCGAAGGCCCGACGGGCTCCCGGAAATTTCGGAAAGGCGATATACCTTTAATTCCCAGTTGGCCGTAACTTTCTCGATGACGTCAAATTAGTGAGAAATCAAAGTTTCTTTGTCGCCGTATAGCTCGAGAACGGGTCGACGGGTGCGGGCGAGAGTAGGCTCGTCGGACGGAGGACGCGGAGACGAAGGCTTACCGCGCGAAAAATTCGCGAAAATTCGCGGAAATTTTTTTACGTGTGCATCGGTAACGCGCGTCGACCTCGGCGGAGGATAACTTACCGACCACCACCGGCAGTGGTCGGTAACGGCTCGGGGGGTATAAGCTGCCGCGTTAAAAATGAAACCCGAATTTCGGCTCTTCCACGGTTCAGGGCTGAAAAGGGCCCGAAAGAAAATAACTGATTCAAACGTTCGAATTTAACGCCAACTTCGCGACGCTGACATCGCATCGGCGGCGAGTGCCGCCACAGTCGCCGCGTTTACTCTCCCTTGATAGTTGAGCGAATGGACTTGTAACTTCGAGGTTACAAATCCGACTCTACGTTTAGGTTTACATTTTCCATTAATTTTAGAGGGTGAGGGGGGGTTGGGGGGAGGATGGCGATGACAGACCAATTGCGCACCTCCCCGCCACCATCGTCGCTACCGACGGCCTCGACCTCGAGCCGAGCGGGGCCGAAGGCCCGACGGGCTCCCGGAAATTTCGGAAAGGCGATATACCTTTAATTCCCAGTTGGCCGTAACTTTCTCGATGACGTCAAATTAGTGAGAAATCAAAGTTTCTTTGTCGCCGTATAGCTCGAGAACGGGTCGACGGGTGCGGGCGAGAGTAGGCTCGTCGGACGGAGGACGCGGAGACGAAGGCTTACCGCGCGAAAAATTCGCGGAAATTCGCGGAAAATTTTTTACGTGTGCATCGGTAACGCGCGTCGACCTCGGCGGAGGATAACTTACCGACCACCACCGGCAGTGGTCGGTAACGCTCGGGGGGTATAAGCTGCCGCGTTAAAAATGAAACCTGAATTTCGGCGCTTCCACGGTTCAGGGCTGAAAAGGGCCCGAAAGAAAATAACTGATCCAAACGTTCGAATTTAACGCCAATTTCGCGACGCTGACTTCGCATCGATGGCGAGTGCCGCCACAGTCGCCGCGTTTACTCTCCCTTGATAGTTGAGCGAATGGACTTGTAACTTCGAGGTTACGAATCCGACTCTACGTTTAGGTTTACATTTTCCATTAATTTTAAAGGGTGAGGAAGGGTTGGGGGGGGATGGCGATGACAGACCAATTGCGCACCTCCCGGCCACCATCGTCGCTACCGACGACCTCGACCTCGAGCCGAGCGGGGCCGAAGGCCCGACGGGCTCCCGGAAATTTCGGAAAGGCGATATACCTTTAATTCCTAGTTGGCCGTAACTTTCTCGATGACGTCAAATTAGTGAAAAATCAAAGTTTCTTTGTCGCCGTATAGCTCGAGAACGGGTCGACGGGTGCGGGCGAGAGTAGGCTCGTCGGACGGAGGACGCGGAGACGAAGGCTTACCGCGCGAAAAATTCGCGAAAATTCGCGGAAAATTTTTTACGTGTGCATCGGTAACGCGCGTCAACCTCGGCGGAGGATAACTTACCGACCACCACCGGCAGTGGTCGGTAACGGCTCGGGGGGTATAAGCTGCCGCGTTAAAAATGAAACCCGAATTTCGGCGCTTCCACGGTTCAGGGCTGAAAAGGGCCCGAAAGAAAATAACTGATTCAAACGTTCGAATTTAACGCCAACTTCGCGACGCTGACATCGCATCGGCGGCGAGTGCCGCCACAGTCGCCGCGTTTACTCTCCCTTGATAGTTGAGCGAATGGACTTGTAACTTCGAGGTTACAAATCCGACTCTACGTTTAGGTTTACATTTTCCATTAATTTTAAAGGGTGAGGGGGGGTTGGGGGGAGGATGGCGATGACAGACCAATTGCGCACCTCCCCGCCACCATCGTCGCTACCGACGACCTCGACCTCGAGCCGAGCGGGGCCGAAGGCCCGACGGGCTCCCGGAAATTTCGGAAAGGCGATATACCTTTAATTCCCAGTTGGCCGTAACTTTCTCGATGACGTCAAATTAGTGAAAAATCAAAGTTTCTTTGTCGCCGTATAGCTCGAGAACGGGTCGACGGGTGCGGGCGAGAGTAGGCTCGTCGGACGGAGGACGCGGAGACGAAGGCTTACCGCGCGAAAAATTCGCTAAAATTCGCGGAAATTTTTTTACGTGTGCATCGGTAACGCGCGTCGACCTCGGCGGAGGATAACTTACCGACCACCACCGGCAGTGGTCGGTAACGGCTCGGGGGGTATAAGCTGCCGCGTTAAAAATGAAACCCGAATTTCGGCTCTTCCACGGTTCAGGGCTGAAAAGGGCCCGAAAGAAAATAACTGATTCAAACGTTCGAATTTAACGCCAACTTCGCGACGCTGACATCGCATCGGCGGCGAGTGCCGCCACAGTCGCCGCGTTTACTCTCCCTTGATAGTTGAGCGAATGGACTTGTAACTTCGAGGTTACAAATCCGACTCTACGTTTAGGTTTACATTTTCCATTAATTTTAAAGGGTGAGGGGGGGTTGGGGGGGAGGATGGCGATGACAGACCAATTGCGCACCTCCCCGACACCATCGTCGCTACCGACGGCCTCGACCTCGAGCCGAGCGGGGCCGAAGGCCCGACGGGCTCCCGGAAATTTCGGAAAGGCGATATACCTTTAATTCCCAGTTTTACGTAACTTTCTCGATGACGTCAAATTAGTGAAAAATCAAAGTTTCTTTGTCGCCGTATAGCTCGAGAACGGGTCGACGGGTGCGGGCGAGAGTAGGCTCGTCGGACGGAGGACGCGGAGACGAAGGCTAACCGCACGAAAAATTCGCGAAAATTCGCGGAAAATTTTTTACGTGTGCATCGGTAACGCGCGTCGTTCTCGGCGGAGGATAACTTACCGACCACCACCGGCAGTGGTCGGTAACGCTCGGGGGGTATAAGCTGCCGCGTTTAAAATGAAACCCGAATTTCGGCGCTTCCACGGTTCAGGGCTGAAAAGGGCCCGAAAGAAAATAACTGATCCAAACGTTCGAATTTAACGCCAACTTCGCGACGCTGACTTCGCATCGATAGCGAGTGCCGCCACAGTCGCCGCGTTTACTCTCCCTTGATAGTTGAGCGAATGGACTTGTAACTTCGAGGTTACAAATCCGACTCTACGTTTAGGTTTACATTTTCCATTAATTTTAGAGGGTGAGGGGGGGTTGGGGGGAGGATGGCGATGACAGACCAATTGCGCACCTCCCCGCCACCATCGTCGCTACCGACGGCCTCGACCTCGAGCCGAGCGGGGCCGAAGGCCCGACGGGCTCCCGGAAATTTCGGAAAGGCGATATACCTTTAATTCCCAGTTGGCCGTAACTTTCTCGATGACGTCAAATTAGTGAGAAATCAAAGTTTCTTTGTCGCCGTATAGCTCGAGAACGGGTCGACGGGTGCGGGCGAGAGTAGGCTCGTCGGACGGAGGACGCGGAGACGAAGGCTTACCGCGCGAAAAATTCGCGGAAATTCGCGGAAAATTTTTTACGTGTGCATCGGTAACGCGCGTCGACCTCGGCGGAGGATAACTTACCGACCACCACCGGCAGTGGTCGGTAACGCTCGGGGGGTATAAGCTGCCGCGTTAAAAATGAAACCTGAATTTCGGCGCTTCCACGGTTCAGGGCTGAAAAGGGCCCGAAAGAAAATAACTGATCCAAACGTTCGAATTTAACGCCAATTTCGCGACGCTGACTTCGCATCGATGGCGAGTGCCGCCACAGTCGCCGCGTTTACTCTCCCTTGATAGTTGAGCGAATGGACTTGTAACTTCGAGGTTACGAATCCGACTCTACGTTTAGGTTTACATTTTCCATTAATTTTAAAGGGTGAGGAAGGGTTGGGGGGGGATGGCGATGACAGACCAATTGCGCACCTCCCGGCCACCATCGTCGCTACCGACGACCTCGACCTCGAGCCGAGCGGGGCCGAAGGCCCGACGGGCTCCCGGAAATTTCGGAAAGGCGATATACCTTTAATTCCTAGTTGGACGTAACTTTCTCGATGACGTCAAATTAGTGAAAAATCAAAGTTTCTTTGTCGCCGTATAGCTCGAGAACGGGTCGACGGGTGCGGGCGAGAGTAGGCTCGTCGGACGGAGGACGCGGAGACGAAGGCTAACCGCACGAAAAATTCGCGAAAATTCGCGGAAAATTTTTTACGTGTGCATCGGTAACGAGCGTCGACCTCGGCGGAGGATAACTTACCGACCACCACCGGCAGTGGTCGGTAACGCTCGGGGGGTATAAGCTGCCGCGTTAAAAATGAAACCCGAATATCGGCGCTTCCACGATTCAGGGCTGAAAGGGGCCCGAAAGAAAATAACTGATTCAAACGTTCGAATTTAACGCCAACTTCGCGACGCTGACATTGCATCGGCGGCGAGTGATGCCACAGTCGCCGCGTTTACTCTCCCTTGATAGTTGAGCGAATGGACTTGTAACTTCGAGGTTACAAATCCGACTCTACGTTTAGGTTTACATTTTCCATTAATTTTAAAGGGTGAGGGGGGTTTGGGGGGGAGGATGGCGATGACAGACCAATTGCGCACCTCCCCGCCACCATCGTCGCTACCGACGACCTCGACCTCGAGCCGAGCGGGGCCGAAGGCCCGACGGGCTCCCGGAAATTTCGGAAAGGCGATATACCTTTAATTCCCAGTTGCCCGTAACTTTCTCGATGACGTCAAATTAGTGAAAAATCAAAGTTTCTTTGTCGCCGTATAGCTCGAGAACGGGTCGACGGGTGCGGGCGAGAGTAGGCTCGTCGGACGGAGGACGCGGAGACGAAGGCTTACCGCGCGAAAAATTCGCGTAAATTCGCGGAAAATTTTTCACGTGTGCATCGGTAACACGCGTCGACCTCGGCGGAGGATAACTTACCGACCACCACCGGCAGTGGTCGGTAACGGCTCGGGGGGTATAAGCTGCCGCGTTAAAAATGAAACCCGAATTTCGGCGCTTCCACGGTTCAGGGCTGAAAAGGGCCCGACAGAAAATAACTGATTCAAACGTTCGAATTTAACGCCAACTTCGCGACGCTGACATCGCATCGGCGGCGAGTGCCGCCACAGTCGCCGCGTTTACTCTCCCTTGATAGTTGAGCGAATGGACTTGTAACTTCGAGGTTACAAATCCGACTCTACGTTTAGGTTTACATTTTCCATTAATTTTAAAGGGTGAGGGGGGGTTGGGGGGAGGATGGCGATGACAGACCAATTGCGCACCTTCCCGCCACCATCGTCGCTACCGACGACCTCGACCTCGAGCCGAGCGGGGCCGAAGGCCCGACGGGCTCCCGGAAATTTCGGAAAGGCGATATACCTTTAATTCCCAGTTGGCCGTAACTTTCTCGATGACGTCAAATTAGTGAAAAATCAAAGTTTCTTTGTCGCCGTATAGCTCGAGAACGGGTCGACGGGTGCGGGCGAGAGTAGGCTCGTCGGACGGAGGACGCGGAGACGAAGGCTTACCGCGCGAAAAATTCGCGAAAATTCGCGGAAATTTTTTTACGTGTGCATCGGTAACGCGCGTCGACCTCGGCGGAGGATAACTTACCGACCACCACCGGCAGTGGTCGGTAACGGCTCGGGGGGTATAAGCTGCCGCGTTAAAAATGAAACCCGAATTTCGGCTCTTCCACGGTTCAGGGCTGAAAAGGGCCCGAAAGAAAATAACTGATTCAAACGTTCGAATTTAACGCCAACTTCGCGACGCTGACATCGCATCGGCGGCGAGTGCCGCCACAGTCGCCGCGTTTACTCTCCCTTGATAGTTGAGCGAATGGACTTGTAACTTCGAGGTTACAAATCCGACTCTACGTTTAGGTTTACATTTTCCATTAATTTTAGAGGGTGAGGGGGGGTTGGGGGGAGGATGGCGATGACAGACCAATTGCGCACCTCCCCGCCACCATCGTCGCTACCGACGGCCTCGACCTCGAGCCGAGCGGGGCCGAAGGCCCGACGGGCTCCCGGAAATTTCGGAAAGGCGATATACCTTTAATTCCCAGTTGGCCGTAACTTTCTCGATGACGTCAAATTAGTGAGAAATCAAAGTTTCTTTGTCGCCGTATAGCTCGAGAACGGGTCGACGGGTGCGGGCGAGAGTAGGCTCGTCGGACGGAGGACGCGGAGACGAAGGCTTACCGCGCGAAAAATTCGCGAAAATTCGCGGAAATTTTTTTACGTGTGCATCGGTAACGCGCGTCGACCTCGGCGGAGGATAACTTACCGACCACCACCGGCAGTGGTCGGTAACGGCTCGGGGGGTATAAGCTGCCGCGTTAAAAATGAAACCCGAATTTCGGCTCTTCCACGGTTCAGGGCTGAAAAGGGCCCGAAAGAAAATAACTGATTCAAACGTTCGAATTTAACGCCAACTTCGCGACGCTGACATCGCATCGGCGGCGAGTGCCGCCACAGTCGCCGCGTTTACTCTCCCTTGATAGTTGAGCGAATGGACTTGTAACTTCGAGGTTACAAATCCGACTCTACGTTTAGGTTTACATTTTCCATTAATTTTAGAGGGTGAGGGGGGGTTGGGGGGAGGATGGCGATGACAGACCAATTGCGCACCTCCCCGCCACCATCGTCGCTACCGACGGCCTCGACCTCGAGCCGAGCGGGGCCGAAGGCCCGACGGGCTCCCGGAAATTTCGGAAAGGCGATATACCTTTAATTCCCAGTTGGCCGTAACTTTCTCGATGACGTCAAATTAGTGAGAAATCAAAGTTTCTTTGTCGCCGTATAGCTCGAGAACGGGTCGACGGGTGCGGGCGAGAGTAGGCTCGTCGGACGGAGGACGCGGAGACGAAGGCTTACCGCGCGAAAAATTCGCGGAAATTCGCGGAAAATTTTTTACGTGTGCATCGGTAACGCGCGTCGACCTCGGCGGAGGATAACTTACCGACCACCACCGGCAGTGGTCGGTAACGCTCGGGGGGTATAAGCTGCCGCGTTAAAAATGAAACCTGAATTTCGGCGCTTCCACGGTTCAGGGCTGAAAAGGGCCCGAAAGAAAATAACTGATCCAAACGTTCGAATTTAACGCCAATTTCGCGACGCTGACTTCGCATCGATGGCGAGTGCCGCCACAGTCGCCGCGTTTACTCTCCCTTGATAGTTGAGCGAATGGACTTGTAACTTCGAGGTTACGAATCCGACTCTACGTTTAGGTTTACATTTTCCATTAATTTTAAAGGGTGAGGAAGGGTTGGGGGGGGATGGCGATGACAGACCAATTGCGCACCTCCCGGCCACCATCGTCGCTACCGACGACCTCGACCTCGAGCCGAGCGGGGCCGAAGGCCCGACGGGCTCCCGGAAATTTCGGAAAGGCGATATACCTTTAATTCCTAGTTGGCCGTAACTTTCTCGATGACGTCAAATTAGTGAAAAATCAAAGTTTCTTTGTCGCCGTATAGCTCGAGAACGGGTCGACGGGTGCGGGCGAGAGTAGGCTCGTCGGACGGAGGACGCGGAGACGAAGGCTTACCGCGCGAAAAATTCGCGAAAATTCGCGGAAAATTTTTTACGTGTGCATCGGTAACGCGCGTCAACCTCGGCGGAGGATAACTTACCGACCACCACCGGCAGTGGTCGGTAACGGCTCGGGGGGTATAAGCTGCCGCGTTAAAAATGAAACCCGAATTTCGGCGCTTCCACGGTTCAGGGCTGAAAAGGGCCCGAAAGAAAATAACTGATTCAAACGTTCGAATTTAACGCCAACTTCGCGACGCTGACATCGCATCGGCGGCGAGTGCCGCCACAGTCGCCGCGTTTACTCTCCCTTGATAGTTGAGCGAATGGACTTGTAACTTCGAGGTTACAAATCCGACTCTACGTTTAGGTTTACATTTTCCATTAATTTTAAAGGGTGAGGGGGGGTTGGGGGGAGGATGGCGATGACAGACCAATTGCGCACCTCCCCGCCACCATCGTCGCTACCGACGACCTCGACCTCGAGCCGAGCGGGGCCGAAGGCCCGACGGGCTCCCGGAAATTTCGGAAAGGCGATATACCTTTAATTCCCAGTTGGCCGTAACTTTCTCGATGACGTCAAATTAGTGAAAAATCAAAGTTTCTTTGTCGCCGTATAGCTCGAGAACGGGTCGACGGGTGCGGGCGAGAGTAGGCTCGTCGGACGGGGGACGCGGAGACGAAGGCTTACCGCGCGAAAAATTCGCGAAAATTCGCGGAAAATTTTTTACGTGTGCATCGGTAACGCGCGTCGACCTCGGCGGAGGATAACTTACCGACCACCACCGGCAGTGGTCGGTAACGCTCGGGGGGTATAAGCTGCCGCGTTAAAAATGAAACCTGAATTTCGGCGCTTCCACGGTTCAGGGCTGAAAAGGGCCCGAAAGAAAATAACTGATCCAAACGTTCGAATTTAACGCCAATTTCGCGACGCTGACTTCGCATCGATGGCGAGTGCCGCCACAGTCGCCGCGTTTACTCTCCCTTGATAGTTGAGCGAATGGACTTGTAACTTCGAGGTTACGAATCCGACTCTACGTTTAGGTTTACATTTTCAATTAATTTTAAAGGGTGAGGAAGGGTTGGGGGGGGGGATGTCGATGACAGACCAATTGCGCACCTCCCGGCCACCATCGTCGCTACCGACGACCTCGACCTCGAGCCGAGCGGGGCCGAAGGCCCGACGGGCTCCCGGAAAATTCGGAAAGGCGATATACCTTTAATTCCTAGTTGGACGTAACTTTCTCGATGACGTCAAATTAGTGAAAAATCAAAGTTTCTTTGTCGCCGTATAGCTCGAGAACGGGTCGACGGGTGCGGGCGAGAGTAGGCTCGTCGGACGGAGGACGCGGAGACGAAGGCTAACCGCACGAAAAATTCGCAAAAATTCGCGGAAATTTTTTTACGTGTGCATCGGTAACGAGCGTCGACCTCGGCGGAGGATAACTTACCGACCACCACCGGCAGTGGTCGGTAACGCTCGGGGGGTATAAGCTGCCGCGTTAAAAATGAAACCCGAATTTCGGCGCTTCCACGATTCAGGGCTGAAAGGGGCCCGAAAGAAAATAACTGATTCAAACGTTCGAATTTAACGCCAACTTCGCGACGCTGACATTGCATCGGCGGCGAGTGATGCCACAGTCGCCGCGTTTACTCTCCCTTGATAGTTGAGCGAATGGACTTGTAACTTCGAGGTTACAAATCCGACTCTACGTTTAGGTTTACATTTTCCATTAATTTTAAAGGGTGAGGGGGGTTTGGGGGGGAGGATGGCGATGACAGACCAATTGCGCACCTCCCCGCCACCATCGTCGCTACCGACGACCTCGACCTCGAGCCGAGCGGGGCCGAAGGCCCGACGGGCTCCCGGAAATTTCGGAAAGGCGATATACCTTTAATTCCCAGTTGCCCGTAACTTTCTCGATGACGTCAAATTAGTGAAAAATCAAAGTTTCTTTGTCGCCGTATAGCTCGAGAACGGGTCGACGGGTGCGGGCGAGAGTAGGCTCGTCGGACGGAGGACGCGGAGACGAAGGCTTACCGCGCGAAAAATTCGCGTAAATTCGCGGAAAATTTTTCACGTGTGCATCGGTAACACGCGTCGACCTCGGCGGAGGATAACTTACCGACCACCACCGGCAGTGGTCGGTAACGGCTCGGGGGTTATAAGCTGCCGCGTTAAAAATGAAACCCGAATTTCGGCGCTTCCACGGTTCAGGGCTGAAAAGGGCCCGACAGAAAATAACTGATTCAAACGTTCGAATTTAACGCCAACTTCGCGACGCTGACATCGCATCGGCGGCGAGTGCCGCCACAGTCGCCGCGTTTACTCTCCCTTGATAGTTGAGCGAATGGACTTGTAACTTCGAGGTTACAAATCCGACTCTACGTTTAGGTTTACATTTTCCATTAATTTTAAAGGGTGAGGGGGGGTTGGGGGGAGGATGGCGATGACAGACCAATTGCGCACCTTCCCGCCACCATCGTCGCTACCGACGACCTCGACCTCGAGCCGAGCGGGGCCGAAGGCCCGACGGGCTCCCGGAAATTTCGGAAAGGCGATATACCTTTAATTCCCAGTTGGCCGTAACTTTCTCGATGACGTCAAATTAGTGAAAAATCAAAGTTTCTTTGTCGCCGTATAGCTCGAGAACGGGTCGACGGGTGCGGACGAGAGTAGGCTCGTCGGACGGAGGACGCGGAGACGAAGGCTTACCGCGCGAAAAATTCGCGAAAATTCGCGGAAATTTTTTTACGTGTGCATCGGTAACGCGCGTCAACCTCGGCGGAGGATAACTTACCGACCACCACCGGCAGTGGTCGGTAACGGCTCGGGGGGTATAAGCTGCCGCGTTAAAAATGAAACCCGAATTTCGGCGCTTCCACGGTTCAGGGCTGAAAAGGGCCCGAAAGAAAATAACTGATTCAAACGTTCGAATTTAAAGCCAACTTCGCGACGCTGACATCGCATCGGCGGCGAGTGCCGCCACAGTCGCCGCGTTTACTCTCCCTTGATAGTTGAGCGAATGGACTTGTAACTTCGAGGTTACAAATCCGACTCTACGTTTAGGTTTACATTTTCCATTAATTTTAAAGGGTGAGGGGGGGTTGGGGGGGAGGATGGCGATGACAGACCAATTGCGCACCTCCCCGCCACCATCGTCGCTACCGACGACCTCGACCTCGAGCCGAGCGGGGCCGAAGGCCCGACGGGCTCCCGGAAATTTCGGAAAGGCGATATACCTTTAATTTCCAGTTGGCCGTAACTTTCTCGATGACGTCAAATTAGTGAAAAATCAAAGTTTCTTTGTCGCCGTATAGCTCGAGAACGGGTCGACGGGTGCGGGCGAGAGTAGGCTCGTCGGACGGAGGACGCGGAGACGAAGGCTTACCGCGCGAAAAATTCGCGAAAATTCGCGGAAAATTTTTTACGTGTGCATCGGTAACGCGCGTCAACCTCGGCGGAGGATAACTTACCGACCACCACCGGCAGTGGTCGGTAACGGCTCGGGGGGTATAAGCTGCCGCGTTAAAAATGAAACCCGAATTTCGGCGCTTCCACGGTTCAGGGCTGAAAAGGGCCCGAAAGAAAATAACTGATTCAAACGTTCGAATTTAACGCCAACTTCGCGACGCTGACATCGCATCGGCGGCGAGTGCCGCCACAGTCGCCGCGTTTACTCTCCCTTGATAGTTGAGCGAATGGACTTGTAACTTCGAGGTTACAAATCCGACTCTACGTTTAGGTTTACATTTTCCATTAATTTTAAAGGGTGAGGGGGGGTTGGGGAGAGGATGGCGATGGCAGACCAATTGCGCACCTCCCCGCCACCATCGTCGCTACCGACGACCTCGACCTCGAGCCGAGCGGGGCCGAAGGCCCGACGGGCTCCCGGAAATTTCGGAAAGGCGATATACCTTTAATTCCCAGTTGGCCGTAACTTTCTCGATGACGTCAAATTAGTGAAAAATCAAAGTTTCTTTGTCGCCGTATAGCTCGAGAACGGGTCGACGGGTGCGGGCGAGAGTAGGCTCGTCGGACGGAGGACGCGGAGACGAAGGCTTACCGCGCGAAAAATTCGCGAAAATTCGCGGAAAATTTTTTACGTGTGCATCGGTAACGCGCGTCGACCTCGGCGGAGGATAACTTACCGACCACCACCGGCAGTGGTCGGTAACGCTCGGGGGGTATAAGCTGCCGCGTTAAAAATGAAACCTGAATTTCGGCGCTTCCACGGTTCAGGGCTGAAAAGGGCCCGAAAGAAAATAACTGATCCAAACGTTCGAATTTAACGCCAATTTCGCGACGCTGACTTCGCATCGATGGCGAGTGCCGCCACAGTCGCCGCGTTTACTCTCCCTTGATAGTTGAGCGAATGGACTTGTAACTTCGAGGTTACGAATCCGACTCTACGTTTAGGTTTACATTTTCCATTAATTTTAAAGGGTGAGGAAGGGTTGGGGGGGGGGATGTCGATGACAGACCAATTGCGCACCTCCCGGCCACCATCGTCGCTACCGACGACCTCGACCTCGAGCCGAGCGGGGCCGAAGGCCCGACGGGCTCCCGGAAATTTCGGAAAGGCGATATACCTTTAATTCCTAGTTGGACGTAACTTTCTCGATGACGTCAAATTAGTGAAAAATCAAAGTTTCTTTGTCGCCGTATAGCTCGAGAACGGGTCGACGGGTGCGGGCGAGAGTAGGCTCGTCGGACGGAGGACGCGGAGACGAAGGCTAACCGCACGAAAAATTCGCGAAAATTCGCGGAAAATTTTTTACGTGTGCATCGGTAACGAGCGTCGACCTCGGCGGAGGATAACTTACCGACCACCACCGGCAGTGGTCGGTAACGCTCGGGGGGTATAAGCTGCCGCGTTAAAAATGAAACCCGAATTTCGGCGCTTCCACGATTCAGGGCTGAAAGGGGCCCGAAAGAAAATAACTGATTCAAACGTTCGAATTTAACGCCAACTTCGCGACGCTGACATTGCATCGGCGGCGAGTGATGCCACAGTCGCCGCGTTTACTCTCCCTTGATAGTTGAGCGAATGGACTTGTAACTTCGAGGTTACAAATCCGACTCTACGTTTAGGTTTACATTTTCCATTAATTTTAAAGGGTGAGGGGGGTTTGGGGGGGAGGATGGCGATGACAGACCAATTGCGCACCTCCCCGCCACCATCGTCGCTACCGACGACCTCGACCTCGAGCCGAGCGGGGCCGAAGGCCCGACGGGCTCCCGGAAATTTCGGAAAGGCGATATACCTTTAATTCCCAGTTGCCCGTAACTTTCTCGATGACGTCAAATTAGTGAAAAATCAAAGTTTCTTTGTCGCCGTATAGCTCGAGAACGGGTCGACGGGTGCGGGCGAGAGTAGGCTCGTCGGACGGAGGACGCGGAGACGAAGGCTTACCGCGCGAAAAATTCGCGTAAATTCGCGGAAAATTTTTCACGTGTGCATCGGTAACACGCGTCGACCTCGGCGGAGGATAACTTACCGACCACCACCGGCAGTGGTCGGTAACGGCTCGGGGGGTATAAGCTGCCGCGTTAAAAATGAAACCCGAATTTCGGCGCTTCCACGGTTCAGGGCTGAAAAGGGCCCGACAGAAAATAACTGATTCAAACGTTCGAATGTAACGCCAACTTCGCGACGCTGACATCGCATCGGCGGCGAGTGCCGCCACAGTCGCCGCGTTTACTCTCCCTTGATAGTTGAGCGAATGGACTTGTAACTTCGAGGTTACAAATCCGACTCTACGTTTAGGTTTACATTTTCCATTAATTTTAAAGGGTGAGGGGGGGTTGGGGGGAAGATGGCGATGACAGACCAATTGCGCACCTTCCCGCCACCATCGTCGCTACCGACGACCTCGACCTCGAGCCGAGCGGGGCCGAAGGCCCGACGGGCTCCCGGAAATTTCGGAAAGGCGATATACCTTTAATTCCCAGTTGGCCGTAACTTTCTCGATGACGTCAAATTAGTGAAAAATCAAAGTTTCTTTGTCGCCGTATAGCTCGAGAACGGGTCGACGGGTGCGGGCGAGAGTAGGCTCGTCGGACGGAGGACGCGGAGACGAAGGCTTACCGCGCGAAAAATTCGCGAAAATTCGCGGAAATTTTTTTACGTGTGCATCGGTAACGCGCGTCAACCTCGGCGGAGGATAACTTACCGACCACCACCGGCAGTGGTCGGTAACGGCTCGGGGGGTATAAGCTGCCGCGTTAAAAATGAAACCCGAATTTCGGCGCTTCCACGGTTCAGGGCTGAAAAGGGCCCGAAAGAAAATAACTGATTCAAACGTTCGAATTTAACGCCAACTTCGCGACGCTGACATCGCATCGGCGGCGAGTGCCGCCACAGTCGCCGCGTTTACTCTCCCTTGATAGTTGAGCGAATGGACTTGTAACTTCGAGGTTACAAATCCGACTCTACGTTTAGGTTTACATTTTCCATTAATTTTAAAGGGTGAGGGGGGGTTGGGGGGAGGATGGCGATGACAGACCAATTGCGCACCTCCCCGCCACCATCGTCGCTACCGACGACCTCGACCTCGAGCCGAGCGGGGCCGAAGGCCCGACGGGCTCCCGGAAATTTCGGAAAGGCGATATACCTTTAATTCCCAGTTGGCCGTAACTTTCTCGATGACGTCAAATTAGTGAAAAATCAAAGTTTCTTTGTCGCCGTATAGCTCGAGAACGGGTCGACGGGTGCGGGCGAGAGTAGGCTCGTCGGACGGAGGACGCGGAGACGAAGGCTTACCGCGCGAAAAATTCGCGAAAATTCGCGGAAAATTTTTTACGTGTGCATCGGTAACGCGCGTCGACCTCGGCGGAGGATAACTTACCGACCACCACCGGCAGTGGTCGGTAACGCTCGGGGGGTATAAGCTGCCGCGTTAAAAATGAAACCTGAATTTCGGCGCTTCCACGGTTCAGGGCTGAAAAGGGCCCGAAAGAAAATAACTGATCCAAACGTTCGAATTTAACGCCAATTTCGCGACGCTGACTTCGCATCGATGGCGAGTGCCGCCACAGTCGCCGCGTTTACTCTCCCTTGATAGTTGAGCGAATGGACTTGTAACTTCGAGGTTACGAATCCGACTCTACGTTTAGGTTTACATTTTCCATTAATTTTAAAGCGTGAGGAAGGGTTGGAGGGGGATGGCGATGACAGACCAATTGCGCACCTCCCGGCCACCATCGTCGCTACCGACGACCTCGACCTCGAGCCGAGCGGGGCCGAAGGCCCGACGGGCTCCCGGAAATTTCGGAAAGGCGATATACCTTTAATTCCTAGTTGGCCGTAACTTTCTCGATGACGTCAAATTAGTGAAAAATCAAAGTTTCTTTGTCGCCGTATAGCTCGAGAACGGGTCGACGGGTGCGGGCGAGAGTAGGCTCGTCGGACGGAGGACGCGGAGACGAAGGCTAACCGCACGAAAAATTCGCGAAAATTCGCGGAAAATTTTTTACGTGTGCATCGGTAACGCGCGTCTACCTCGGCGGAGGATAACTTACCGACCACCACCGGCAGTGGTCGGTAACGGCTCGGGGGGTATAAGCTGCCGCGTTAAAAATGAAACCCGAATTTCGGCGCTTCCACGGTTCAGGGCTGAAAAGGGCCCGAAAGAAAATAACTGATCCAAACGTTCGAATTTAACGCCAACTTCGCGACGCTGACATCGCATCGGCGGCGAGTGCCGCCACAGTCGCCGCGTTTACTCTCCCTTCATAGTTGAGCGAATGGACTTGTAACTGCGAGGTTACGAATCCGACTCTACGTTTAGGTTTACATTTTCCATTAATTTTAAAGGGTGAGGGGGGGTTGGGGGGGAGGATGGCGATGACAGACCAATTGCGCACCTCCCCGCCACCATCGTCGCTACCGACGACCTCGACCTCGAGCCGAGCGGGGCCGAAGGCCCGACGGGCTCCCGGAAATTTCAGAAAGGCGATATACCTTTAATTCCCAGTTGGCCGTAACTTTCTCGATGACGTCAAATTAGTGAAAAATCAAAGTTTCTTTGTCGCCGTATAGCTCGAGAACGGGTCGACGGGTGCGGGCGAGAGTAGGCTCGTCGGACGGAGGACGCGGAGACGAAGGCTTACCGCGCGAAAAATTCGCGGAAAATTTTTTACGTGTGCATCGGTAACGCGCGTCGACCTCGGCGGAGGATAACTTACCGACCACCACCGGCAGTGGTCGGTAACGGCTCGGGGGGTATAAGATGCCGCGTTAAAAATGAAACCCGAATTTCGGCTTTCCACGGTTCAGGGCTGAAAAGGGCCCGAAAGAAAATAACTGATCCAAACGTTCGAATTTAACGCCAACTTCGCGACGCTGACATCGCATCGGCGGCGAGTGCCGCCACAGTCGCCGCGTTTACTCTCCCTTGATAGTTGAGCGAATGGACTTGTAACTTCGAGGTTACAAATCCGACTCTACGTTTAGGTTTACATTTTCCATTAATTTTAAAGGGTGAGGAAGGGTTGGGGGGGGGGGATGGCGATGACAGACCAATTGCGCACCTCCCGGCCACCATCGTCGCTACCGACGACCTCGACCTCGAGCCGAGCGGGGCCGAAGGCCCGACGGGCTCCCGGAAATTTCGGAAAGGCGATATACCTTTAATTCCTAGTTGGACGTAACTTTCTCGATGACGTCAAATTAGTGAAAAATCAAAGTTTCTTTGTCGCCGTATAGCTCGAGAACGGGTCGACGGGTGCGGGCGAGAGTAGGCTCGTCGGACGGAGGACGCGGAGACGAAGGCTAACCGCACGAAAAATTCGCGAAAATTCGCGGAAAATTTTTTACGTGTGCATCGGTAACGAGCGTCGACCTCGGCGGAGGATAACTTACCGACCACCACCGGCAGTGGTCGGTAACGCTCGGGGGGTATAAGCTGCCGCGTTAAAAATGAAACCCGAATTTCGGCGCTTCCACGATTCAGGGCTGAAAGGGGCCCGAAAGAAAATAACTGATTCAAACGTTCGAATTTAACGCCAACTTCGCGACGCTGACATTGCATCGGCGGCGAGTGATGCCACAGTCGCCGCGTTTACTCTCCCTTGATAGTTGAGCGAATGGACTTGTAACTTCGAGGTTACAAATCCGACTCTACGTTTAGGTTTACATTTTCCATTAATTTTAAAGGGTGAGGGGGGTTTGGGGGGGAGGATGGCGATGACAGACCAATTGCGCACCTCCCCGCCACCATCGTCGCTACCGACGACCTCGACCTCGAGCCGAGCGGGGCCGAAGGCCCGACGGGCTCCCGGAAATTTCGGAAAGGCGATATACCTTTAATTCCCAGTTGCCCGTAACTTTCTCGATGACGTCAAATTAGTGAAAAATCAAAGTTTCTTTGTCGCCGTATAGCTCGAGAACGGGTCGACGGGTGCGGGCGAGAGTAGGCTCGTCGGACGGAGGACGCGGAGACGAAGGCTTACCGCGCGAAAAATTCGCGTAAATTCGCGGAAAATTTTTCACGTGTGCATCGGTAACACGCGTCGACCTCGGCGGAGGATAACTTACCGACCACCACCGGCAGTGGTCGGTAACGCTCGGGGGGTATAAGCTGCCGCGTTAAAAATGAAACCTGAATTTCGGCGCTTCCACGGTTCAGGGCTGAAAAGGGCCCGAAAGAAAATAACTGATCCAAACGTTCGAATTTAACGCCAATTTCGCGACGCTGACTTCGCATCGATGGCGAGTGCCGCCACAGTCGCCGCGTTTACTCTCCCTTGATAGTTGAGCGAATGGACTTGTAACTTCGAGGTTACGAATCCGACTCTACGTTTAGGTTTACATTTTCCATTAATTTTAAAGCGTGAGGAAGGGTTGGAGGGGGATGGCGATGACAGACCAATTGCGCACCTCCCGGCCACCATCGTCGCTACCGACGACCTCGACCTCGAGCCGAGCGGGGCCGAAGGCCCGACGGGCTCCCGGAAATTTCGGAAAGGCGATATACCTTTAATTCCTAGTTGGCCGTAACTTTCTCGATGACGTCAAATTAGTGAAAAATCAAAGTTTCTTTGTCGCCGTATAGCTCGAGAACGGGTCGACGGGTGCGGGCGAGAGTAGGCTCGTCGGACGGAGGACGCGGAGACGAAGGCTAACCGCACGAAAAATTCGCGAAAATTCGCGGAAAATTTTTTACGTGTGCATCGGTAACGCGCGTCTACCTCGGCGGAGGATAACTTACCGACCACCACCGGCAGTGGTCGGTAACGGCTCGGGGGGTATAAGCTGCCGCGTTAAAAATGAAACCCGAATTTCGGCGCTTCCACGGTTCAGGGCTGAAAAGGGCCCGAAAGAAAATAACTGATCCAAACGTTCGAATTTAACGCCAACTTCGCGACGCTGACATCGCATCGGCGGCGAGTGCCGCCACAGTCGCCGCGTTTACTCTCCCTTCATAGTTGAGCGAATGGACTTGTAACTGCGAGGTTACGAATCCGACTCTACGTTTAGGTTTACATTTTCCATTAATTTTAAAGGGTGAGGGGGGTTTGGGGGGGAGGATGGCGATGACAGACCAATTGCGCACCTCCCCGCCACCATCGTCGCTACCGACGACCTCGACCTCGAGCCGAGCGGGGCCGAAGGCCCGACGGGCTCCCGGAAATTTCGGAAAGGCGATATACCTTTAATTCCCAGTTGCCCGTAACTTTCTCGATGACGTCAAATTAGTGAAAAATCAAAGTTTCTTTGTCGCCGTATAGCTCGAGAACGGGTCGACGGGTGCGGGCGAGAGTAGGCTCGTCGGACGGAGGACGCGGAGACGAAGGCTTACCGCGCGAAAAATTCGCGTAAATTCGCGGAAAATTTTTCACGTGTGCATCGGTAACACGCGTCGACCTCGGCGGAGGATAACTTACCGACCACCACCGGCAGTGGTCGGTAACGGCTCGGGGGGTATAAGCTGCCGCGTTAAAAATGAAACCCGAATTTCGGCGCTTCCACGGTTCAGGGCTGAAAAGGGCCCGAAAGAAAATAACTGATTCAAACGTTCGAATTTAACGCCAACTTCGCGACGCTGACATCGCATCGGCGGCGAGTGCCGCCACAGTCGCCGCGTTTACTCTCCCTTGATAGTTGAGCGAATGGACTTGTAACTTCGAGGTTACAAATCCGACTCTACGTTTAGGTTTACATTTTCCATTAATTTTAGAGGGTGAGGGGGGGTTGGGGGGAGGATGGCGATGACAGACCAATTGCGCACCTCCCCGCCACCATCGTCGCTACCGACGGCCTCGACCTCGAGCCGAGCGGGGCCGAAGGCCCGACGGGCTCCCGGAAATTTCGGAAAGGCGATATACCTTTAATTCCCAGTTGGCCGTAACTTTCTCGATGACGTCAAATTAGTGAGAAATCAAAGTTTCTTTGTCGCCGTATAGCTCGAGAACGGGTCGACGGGTGCGGGCGAGAGTAGGCTCGTCGGACGGAGGACGCGGAGACGAAGGCTTACCGCGCGAAAAATTCGCGGAAATTCGCGGAAAATTTTTTACGTGTGCATCGGTAACGCGCGTCGACCTCGGCGGAGGATAACTTACCGACCACCACCGGCAGTGGTCGGTAACGCTCGGGGGGTATAAGCTGCCGCGTTAAAAATGAAACCTGAATTTCGGCGCTTCCACGGTTCAGGGCTGAAAAGGGCCCGAAAGAAAATAACTGATCCAAACGTTCGAATTTAACGCCAATTTCGCGACGCTGACTTCGCATCGATGGCGAGTGCCGCCACAGTCGCCGCGTTTACTCTCCCTTGATAGTTGAGCGAATGGACTTGTAACTTCGAGGTTACAAATCCGACTCTACGTTTAGGTTTACATTTTCCATTAATTTTAAAGGGTGAGGGGGGGTTGGGGGGGAGGATGGCGATGACAGACCAATTGCGCACCTCCCCGCCACCATCGTCGCTACCGACGACCTCGACCTCGAGCCGAGCGGGGCCGAAGGCCCGTCGGGCTCCCGGAAATTTCGGAAAGGCGATATACCTTTAATTTCCAGTTGGCCGTAACTTTCTCGATGACGTCAAATTAGTGAAAAATCAAAGTTTCTTTGTCGCCGTATAGCTCGAGAACGGGTTGACGGGTGCGGGCGAGAGTAGGCTCGTCGGACGGAGGACGCGGAGACGAAGGCTTACCGCGCGAAAAATTCGCGAAAATTCGCGGAAAATTTTTTACGTGTGCATCGGTAACGCGCGTCAACCTCGGCGGAGGATAACTTACCGACCACCACCGGCAGTGGTCGGTAACGGCTCGGGGGGTATAAGCTGCCGCGTTAAAAATGAAACCCGAATTTCGGCGCTTCCACGGTTCAGGGCTGAAAAGGGCCCGAAAGAAAATAACTGATTCAAACGTTCGAATTTAACGCCAACTTCGCGACGCTGACATCGCATCGGCGGCGAGTGCCGCCACAGTCGCCGCGTTTACTCTCCCTTGATAGTTGAGCGAATGGACTTGTAACTTCGAGGTTACAAATCCGACTCTACGTTTAGGTTTACATTTTCCATTAATTTTAAAGGGTGAGGGGGGGTTGGGGGGAGGATGGCGATGACAGACCAATTGCGCACCTCCCCGCCACCATCGTCGCTACCGACGACCTCGACCTCGAGCCGAGCGGGGCCGAAGGCCCGACGGGCTCCCGGAAATTTCGGAAAGGCGATATACCTTTAATTCCCAGTTGGCCGTAACTTTCTCGATGACGTCAAATTAGTGAAAAATCAAAGTTTCTTTGTCGCCGTATAGCTCGAGAACGGGTCGACGGGTGCGGGCGAGAGTAGGCTCGTCGGACGGAGGACGCGGAGACGAAGGCTTACCGCGCGAAAAATTCGCGAAAATTTGCGGAAAATTTTTTACGTGTGCATCGGTAACGCGCGTCGACCTCGGCGGAGGATAACTTACCGACCACCACCGGCAGTGGTCGGTAACGCTCGGGGGGTATAAGCTGCCGCGTTAAAAATGAAACCTGAATTTCGGCGCTTCCACGGTTCAGGGCTGAAAAGGGCCCGAAAGAAAATAACTGATCCAAACGTTCGAATTTAACGCCAATTTCGCGACGCTGACTTCGCATCGATGGCGAGTGCCGCCACAGTCGCCGCGTTTACTCTCCCTTGATAGTTGAGCGAATGGACTTGTAACTTCGAGGTTACGAATCCGACTCTACGTTTAGGTTTACATTTTCCATTAATTTTAAAGGGTGAGGAAGGGTTGGAGGGGGATGGCGATGACAGACCAATTGCGCACCTCCCGGCCACCATCGTCGCTACCGACGACCTCGACCTCGAGCCGAGCGGGGCCGAAGGCCCGACGGGCTCCCGGAAATTTCGGAAAGGCGATATACCTTTAATTCCTAGTTGGCCGTAACTTTCTCGATGACGTCAAATTAGTGAAAAATCAAAGTTTCTTTGTCGCCGTATAGCTCGAGAACGGGTCGACGGGTGCGGGCGAGAGTAGGCTCGTCGGACGGAGGACGCGGAGACGAAGGCTAACCGCACGAAAAATTCGCGAAAATTCGCGGAAAATTTTTTACGTGTGCATCGGTAACGCGCGTCTACCTCGGCGGAGGATAACTTACCGACCACCACCGGCAGTGGTCGGTAACGGCTCGGGGGGTATAAGCTGCCGCGTTAAAAATGAAACCCGAATTTCGGCTCTTCCACGGTTCAGGGCTGAAAAGGGCCCGAAAGAAAATAACTGATTCAAACGTTCGAATTTAACGCCAACTTCGCGACGCTGACATCGCATCGGCGGCGAGTGCCGCCACAGTCGCCGCGTTTACTCTCCCTTGATAGTTGAGCGAATGGACTTGTAACTTCGAGGTTACAAATCCGACTCTACGTTTAGGTTTACATTTTCCATTAATTTTAGAGGGTGAGGGGGGGTTGGGGGGAGGATGGCGATGACAGACCAATTGCGCACCTCCCCGCCACCATCGTCGCTACCGACGACCTCGACCTCGAGCCGAGCGGGGCCGAAGGCCCGACGGGCTCCCGGAAATTTCGGAAAGGCGATATACCTTTAATTTCCAGTTGGCCGTAACTTTCTCGATGACGTCAAATTAGTGAAAAATCAAAGTTTCTTTGTCGCCGTATAGCTCGAGAACGGGTCGACGGGTGCGGGCGAGAGTAGGCTCGTCGGACGGAGGACGCGGAGACGAAGGCTTACCGCGCGAAAAATTCGCGGAAAATTTTTTACGTGTGCATCGGTAACGCGCGTCGACCTCGGCGGAGGATAACTTACCGACCACCACCGGCAGTGGTCGGTAACGGCTCGGGGGGTATAAGATGCCGCGTTAAAAATGAAACCCGACTTTCGGCGCTTCCACGGTTCAGGGCTGAAAAGGGCCCGAAAGAAAATAACTGATCCAAACGTTCGAATTTAACGCCAACTTCGCGACGCTGACATCGCATCGGCGGCGAGTGCCGCCACAGTCGCCGCGTTTACTCTCCCTTGATAGTTGAGCGAATGGACTTGTAACTTCGAGGTTACAAATCCGACTCTACGTTTAGGTTTACATTTTCCATTAATTTTAAAGGGTGAGGGGGGTTTGGGGGGGAGGATGGCGATGACAGACCAATTGCGCACCTCCCCGCCACCATCGTCGCTACCGACGACCTCGACCTCGAGCCGAGCGGGGCCGAAGGCCCGACGGGCTCCCGGAAATTTCGGAAAGGCGATATACCTTTAATTCCCAGTTGCCCGTAACTTTCTCGATGACGTCAAATTAGTGAAAAATCAAAGTTTCTTTGTCGCCGTATAGCTCGAGAACGGGTCGACGGGTGCGGGCGAGAGTAGGCTCGTCGGACGGAGGACGCGGAGACGAAGGCTTACCGCGCGAAAAATTCGCGTAAATTCGCGGAAAATTTTTCACGTGTGCATCGGAAACACGCGTCGACCTCGGCGGAGGATAACTTACCGACCACCACCGGCAGTGGTCGGTAACGGCTCGGGGGGTATAAGCTGCCGCGTTAAAAATGAAACCCGAATTTCGGCGCTTCCACGGTTCAGGGCTGAAAAGGGCCCGACAGAAAATAACTGATTCAAACGTTCGAATTTAACGCCAACTTCGCGACGCTGACATCGCATCGGCGGCGAGTGCCGCCACAGTCGCCGCGTTTACTCTCCCTTGATAGTTGAGCGAATGGACTTGTAACTTCGAGGTTACAAATCCGACTCTACGTTTAGGTTTACATTTTCCATTAATTTTAAAGGGTGAGGGGGGGTTGGGGGGAGGATGGCGATGACAGACCAATTGCGCACCTTCCCGCCACCATCGTCGCTACCGACGACCTCGACCTCGAGCCGAGCGGGGCCGAAGGCCCGACGGGCTCCCGGAAATTTCGGAAAGGCGATATACCTTTAATTCCCAGTTGGCCGTAACTTTCTCGATGACGTCAAATTAGTGAAAAATCAAAGTTTCTTTGTCGCCGTATAGCTCGAGAACGGGTCGACGGGTGCGGGCGAGAGTAGGCTCGTCGGACGGAGGACGCGGAGACGAAGGCTTACCGCGCGAAAAATTCGCGAAAATTCGCGGAAATTTTTTTACGTGTGCATCGGTAACGCGCGTCGACCTCGGCGGAGGATAACTTACCGACCACCACCGGCAGTGGTCGGTAACGGCTCGGGGGGTATAAGCTGCCGCGTTAAAAATGAAACCCGAATTTCGGCTCTTCCACGGTTCAGGGCTGAAAAGGGCCCGAAAGAAAATAACTGATTCAAACGTTCGAATTTAACGCCAACTTCGCGACGCTGACATCGCATCGGCGGCGAGTGCCGCCACAGTCGCCGCGTTTACTCTCCCTTGATAGTTGAGCGAATGGACTTGTAACTTCGAGGTTACAAATCCGACTCTACGTTTAGGTTTACATTTTCCATTAATTTTAGAGGGTGAGGGGGGGTTGGGGGGAGGATGGCGATGACAGACCAATTGCGCACCTCCCCGCCACCATCGTCGCTACCGACGGCCTCGACCTCGAGCCGAGCGGGGCCGAAGGCCCGACGGGCTCCCGGAAATTTCGGAAAGGCGATATACCTTTAATTCCCAGTTGGCCGTAACTTTCTCGATGACGTCAAATTAGTGAGAAATCAAAGTTTCTTTGTCGCCGTATAGCTCGAGAACGGGTCGACGGGTGCGGGCGAGAGTAGGCTCGTCGGACGGAGGACGCGGAGACGAAGGCTTACCGCGCGAAAAATTCGCGGAAATTCGCGGAAAATTTTTTACGTGTGCATCGGTAACGCGCGTCGACCTCGGCGGAGGATAACTTACCGACCACCACCGGCAGTGGTCGGTAACGCTCGGGGGGTATAAGCTGCCGCGTTAAAAATGAAACCTGAATTTCGGCGCTTCCACGGTTCAGGGCTGAAAAGGGCCCGAAAGAAAATAACTGATCCAAACGTTCGAATTTAACGCCAATTTCGCGACGCTGACTTCGCATCGATGGCGAGTGCCGCCACAGTCGCCGCGTTTACTCTCCCTTGATAGTTGAGCGAATGGACTTGTAACTTCGAGGTTACAAATCCGACTCTACGTTTAGGTTTACATTTTCCATTAATTTTAAAGGGTGAGGGGGGGTTGGGGGGGAGGATGGCGATGACAGACCAATTGCGCACCTCCCCGCCACCATCGTCGCTACCGACGACCTCGACCTCGAGCCGAGCGGGGCCGAAGGCCCGACGGGCTCACGGAAATTTCGGAAAGGCGATATACCTTTAATTTCCAGTTGGCCGTAACTTTCTCGATGACGTCAAATTAGTGAAAAATCAAAGTTTCTTTGTCGCCGTATAGCTCGAGAACGGGTCGACGGGTGCGGGCGAGAGTAGGCTCGTCGGACGGAGGACGCGGAGACGAAGGCTCACCGCGCGAAAAATTCGCGAAAATTCGCGGAAAATTTTTTACGTGTGCATCGGTAACGCGCGTCAACCTCGGCGGAGGATAACTTACCGACCACCACCGGCAGTGGTCGGTAACGGCTCGGGGGGTATAAGCTGCCGCGTTAAAAATGAAACCCGAATTTCGGCGCTTCCACGGTTCAGGGCTGAAAAGGGCCCGAAAGAAAATAACTGATTCAAACGTTCGAATTTAACGCCAACTTCGCGACGCTGACATCGCATCGGCGGCGAGTGCCGCCACAGTCGCCGCGTTTACTCTCCCTTGATAGTTGAGCGAATGGACTTGTAACTTCGAGGTTACAAATCCGACTCTACGTTTAGGTTTACATTTTCCATTAATTTTAAAGGGTGAGGGGGGGTTGGGGGGAGGATGGCGATGACAGACCAATTGCGTACCTCCCCGCCACCATCGTCGCTACCGACGACCTCGACCTCGAGCCGAGCGGGGCCGAAGGCCCGACGGGCTCCCGGAAATTTCGGAAAGGCGATATACCTTTAATTCCCAGTTGGCCGTAACTTTCTCGATGACGTCAAATTAGTGAAAAATCAAAGTTTCTTTGTCGCCGTATAGCTCGAGAACGGGTCGACGGGTGCGGGCGAGAGTAGGCTCGTCGGACGGAGGACGCGGAGACGAAGGCTTACCGCGCGAAAAATTCGCGAAAATTCGCGGAAAATTTTTTACGTGTGCATCGGTAACGCGCGTCGACCTCGGCGGAGGATAACTTACCGACCACCACCGGCAGTGGTCGGTAACGCTCGGGGGGTATAAGCTGCCGCGTTAAAAATGAAACCTGAATTTCGGCGCTTCCACGGTTCAGGGCTGAAAAGGGCCCGAAAGAAAATAACTGATCCAAACGTTCGAATTTAACGCCAATTTCGCGACGCTGACTTCGCATCGATGGCGAGTGCCGCCACAGTCGCCGCGTTTACTCTCCCTTGATAGTTGAGCGAATGGACTTGTAACTTCGAGGTTACGAATCCGACTCTACGTTTAGGTTTACATTTTCCATTAATTTTAAAGGGTGAGGAAGGGTTGGAGGGGGATGGCGATGACAGACCAATTGCGCACCTCCCGGCCACCATCGTCGCTACCGACGACCTCGACCTCGAGCCGAGCGGGGCCGAAGGCCCGACGGGCTCCCGGAAATTTCGGAAAGGCGATATACCTTTAATTCCTAGTTGGCCGTAACTTTCTCGATGACGTCAAATTAGTGAAAAATCAAAGTTTCTTTGTCGCCGTATAGCTCGAGAACGGGTCGACGGGTGCGGGCGAGAGTAGGCTCGTCGGACGGAGGACGCGGAGACGAAGGCTTACCGCGCGAAAAATTCGCGAAAATTCGCGGAAAATTTTTTACGTGTGCATCGGTAACGCGCGTCGACCTCGGCGGAGGATAACTTACCGACCACCACCGGCAGTGGTCGGTAACGCTCGGGGGGTATAAGCTGCCGCGTTAAAAATGAAACCCGAATTTCGGCGCTTCCACGGTTCAGGGCTGAAAAGGGCCCGAAAGAAAATAACTGATTCAAACGTTCGAATTTAACGCCAACTTCGCGACGCTGACATCGCATCGGCGGCGAGTGCCGCCACAGTCGCCGCGTTTACTCTCCCTTGATAGTTGAGCGAATGGACTTGTAACTTCGAGGTTACAAATCCGACTCTACGTTTAGGTTTACATTTTCCATTAATTTTAAAGGGTGAGGGGGGGTTGGGGGGAGGATGGCGATGACAGACCAATTGCGTACCTCCCCGCCACCATCGTCGCTACCGACGACCTCGACCTCGAGCCGAGCGGGGCCGAAGGCCCGACGGGCTCCCGGAAATTTCGGAAAGGCGATATACCTTTAATTCCCAGTTGGCCGTAACTTTCTCGATGACGTCAAATTAGTGAAAAATCAAAGTTTCTTTGTCGCCGTATAGCTCGAGAACGGGTCGACGGGTGCGGGCGAGAGTAGGCTCGTCGGACGGAGGACGCGGAGACGAAGGCTTACCGCGCGAAAAATTCGCGAAAATTCGCGGAAAATTTTTTACGTGTGCATCGGTAACGCGCGTCGACCTCGGCGGAGGATAACTTACCGACCACCACCGGCAGTGGTCGGTAACGCTCGGGGGGTATAAGCTGCCGCGTTAAAAATGAAACCTGAATTTCGGCGCTTCCACGGTTCAGGGCTGAAAAGGGCCCGAAAGAAAATAACTGATCCAAACGTTCGAATTTAACGCCAATTTCGCGACGCTGACTTCGCATCGATGGCGAGTGCCGCCACAGTCGCCGCGTTTACTCTCCCTTGATAGTTGAGCGAATGGACTTGTAACTTCGAGGTTACGAATCCGACTCTACGTTTAGGTTTACATTTTCCATTAATTTTAAAGGGTGAGGAAGGGTTGGAGGGGGATGGCGATGACAGACCAATTGCGCACCTCCCGGCCACCATCGTCGCTACCGACGACCTCGACCTCGAGCCGAGCGGGGCCGAAGGCCCGACGGGCTCCCGGAAATTTCGGAAAGGCGATATACCTTTAATTTCCAGTTGGCCGTAACTTTCTCGATGACGTCAAATTAGTGAAAAATCAAAGTTTCTTTGTCGCCGTATAGCTCGAGAACGGGTCGACGGGTGCGGGCGAGAGTAGGCTCGTCGGACGGAGGACGCGGAGACGAAGGCTTACCGCACGAAAAATTCGCGGAAAATTTTTTACGTGTGCATCGGCAACGCGCGTCGACCTCGGCGGAGGATAACTTACCGACCACCACCGGCAGTGGTCGGTAACGGCTCGGGGGGTATAAGATGCCGCGTTAAAAATGAAACCCGAATTTCGGCGCTTCCACGGTTCAGGGCTGAAAAGGGCCCGAAAGAAAATAACTGATCCAAACGTTCGAATTTAACGCCAACTTCGCGACGCTGACATCGCATCGGCGGCGAGTGCCGCCACAGTCGCCGCGTTTACTCTCCCTTGATAGTTGAGCGAATGGACTTGTAACTTCGAGGTTACAAATCCGACTCTACGTTTAGGTTTACATTTTCCATTAATTTTAAAGGGTGAGGGGGGGTTGGGGGGGAGGATGGCGATGACAGAACAATTGCGCACCTCCCCGCCACCATCGTCGCTACCGACGACCTTGACCTCGAGCCGAGCGGGGCCGAAGGCCCGACGGGCTCCCGGAAATTTCGGAAAGGCGATATACCTTTAATTCCCAGTTGGCCGTAACTTTCTCGGTGACGTCAAATTAGTGAAAAATCAAAGTTTCTTTGTCGCCGTATAGCTCGAGAACGGGTCGACGGGTGCGGGCGAGAGTAGGCTCGTCGGACGGAGGACGCGGAGACGAAGGCTTACCGCGCGAAAAATTCGCGAAAATTCGCGGAAAATTTTTTACGTGTGCATCGGTAACGCGCGTCGACCTCGGCGGAGGATAACTTACCGACCACCACCGGCAGTGGTCGGTAACGGCTCGGGGGGTATAAGATGCCGCGTTAAAAATGAAACCCGAATTTCGGCGCTTCCACGGTTCAGGGCTGAAAAGGGCCCGAAAGAAAATAACTGATCCAAACGTTCGAATTTAACGCCAACTTCGCGACGCTGACATCGCATCGGCGGCGAGTGCCGCCACAGTCGCCGCGTTTACTCTCCCTTGATAGTTGAGCGAATGGACTTGTAACTTCGAGGTTACAAATCCGACTCTACGTTTAGGTTTACATTTTCCATTAATTTTAAAGGGTGAGGAAGGGTTGGGGGGGGATGGCGATGACAGACCAATTGCGCACCTCCCGGCCACCATCGTCGCTACCGACGACCTCGACCTCGAGCCGAGCGGGGCCGAAGGCCCGACGGGCTCCCGGAAATTTCGGAAAGGCGATATACCTTTAATTCCTAGTTGGACGTAACTTTCTCGATGACGTCAAATTAGTGAAAAATCAAAGTTTCTTTGTCGCCGTATAGCTCGAGAACGGGTCGACGGGTGCGGGCGAGAGTAGGCTCGTCGGACGGAGGACGCGGAGACGAAGGCTAACCGCACGAAAAATTCGCGAAAATTCGCGGAAAATTTTTTACGTGTGCATCGGTAACGAGCGTCGACCTCGGCGGAGGATAACTTACCGACCACCACCGGCAGTGGTCGGTAACGCTCGGGGGGTATAAGCTGCCGCGTTAAAAATGAAACCCGAATTTCGGCGCTTCCACGATTCAGGGCTGAAAGGGGCCCGAAAGAAAATAACTGATTCAAACGTTCGAATTTAACGCCAACTTCGCGACGCTGACATTGCATCGGCGGCGAGTGATGCCACAGTCGCCGCGTTTACTCTCCCTTGATAGTTGAGCGAATGGACTTGTAACTTCGAGGTTACAAATCCGACTCTACGTTTAGGTTTACATTTTCCATTAATTTTAAAGGGTGAGGGGGGTTTGGGGGGGAGGATGGCGATGACAGACCAATTGCGCACCTCCCCGCCACCATCGTCGCTACCGACGACCTCGACCTCGAGCCGAGCGGGGCCGAAGGCCCGACGGGCTCCCGGAAATTTCGGAAAGGCGATATACCTTTAATTCCCAGTTGCCCGTAACTTTCTCGATGACGTCAAATTAGTGAAAAATCAAAGTTTCTTTGTCGCCGTATAGCTCGAGAACGGGTCGACGGGTGCGGGCGAGAGTAGGCTCGTCGGACGGAGGACGCGGAGACGAAGGCTTACCGCGCGAAAAATTCGCGTAAATTCGCGGAAAATTTTTCACGTGTGCATCGGTAACACGCGTCGACCTCGGCGGAGGATAACTTACCGACCACCACCGGCAGTGGTCGGTAACGGCTCGGGGGGTATAAGCTGCCGCGTTAAAAATGAAACCCGAATTTCGGCGCTTCCACGGTTCAGGGCTGAAAAGGGCCCGACAGAAAATAACTGATTCAAACGTTCGAATTTAACGCCAACTTCGCGACGCTGACATCGCATCGGCGGCGAGTGCCGCCACAGTCGCCGCGTTTACTCTCCCTTGATAGTTGAGCGAATGGACTTGTAACTTCGAGGTTACAAATCCGACTCTACGTTTAGGTTTACATTTTCCATTAATTTTAAAGGGTGAGGGGGGGTTGGGGGGAGGATGGCGATGACAGACCAATTGCGCACCTTCCCGCCACCATCGTCGCTACCGACGACCTCGACCTCGAGCCGAGCGGGGCCGAAGGCCCGACGGGCTCCCGGAAATTTCGGAAAGGCGATATACCTTTAATTCCCAGTTGGCCGTAACTTTCTCGATGACGTCAAATTAGTGAAAAATCAAAGTTTCTTTGTCGCCGTATAGCTCGAGAACGGGTCGACGGGTGCGGGCGAGAGTAGGCTCGTCGGACGGAGGACGCGGAGACGAAGGCTTACCGCGCGAAAAATTCGCGAAAATTCGCGGAAATTTTTTTACGTGTGCATCGGTAACGCGCGTCGACCTCGGCGGAGGATAACTTACCGACCACCACCGGCAGTGGTCGGTAACGGCTCGGGGGGTATAAGCTGCCGCGTTAAAAATGAAACCCGAATTTCGGCTCTTCCACGGTTCAGGGCTGAAAAGGGCCCGAAAGAAAATAACTGATTCAAACGTTCGAATTTAACGCCAACTTCGCGACGCTGACATCGCATCGGCGGCGAGTGCCGCCACAGTCGCCGCGTTTACTCTCCCTTGATAGTTGAGCGAATGGACTTGTAACTTCGAGGTTACAAATCCGACTCTACGTTTAGGTTTACATTTTCCATTAATTTTAGAGGGTGAGGGGGGGTTGGGGGGAGGATGGCGATGACAGACCAATTGCGCACCTCCCCGCCACCATCGTCGCTACCGACGGCCTCGACCTCGAGCCGAGCGGGGCCGAAGGCCCGACGGGCTCCCGGAAATTTCGGAAAGGCGATATACCTTTAATTCCCAGTTGGCCGTAACTTTCTCGATGACGTCAAATTAGTGAGAAATCAAAGTTTCTTTGTCGCCGTATAGCTCGAGAACGGGTCGACGGGTGCGGGCGAGAGTAGGGTCGTCGGACGGAGGACGCGGAGACGAAGGCTTACCGCGCGAAAAATTCGCGGAAATTCGCGGAAAATTTTTTACGTGTGCATCGGTAACGCGCGTCGACCTCGGCGGAGGATAACTTACCGACCACCACCGGCAGTGGTCGGTAACGCTCGGGGGGTATAAGCTGCCGCGTTAAAAATGAAACCTGAATTTCGGCGCTTCCACGGTTCAGGGCTGAAAAGGGCCCGAAAGAAAATAACTGATCCAAACGTTCGAATTTAACGCCAATTTCGCGACGCTGACTTCGCATCGATGGCGAGTGCCGCCACAGTCGCCGCGTTTACTCTCCCTTGATAGTTGAGCGAATGGACTTGTAACTTCGAGGTTACAAATCCGACTCTACGTTTAGGTTTACATTTTCCATTAATTTTAAAGGGTGAGGGGGGGTTGGGGGGGAGGATGGCGATGACAGACCAATTGCGCACCTCCCCGCCACCATCGTCGCTACCGACGACCTCGACCTCGAGCCGAGCGGGGCCGAAGGCCCGTCGGGCTCCCGGAAATTTCGGAAAGGCGATATACCTTTAATTTCCAGTTGGCCGTAACTTTCTCGATGACGTCAAATTAGTGAAAAATCAAAGTTTCTTTGTCGCCGTATAGCTCGAGAACGGGTCGACGGGTGCGGGCGAGAGTAGGCTCGTCGGACGGAGGACGCGGAGACGAAGGCTTACCGCGCGAAAAATTCGCGAAAATTCGCGGAAATTTTTTTACGTGTGCATCGGTAACGCGCGTCGACCTCGGCGGAGGATAACTTACCGACCACCACCGGCAGTGGTCGGTAACGGCTCGGGGGGTATAAGCTGCCGCGTTAAAAATGAAACCCGAATTTCGGCTCTTCCACGGTTCAGGGCTGAAAAGGGCCCGAAAGAAAATAACTGATTCAAACGTTCGAATTTAACGCCAACTTCGCGACGCTGACATCGCATCGGCGGCGAGTGCCGCCACAGTCGCCGCGTTTACTCTCCCTTGATAGTTGAGCGAATGGACTTGTAACTTCGAGGTTACAAATCCGACTCTACGTTTAGGTTTACATTTTCCATTAATTTTAGAGGGTGAGGGGGGGTTGGGGGGAGGATGGCGATGACAGACCAATTGCGCACCTCCCCGCCACCATCGTCGCTACCGACGGCCTCGACCTCGAGCTGAGCGGGGCCGAAGGCCCGACGGGCTCCCGGAAATTTCGGAAAGGCGATATACCTTTAATTCCCAGTTGGCCGTAACTTTCTCGATGACGTCAAATTAGTGAGAAATCAAAGTTTCTTTGTCGCCGTATAGCTCGAGAACGGGTCGACGGGTGCGGGCGAGAGTAGGCTCGTCGGACGGAGGACGCGGAGACGAAGGCTTACCGCGCGAAAAATTCGCGGAAATTCGCGGAAAATTTTTTACGTGTGCATCGGTAACGCGCGTCGACCTCGGCGGAGGATAACTTACCGACCACCACCGGCAGTGGTCGGTAACGCTCGGGGGGTATAAGCTGCCGCGTTAAAAATGAAACCTGAATTTCGGCGCTTCCACGGTTCAGGGCTGAAAAGGGCCCGAAAGAAAATAACTGATCCAAACGTTCGAATTTAACGCCAATTTCGCGACGCTGACTTCGCATCGATGGCGAGTGCCGCCACAGTCGCCGCGTTTACTCTCCCTTGATAGTTGAGCGAATGGACTTGTAACTTCGAGGTTACAAATCCGACTCTACGTTTAGGTTTACATTTTCCATTAATTTTAAAGGGTGAGGGGGGGTTGGGGGGGAGGATGGCGATGACAGACCAATTGCGCACCTCCCCGCCACCATCGTCGCTACCGACGACCTCGACCTCGAGCCGAGCGGGGCCGAAGGCCCGACGGGCTCACGGAAATTTCGGAAAGGCGATATACCTTTAATTTCCAGTTGGCCGTAACTTTCTCGATGACGTCAAATTAGTGAAAAATCAAAGTTTCTTTGTCGCCGTATAGCTCGAGAACGGGTCGACGGGTGCGGGCGAGAGTAGGCTCGTCGGACGGAGGACGCGGAGACGAAGGCTTACCGCGCGAAAAATTCGCGAAAATTCGCGGAAAATTTTTTACGTGTGCATCGGTAACGCGCGTCAACCTCGGCGGAGGATAACTTACCGACCACCACCGGCAGTGGTCGGTAACGGCTCGGGGGGTATAAGCTGCCGCGTTAAAAATGAAACCCGAATTTCGGCGCTTCCACGGTTCAGGGCTGAAAAGGGCCCGAAAGAAAATAACTGATTCAAACGTTCGAATTTAACGCCAACTTCGCGACGCTGACATCGCATCGGCGGCGAGTGCCGCCACAGTCGCCGCGTTTACTCTCCCTTGATAGTTGAGCGAATGGACTTGTAACTTCGAGGTTACAAATCCGACTCTACGTTTAGGTTTACATTTTCCATTAATTTTAAAGGGTGAGGGGGGGTTGGGGGGAGGATGGCGATGACAGACCAATTGCGCACCTCCCCGCCACCATCGTAGCTACCGACGACCTCGACCTCGAGCCGAGCGGGGCCGAAGGCCCGACGGGCTCCCGGAAATTTCGGAAAGGCGATATACCTTTAATTCCTAGTTGGACGTAACTTTCTCGATGACGTCAAATTAGTGAAAAATCAAAGTTTCTTTGTCGCCGTATAGCTCGAGAACGGGTCGACGGGTGCGGGCGAGAGTAGGCTCGTCGGACGGAGGACGCGGAGACGAAAGCTAACCGCACGAAAAATTCGCGAAAATTCGCGGAAAATTTTTTACGTGTACATCGGTAACGAGCGTCGACCTCGGCGGAGGATAACTTACCGACCACCACCGGCAGTGGTCGGTAACGCTCGGGGGGTATAAGCTGCCGCGTTAAAAATGAAACCCGAATTTCGGCGCTTCCACGATTCAGGGCTGAAAGGGGCCCGAAAGAAAATAACTGATTCAAACGTTCGAATTTAACGCCAACTTCGCGACGCTGACATTGCATCGGCGGCGAGTGATGCCACAGTCGCCGCGTTTACTCTCCCTTGATAGTTGAGCGAATGGACTTGTAACTTCGAGGTTACAAATCCGACTCTACGTTTAGGTTTACATTTTCCATTAATTTTAAAGGGTGAGGGGGGGTTGGGGGGGAGGATGGCGATGACAGACCAATTGCGCACCTCCCCGCCACCATCGTCGCTACCGACGACCTCGACCTCGAGCCGAGCGGGGCCGAAGGCCCGACGGGCTCCCGGAAATTTCGGAAAGGCGATATACCTTTAATTCCCAGTTGGCCGTAACTTTCTCGATGACGTCAAATTAGTGAAAAATCAAAGTTTCTTTGTCGCCGTATAGCTCGAGAACGGGTCGACGGGTGCGGGCGAGAGTAGGCTCGTCGGACGGAGGACGCGGAGACGAAGGCTTACCGCGCGAAAAATTCGCAAAAATTCGCGGAAAATTTTTTACGTGTGCATCGGTAACGCGCGTCGACCTCGGCGGAGGATAACTTTCCGACCACCACCGGCAGTGGTCGGTAACGGCTCGGGGGGTATAAGCTGCCGCGTTAAAAATGAAACCCGAATTTCGGCGCTTCCACGGTTCAGGGCTGAAAAGGGCCCGAAAGAAAATAACTGATCCAAACGTTCGAATTTAACGCCAACTTCGCGACGCTGACATCGCATCGGCGGCGAGTGCCGCCACAGTCGCCGCGTTTACTCTCCCTTCATAGTTGAGCGAATGGACTTGTAACTGCGAGGTTACGAATCCGACTCTACGTTTAGGTTTACATTTTCCATTAATTTTAAAGGGTGAGGGGGGGTTGGGGGGAGGATGGCGATGACAGACCAATTGCGCACCTCCCCGCCACCATCGTCGCTACCGACGACCTCGACCTCGAGCCGAGCGGGGCCGAAGGCCCGACGGGCTCCCGGAAATTTCAGAAAGGCGATATACCTTTAATTCCCAGTTGGCCGTAACTTTCTCGATGACGTCAAATTAGTGAAAAATCAAAGTTTCTTTGTCGCCGTATAGCTCGAGAACGGGTCGACGGGTGCGGGCGAGAGTAGGCTCGTCGGACGGAGGACGCGGAGACGAAGGCTTACCGCGCGAAAAATTCGCGGAAAATTTTTTACGTGTGCATCGGTAACGCGCGTCGACCTCGGCGGAGGATAACTTACCGACCACCACCGGCAGTGGTCGGTAACGGCTCGGGGGGTATAAGATGCCGCGTTAAAAATGAAACCCGAATTTCGGCGCTTCCACGGTTCAGGGCTGAAAAGGGCCCGAAAGAAAATAACTGATCCAAACGTTCGAATTTAACGCCACCTTCGCGACGCTGACATCGCATCGGCGGCGAGTGCCGCCACAGTCGCCGCGTTTACTCTCCCTTGATAGTTGAGCGAATGGACTTGTAACTTCGAGGTTACAAATCCGACTCTACGTTTAGGTTTACATTTTCCATTAATTTTAAAGGGTGAGGAAGGGTTGGGGGGGGGATGGCGATGACAGACCAATTGCGCACCTCCCGGCCACCATCGTCGCTACCGACGACCTCGACCTCGAGCCGAGCGGGGCCGAAGGCCCGACGGGCTCCCGGAAATTTCGGAAAGGCGATATACCTTTAATTCCTAGTTGGACGTAACTTTCTCGATGACGTCAAATTAGTGAAAAATCAAAGTTTCTTTGTCGCCGTATATCTCGAGAACGGGTCGACGGGTGCGGGCGAGAGTAGGCTCGTCGGACGGAGGACGCGGAGACGAAGGCTAACCGCACGAAAAATTCGCGAAAATTCGCGGAAAATTTTTTACGTGTGCATCGGTAACGAGCGTCGACCTCGGCGGAGGATAACTTACCGACCACCACCGGCAGTGGTCGGTAACGCTCGGGGGGTATAAGCTGCCGCGTTAAAAATGAAACCCGAATTTCGGCGCTTCCACGATTCAGGGCTGAAAGGGGCCCGAAAGAAAATAACTGATTCAAACGTTCGAATTTAACGCCAACTTCGCGACGCTGACATTGCATCGGCGGCGAGTGATGCCACAGTCGCCGCGTTTACTCTCCCTTGATAGTTGAGCGAATGGACTTGTAACTTCGAGGTTACAAATCCGACTCTACGTTTAGGTTTACATTTTCCATTAATTTTAAAGGGTGAGGGGGGTTTGGGGGGGTGGATGGCGATGACAGACCAATTGCGCACCTCCCCGCCACCATCGTCGCTACCGACGACCTCGACCTCGAGCCGAGCGGGGCCGAAGGCCCGACGGGCTCCCGGAAATTTCGGAAAGGCGATATACCTTTAATTCCCAGTTGCCCGTAACTTTCTCGATGACGTCAAATTAGTGAAAAATCAAAGTTTCTTTGTCGCCGTATAGCTCGAGAACGGGTCGACGGGTGCGGGCGAGAGTAGGCTCGTCGGACGGAGGACGCGGAGACGAAGGCTTACCGCGCGAAAAATTCGCGTAAATTCGCGGAAAATTTTTTTACGTGTGCATCGGTAACACGCGTCGACCTCGGCGGAGGATAACTTACCGACCACCACCGGCAGTGGTCGGTAACGGCTCGGGGGGTATAAGCTGCCGCGTTAAAAATGAAACCCGAATTTCGGCTCTTCCACGGTTCAGGGCTGAAAAGGGCCCGAAAGAAAATAACTGATTCAAACGTTCGAATTTAACGCCAACTTCGCGACGCTGACATCGCATCGGCGGCGAGTGCCGCCACAGTCGCCGCGTTTACTCTCCCTTGATAGTTGAGCGAATGGACTTGTAACTTCGAGGTTACAAATCCGACTCTACGTTTAGGTTTACATTTTCCATTAATTTTAGAGGGTGAGGGGGGGTTGGGGGGAGGATGGCGATGACAGACCAATTGCGCACCTCCCCGCCACCATCGTCGCTACCGACGGCCTCGACCTCGAGCCGAGCGGGGCCGAAGGCCCGACGGGCTCCCGGAAATTTCGGAAAGGCGATATACCTTTAATTCCCAGTTGGCCGTAACTTTCTCGATGACGTCAAATTAGTGAGAAATCAAAGTTTCTTTGTCGCCGTATAGCTCGAGAACGGGTCGACGGGTGCGGGCGAGAGTAGGGTCGTCGGACGGAGGACGCGGAGACGAAGGCTTACCGCGCGAAAAATTCGCGGAAATTCGCGGAAAATTTTTTACGTGTGCATCGGTAACGCGCGTCGACCTCGGCGGAGGATAACTTACCGACCACCACCGGCAGTGGTCGGTAACGCTCGGGGGGTATAAGCTGCCGCGTTAAAAATGAAACCTGAATTTCGGCGCTTCCACGGTTCAGGGCTGAAAAGGGCCCGAAAGAAAATAACTGATCCAAACGTTCGAATTTAACGCCAATTTCGCGACGCTGACTTCGCATCGATGGCGAGTGCCGCCACAGTCGCCGCGTTTACTCTCCCTTGATAGTTGAGCGAATGGACTTGTAACTTCGAGGTTACAAATCCGACTCTACGTTTAGGTTTACATTTTCCATTAATTTTAAAGGGTGAGGGGGGGTTGGGGGGGAGGATGGCGATGACAGACCAATTGCGCACCTCCCCGCCACCATCGTCGCTACCGACGACCTCGACCTCGAGCCGAGCGGGGCCGAAGGCCCGTCGGGCTCCCGGAAATTTCGGAAAGGCGATATACCTTTAATTTCCAGTTGGCCGTAACTTTCTCGATGACGTCAAATTAGTGAAAAATCAAAGTTTCTTTGTCGCCGTATAGCTCGAGAACGGGTCGACGGGTGCGGGCGAGAGTAGGCTCGTCGGACGGAGGACGCGGAGACGAAGGCTTACCGCGCGAAAAATTCGCGAAAATTCGCGGAAATTTTTTTACGTGTGCATCGGTAACGCGCGTCGACCTCGGCGGAGGATAACTTACCGACCACCACCGGCAGTGGTCGGTAACGGCTCGGGGGGTATAAGCTGCCGCGTTAAAAATGAAACCCGAATTTCGGCTCTTCCACGGTTCAGGGCTGAAAAGGGCCCGAAAGAAAATAACTGATTCAAACGTTCGAATTTAACGCCAACTTCGCGACGCTGACATCGCATCGGCGGCGAGTGCCGCCACAGTCGCCGCGTTTACTCTCCCTTGATAGTTGAGCGAATGGACTTGTAACTTCGAGGTTACAAATCCGACTCTACGTTTAGGTTTACATTTTCCATTAATTTTAGAGGGTGAGGGGGGGTTGGGGGGAGGATGGCGATGACGGACCAATTGCGCACCTCCCCGCCACCATCGTCGCTACCGACGGCCTCGACCTCGAGCTGAGCGGGGCCGAAGGCCCGACGGGCTCCCGGAAATTTCGGAAAGGCGATATACCTTTAATTCCCAGTTGGCCGTAACTTTCTCGATGACGTCAAATTAGTGAGAAATCAAAGTTTCTTTGTCGCCGTATAGCTCGAGAACGGGTCGACGGGTGCGGGCGAGAGTAGGCTCGTCGGACGGAGGACGCGGAGACGAAGGCTTACCGCGCGAAAAATTCGCGGAAATTCGCGGAAAATTTTTTACGTGTGCATCGGTAACGCGCGTCGACCTCGGCGGAGGATAACTTACCGACCACCACCGGCAGTGGTCGGTAACGCTCGGGGGGTATAAGCTGCCGCGTTAAAAATGAAACCTGAATTTCGGCGCTTCCACGGTTCAGGGCTGAAAAGGGCCCGAAAGAAAATAACTGATCCAAACGTTCGAATTTAACGCCAATTTCGCGACGCTGACTTCGCATCGATGGCGAGTGCCGCCACAGTCGCCGCGTTTACTCTCCCTTGATAGTTGAGCGAATGGACTTGTAACTTCGAGGTTACAAATCCGACTCTACGTTTAGGTTTACATTTTCCATTAATTTTAAAGGGTGAGGGGGGGTTGGGGGGGAGGATGGCGATGACAGACCAATTGCGCACCTCCCCGCCACCATCGTCGCTACCGACGACCTCGACCTCGAGCCGAGCGGGGCCGAAGGCCCGACGGGCTCACGGAAATTTCGGAAAGGCGATATACCTTTAATTTCCAGTTGGCCGTAACTTTCTCGATGACGTCAAATTAGTGAAAAATCAAAGTTTCTTTGTCGCCGTATAGCTCGAGAACGGGTCGACGGGTGCGGGCGAGAGTAGGCTCGTCGGACGGAGGACGCGGAGACGAAGGCTTACCGCGCGAAAAATTCGCGAAAATTCGCGGAAAATTTTTTACGTGTGCATCGGTAACGCGCGTCAACCTCGGCGGAGGATAACTTACCGACCACCACCGGCAGTGGTCGGTAACGGCTCGGGGGGTATAAGCTGCCGCGTTAAAAATGAAACCCGAATTTCGGCGCTTCCACGGTTCAGGGCTGAAAAGGGCCCGAAAGAAAATAACTGATTCAAACGTTCGAATTTAACGCCAACTTCGCGACGCTGACATCGCATCGGCGGCGAGTGCCGCCACAGTCGCCGCGTTTACTCTCCCTTGATAGTTGAGCGAATGGACTTGTAACTTCGAGGTTACAAATCCGACTCTACGTTTAGGTTTACATTTTCCATTAATTTTAAAGGGTGAGGGGGGGTTGGGGGGAGGATGGCGATGACAGACCAATTGCGCACCTCCCCGCCACCATCGTAGCTACCGACGACCTCGACCTCGATCCGAGCGGGGCCGAAGGCCCGACGGGCTCCCGGAAATTTCGGAAAGGCGATATACCTTTAATTCCTAGTTGGACGTAACTTTCTCGATGACGTCAAATTAGTGAAAAATCAAAGTTTCTTTGTCGCCGTATAGCTCGAGAACGGGTCGACGGGTGCGGGCGAGAGTAGGCTCGTCGGACGGAGGACGCGGAGACGAAGGCTAACCGCACGAAAAATTCGCGAAAATTCGCGGAAAATTTTTTACGTGTACATCGGTAACGAGCGTCGACCTCGGCGGAGGATAACTTACCGACCACCACCGGCAGTGGTCGGTAACGCTCGGGGGGTATAAGCTGCCGCGTTAAAAATGAAACCCGAATTTCGGCGCTTCCACGGTTCAGGGCTGAAAGGGGCCCGAAAGAAAATAACTGATTCAAACGTTCGAATTTAACGCCAACTTCGCGACGCTGACATTGCATCGGCGGCGAGTGATGCCACAGTCGCCGCGTTTACTCTCCCTTGATAGTTGAGCGAATGGACTTGTAACTTCGAGGTTACAAATCCGACTCTACGTTTAGGTTTACATTTTCCATTAATTTTAAAGGGTGAGGGGGGGTTGGGGGGGAGGATGGCGATGACAGACCAATTGCGCACCTCCCCGCCACCATCGTCGCTACCGACGACCTCGACCTCGAGCCGAGCGGGGCCGAAGGCCCGACGGGCTCCCGGAAATTTCGGAAAGGCGATATACCTTTAATTCCCAGTTGGCCGTAACTTTCTCGATGACGTCAAATTAGTGAAAAATCAAAGTTTCTTTGTCGCCGTATAGCTCGAGAACGGGTCGACGGGTGCGGGCGAGAGTAGGCTCGTCGGACGGAGGACGCGGAGACGAAGGCTTACCGCGCGAAAAATTCGCAAAAATTCGCGGAAAATTTTTTACGTGTGCATCGGTAACGCGCGTCGACCTCGGCGGAGGATAACTTACCGACCACCACCGGCAGTGGTCGGTAACGCTCGGGGGGTATAAGCTGCCGCGTTAAAAATGAAACCTGAATTTCGGCGCTTCCACGGTTCAGGGCTGAAAAGGGCCCGAAAGAAAATAACTGATCCAAACGTTCGAATTTAACGCCAATTTCGCGACGCTGACTTCGCATCGATGGCGAGTGCCGCCACAGTCGCCGCGTTTACTCTCCCTTGATAGTTGAGCGAATGGACTTGTAACTTCGAGGTTACGAATCCGACTCTACGTTTAGGTTTACATTTTCCATTAATTTTAAAGGGTGAGGAAGGGTTGGGGGGGGATGGCGATGACAGACCAATTGCGCACCTCCCGGCCACCATCGTCGCTACCGACGACCTCGACCTCGAGCCGAGCGGGGCCGAAGGCCCGACGGGCTCCCGGAAATTTCGGAAAGGCGATATACCTTTAATTCCTAGTTGGACGTAACTTTCTCGATGACGTCAAATTAGTGAAAAATCAAAGTTTCTTTGTCGCCGTATAGCTCGAGAACGGGTCGACGGGTGCGGGCGAGAGTAGGCTCGTCGGACGGAGGACGCGGAGACGAAGGCTAACCGCACGAAAAATTCGCGAAAATTCGCGGAAAATTTTTTACGTGTGCATCGGTAACGAGCGTCGACCTCGGCGGAGGATAACTTACCGACCACCACCGGCAGTGGTCGGTAACGCTCGGGGGGTATAAGCTGCCGCGTTAAAAATGAAACCCGAATTTCGGCGCTTCCACGATTCAGGGCTGAAAGGGGCCCGAAAGAAAATAACTGATTCAAACGTTCGAATTTAACGCCAACTTCGCGACGCTGACATTGCATCGGCGGCGAGTGATGCCACAGTCGCCGCGTTTACTCTCCCTTGATAGTTGAGCGAATGGACTTGTAACTTCGAGGTTACAAATCCGACTCTACGTTTAGGTTTACATTTTCCATTAATTTTAAAGGGTGAGGGGGGTTTGCGGGGGAGGATGGCGATGACAGACCAATTGCGCACCTCCCCGCCACCATCGTCGCTACCGACGACCTCGACCTCGAGCCGAGCGGGGCCGAAGGCCCGACGGGCTCCCGGAAATTTCGGAAAGGCGATATACCTTTAATTCCCAGTTGCCCGTAACTTTCTCGATGACGTCAAATTAGTGAAAAATCAAAGTTTCTTTGTCGCCGTATAGCTCGAGAACGGGTCGACGGGTGCGGGCGAGAGTAGGCTCGTCGGACGGAGGACGCGGAGACGAAGGCTTACCGCGCGAAAAATTCGCGTAAATTCGCGGAAAATTTTTCACGTGTGCATCGGTAACGCGCGTCAACCTCGGCGGAGGATAACTTACCGACCACCACCGGCAGTGGTCGGTAACGGCTCGGGGGGTATAAGCTGCCGCGTTAAAAATGAAACCCGAATTTCGGCGCTTCCACGGTTCAGGGCTGAAAAGGGCCCGAAAGAAAATAACTGATTCAAACGTTCGAATTTAACGCCAACTTCGCGACGCTGACATCGCATCGGCGGCGAGTGCCGCCACAGTCGCCGCGTTTACTCTCCCTTGATAGTTGAGCGAATGGACTTGTAACTTCGAGGTTACAAATCCGACTCTACGTTTAGGTTTACATTTTCCATTAATTTTAAAGGGTGAGGGGGGGTTGGGGGGAGGATGGCGATGACAGACCAATTGCGCACCTCCCCGCCACCATCGTCGCTACCGACGACCTCGACCTCGAGCCGAGCGGGGCCGAAGGCCCGACGGGCTCCCGGAAATTTCGGAAAGGCGATATACCTTTAATTCCCAGTTGGCCGTAACTTTCTCGATGACGTCAAATTAGTGAAAAATCAAAGTTTCTTTGTCGCCGTATAGCTCGAGAACGGGTCGACGGGTGCGGGCGAGTGTAGGCTCGTCGGACGGAGGACGCGGAGACGAAGGCTTACCGCGCGAAAAATTCGCGAAAATTCGCGGAAAATTTTTTACGTGTGCATCGGTAACGCGCGTCGACCTCGGCGGAGGATAACTTACCGACCACCACCGGCAGTGGTCGGTAACGCTCGGGGGGTATAAGCTGCCGCGTTAAAAATGAAACCTGAATTTCGGCGCTTCCACGGTTCAGGGCTGAAAAGGGCCCGAAAGAAAATAACTGATCCAAACGTTCGAATTTAACGCCAATTTCGCGACGCTGACTTCGCATCGATGGCGAGTGCCGCCACAGTCGCCGCGTTTACTCTCCCTTGATAGTTGAGCGAATGGACTTGTAACTTCGAGGTTACGAATCCGACTCTACGTTTAGGTTTACATTTTCCATTAATTTTAAAGGGTGAGGAAGGGTTGGAGGGGGATGGCGATGACAGACCAATTGCGCACCTCCCGGCCACCATCGTCGCTACCGACGACCTCGACCTCGAGCCGAGCGGGGCCGAAGGCCCGACGGGCTCCCGGAAATTTCGGAAAGGCGATATACCTTTAATTCCTAGTTGGCCGTAACTTTCTCGATGACGTCAAATTAGTGAAAAATCAAAGTTTCTTTGTCGCCGTATAGCTCGAGAACGGGTCGACGGGTGCGGGCGAGAGTAGGCTCGTCGGACGGAGGACGCGGAGACGAAGGCTAACCGCACGAAAAATTCGCGAAAATTCGCGGAAAATTTTTTACGTGTGCATCGGTAACGCGCGTCTACCTCGGCGGAGGATAACTTACCGACCACCACCGGCAGTGGTCGGTAACGGCTCGGGGGGTATAAGCTGCCGCGTTAAAAATGAAACCCGAATTTCGGCGCTTCCACGGTTCAGGGCTGAAAAGGGCCCGAAAGAAAATAACTGATCCAAACGTTCGAATTTAACGCCAACTTCGCGACGCTGACATCGCATCGGAGGCGAGTGCCGCCACAGTCGCCGCGTTTACTCTCCCTTCATAGTTGAGCGAATGGACTTGTAACTGCGAGGTTACGAATCCGACTCTACGTTTAGGTTTACATTTTCCATTAATTTTAAAGGGTGAGGGGGGGTTGGGGGGGAGGATGGCGATGACAGACCAATTGCGCACCTCCCCGCCACCATCGTCGCTACCGACGACCTCGACCTCGAGCCGAGCGGGGCCGAAGGCCCGACGGGCTCCCGGAAATTTCAGAAAGGCGATATACCTTTAATTCCCAGTTGGCCGTAACTTTCTCGATGACGTCAAATTAGTGAAAAATCAAAGTTTCTTTGTCGCCGTATAGCTCGAGAACGGGTCGACGGGTGCGGGTGAGAGTAGGCTCGTCGGACGGAGGACGCGGAGACGAAGGCTTACCGCGCGAAAAATTCGCGGAAAATTTTTTACGTGTGCATCGGTAACGCGCGTCGACCTCGGCGGAGGATAACTTACCGACCACCACCGGCAGTGGTCGGTAACGCTCGGGGGGTATAAGCTGCCGCGTTAAAAATGAAACCCGAATTTCGGCGCTTCCACGATTCAGGGCTGAAAGGGGCCCGAAAGAAAATAACTGATTCAAACGTTCGAATTTAACGCCAACTTCGCGACGCTGACATTGCATCGGCGGCGAGTGATGCCACAGTCGCCGCGTTTACTCTCCCTTGATAGTTGAGCGAATGGACTTGTAACTTCGAGGTTACAAATCCGACTCTACGTTTAGGTTTACATTTTCCATTAATTTTAAAGGGTGAGGGGGGTTTGGGGGGGCGGATGGCGATGACAGACCAATTGCGCACCTCCCCGCCACCATCGTCGCTACCGACGACCTCGACCTCGAGCCGAGCGGGGCCGAAGGCCCGACGGGCTCCCGGAAATTTCGGAAAGGCGATATACCTTTAATTTCCAGTTGGCCGTAACTTTCTCGATGACGTCAAATTAGTGAAAAATCAAAGTTTCTTTGTCGCCGTATAGCTCGAGAACGGGTCGACGGGTGCGGGCGAGAGTAGGCTCGTCGGACGGAGGACGCGGAGACGAAGGCTTACCGCGCGAAAAATTCGCGGAAATTCGCGGAAAATTTTTCACGTGTGCATCGGTAACACGCGTCGACCTCGGCGGAGGATAACTTACCGACCACCACCGGCAGTGGTCGGTAACGGCTCGGGGGGTATAAGCTGCCGCGTTAAAAATGAAACCCGAATTTCGGCGCTTCCACGGTTCAGGGCTGAAAAGGGCCCGACAGAAAATAACTGATTCAAACGTTCGAATTTAACGCCAACTTCGCGACGCTGACATCGCATCGGCGGCGAGTGCCGCCACAGTCGCCGCGTTTACTCTCCCTTGATAGTTGAGCGAATGGACTTGTAACTTCGAGGTTACAAATCCGACTCTACGTTTAGGTTTACATATCCCATTAATTTTAAAGGGTGAGGGGGGGTTGGGGGGAGGATGGCGATGACAGACCAATTGCGCACCTTCCCGCCACCATCGTCGCTACCGACGACCTCGACCTCGAGCCGAGCGGGGCCGAAGGCCCGACGGGCTCCCGGAAATTTCGGAAAGGCGATATACCTTTAATTCCCAGTTGGCCGTAACTTTCTCGATGACGTCAAATTAGTGAAAAATCAAAGTTTCTTTGTCGCCGTATAGCTCGAGAACGGGTCGACGGGTGCGGGCGAGAGTAGGCTCGTCGGACGGAGGACGCGGAGACGAAGGCTTACCGCGCGAAAAATTCGCGAAAATTCGCGGAAATTTTTTTACGTGTGCATCGGTAACGTGCGTCGACCTCGGCGGAGGATAACTTACCGACCACCACCGGCAGTGGTCGGTAACGGCTCGGGGGGTATAAGCTGCCGCGTTAAAAATGAAACCCGAATTTCGGCTCTTCCACGGTTCAGGGCTGAAAAGGGCCCGAAAGAAAATAACTGATTCAAACGTTCGAATTTAACGCCAACTTCGCGACGCTGACATCGCATCGGCGGCGAGTGCCGCCACAGTCGCCGCGTTTACTCTCCCTTGATAGTTGAGCGAATGGACTTGTAACTTCGAGGTTACAAATCCGACTCTACGTTTAGGTTTACATTTTCCATTAATTTTAAAGGGTGAGGGGGGGTTGGGGGGTAGGATGGCGATGACAGACCAATTGCGCACCTCCCCGACACCATCGTCGCTACCGACGGCCTCGACCTAGAGCCGAGCGGGGCCGAAGGCCCGACGGGCTCCCGGAAATTTCGGAAAGGCGATATACCTTTAATTCCCAGTTGGACGTAACTTTCTCGATGACGTCAAATTAGTGAAAAATCAAAGTTTCTTTGTCGCCGTATAGCTCGAGAACGGGTCGACGGGTGCGGGCGAGAGTAGGCTCGTCGGACGGAGGACGCGGAGACGAAGGCTAACCGCACGAAAAATTCGCGAAAATTCGCGGAAAATTTTTTACGTGTGCATCGGTAACGCGCGTCGTTCTCGGCGGAGGATAACTTACCGACCACCACCGGCAGTGGTCGGTAACGCTCGGGGGGTATAAGCTGCCGCGTTTAAAATGAAACCCGAATTTCGGCGCTTCCACGGTTCAGGGCTGAAAAGGGCCCGAAAGAAAATAACTGATCCAAACGTTCGAATTTAACGCCAACTTCGCGACGCTGACTTCGCATCGATAGCGAGTGCCGCCACAGTCGCCGCGCTTACTCTCCCTTGATAGTTGAGCGAATGGACTTGTAACTTCGAGGTTACAAATCCGACTCTACGTTTAGGTTTACATTTTCCATTAATTTTAGAGGGTGAGGGGGGGTTGGGGGGAGGATGGCGATGACAGACCAATTGCGCACCTCCCCGCCACCATCGTCGCTACCGACGGCCTCGACCTCGAGCCGAGCGGGGCCGAAGGCCCGACGGGCTCCCGGAAATTTCGGAAAGGCGATATACCTTTAATTCCCAGTTGGCCGTAACTTTCTCGATGACGTCAAATTAGTGAGAAATCAAAGTTTCTTTGTCGCCGTATAGCTCGAGAACGGGTCGACGGGTGCGGGCGAGAGTAGGCTCGTCGGACGGAGGACGCGGAGACGAAGGCTTACCGCGCGAAAAATTCGCGGAAATTTTTTTACGTGTGCATCGGTAACGCGCGTCAACCTCGGCGGAGGATAACTTACCGACCACCACCGGCAGTGGTCGGTAACGGCTCGGGGGGTATAAGCTGCCGCGTTAAAAATGAAACCCGAATTTCGGCGCTTCCACGGTTCAGGGCTGAAAAGGGCCCGAAAGAAAATAACTGATTCAAACGTTCGAATTTAACGCCAACTTCGCGACGCTGACATCGCATCGGCGGCGAGTGCCGCCACAGTCGCCGCGTTTACTCTCCCTTGATAGTTGAGCGAATGGACTTGTAACTTCGAGGTTACAAATCCGACTCTACGTTTAGGTTTACATTTTCCATTAATTTTAAAGGGTGAGGGGGGGTTGGGGGGAGGATGGCGATGACAGACCAATTGCGCACCTCCCCGCCACCATCGTCGCTACCGACGACCTCGACCTCGAGCCGAGCGGGGCCGAAGGCCCGACGGGCTCCCGGAAATTTCGGAAAGGCGATATACCTTTAATTCCCAGTTGGCCGTAACTTTCTCGATGACGTCAAATTAGTGAAAAATCAAAGTTTCTTTGTCGCCGTATAGCTCGAGAACGGGTCGACGGGTGCGGGCGAGAGTAGGCTCGTCGGACGGAGGACGCGGAGACGAAGGCTTACCGCGCGAAAAATTCGCGAAAATTCGCGGAAAATTTTTTACGTGTGCATCGGTAACGCGCGTCGACCTCGGCGGAGGATAACTTACCGACCACCACCGGCAGTGGTCGGTAACGCTCGGGGGGTATAAGCTGCCGCGTTAAAAATGAAACCTGAATTTCGGCGCTTCCACGGTTCAGGGCTGAAAAGGGCCCGAAAGAAAATAACTGATCCAAACGTTCGAATTTAACGCCAATTTCGCGACGCTGACTTCGCATCGATGGCGAGTGCCGCCACAGTCGCCGCGTTTACTCTCCCTTGATAGTTGAGCGAATGGACTTGTAACTTCGAGGTTACGAATCCGACTCTACGTTTAGGTTTACATTTTCCATTAATTTTAAAGGGTGAGGAAGGGTTGGAGGGGGATGGCGATGACAGACCAATTGCGCACCTCCCGGCCACCATCGTCGCTACCGACGACCTCGACCTAGAGCCGAGCGGGGCCGAAGGCCCGACGGGCTCCCGGAAATTTCGGAAAGGCGATATACCTTTAATTCCTAGTTGGCCGTAACTTTCTCGATGACATCAAATTAGTGAAAAATCAAAGTTTCTTTGTCGCCGTATAGCTCGAGAACGGGTCGACGGGTGCGGGCGAGAGTAGGCTCGTCGGACGGAGGACGCGGAGACGAAGGCTAACCGCACGAAAAATTCGCGAAAATTCGCGGAAAATTTTTTACGTGTGCATCGGTAACGCGCGTCTACCTCGGCGGAGGATAACTTACCGACCACCACCGGCAGTGGTCGGTAACGGCTCGGGGGGTATAAGCTGCCGCGTTAAAAATGAAACCCGAATTTCGGCTCTTCCACGGTTCAGGGCTGAAAAGGGCCCGAAAGAAAATAACTGATTCAAACGTTCGAATTTAACGCCAACTTCGCGACGCTGACATCGCATCGGCGGCGAGTGCCGCCACAGTCGCCGCGTTTACTCTCCCTTGATAGTTGAGCGAATGGACTTGTAACTTCGAGGTTACAAATCCGACTCTACGTTTAGGTTTACATTTTCCATTAATTTTAGAGGGTGAGGGGGGGTTGGGGGGAGGATGGCGATGACAGACCAATTGCGCACCTCCCCGCCACCATCGTCGCTACCGACGACCTCGACCTCGAGCCGAGCGGGGCCGAAGGCCCGACGGGCTCCCGGAAATTTCGGAAAGGCGATATACCTTTAATTTCCAGTTGGCCGTAACTTTCTCGATGACGTCAAATTAGTGAAAAATCAAAGTTTCTTTGTCGCCGTATAGCTCGAGAACGGGTCGACGGGTGCGGGCGAGAGTAGGCTCGTCGGACGGAGGACGCGGAGACGAAGGCTTACCGCGCGAAAAATTCGCGGAAAATTTTTTACGTGTGCATCGGTAACGCGCGTCGACCTCGGCGGAGGATAACTTACCGACCACCACCGGCAGTGGTCGGTAACGGCTCGGGGGGATTAAGCTGCCGCGTTAAAAATGAAACCCGAATTTCGGCGCTTCCACGGTTCAGGGCTGAAAAGGGCCCGAAAGAAAATAACTGATTCAAACGTTCGAATTTAACGCCAACTTCGCGACGCTGACATCGCATCGGCGGCGAGTGCCGCCACAGTCGCCGCGTTTACTCTCCCTTGATAGTTGAGCGAATGGACTTGTAACTTCGAGGTTACGAATCCGACTCTACGTTTAGGTTTACATTTTCCATTAATTTTAAAGGGTGAGGGGGGGTTGGGGGGGAGGATGGCGATGACAGACCACTTGCGCACCTCCCCGCCACCATCGTCGCTACCGACGACCTCGACCTCGAGCCGAGCGGGGCCGAAGGCCCGACGGGCTCCCGGAAATTTCGGAAAGGCGATATACCTTTAATTCCTAGTTGGCCGTAACTTTCTCGATGACGTCAAATTAGTGAAAAATCAAAGTTTCTTTGTCGCCGTATAGCTCGAGAACGGGTCGACGGGTGCGGGCGAGAGTAGGCTCGTCGGACGGAGGACGCGGAGACGAAGGCTAACCGCACGAAAAATTCGCGAAAATTCGCGGAAAATTTTTTACGTGTGCATCGGTAACGCGCGTCTACCTCGGCGGAGGATAACTTACCGACCACCACCGGCAGTGGTCGGTAACGGCTCGGGGGGTATAAGCTGCCGCGTTAAAAATGAAACCCGAATTTCGGCTCTTCCACGGTTCAGGGCTGAAAAGGGCCCGAAAGAAAATAACTGATTCAAACGTTCGAATTTAACGCCAACTTCGCGACGCTGACATCGCATCGGCGGCGAGTGCCGCCACAGTCGCCGCGTTTACTCTCCCTTGATAGTTGAGCGAATGGACTTGTAACTTCGAGGTTACAAATCCGACTCTACGTTTAGGTTTACATTTTCCATTAATTTTAGAGGGTGAGGGGGGGTTGGGGGGAGGATGGCGATGACAGACCAATTGCGCACCTCCCCGCCACCATCGTCGCTACCGACGACCTCGACCTCGAGCCGAGCGGGGCCGAAGGCCCGACGGGCTCCCGGAAATTTCGGAAAGGCGATATACCTTTAATTTCCAGTTGGCCGTAACTTTCTCGATGACGTCAAATTAGTGAAAAATCAAAGTTTCTTTGTCGCCGTATAGCTCGAGAACGGGTCGACGGGTGCGGGCGAGAGTAGGCTCGTCGGACGGAGGACGCGGAGACGAAGGCTTACCGCGCGAAAAATTCGCGGAAAATTTTTTACGTGTGCATCGGTAACGCGCGTCGACCTCGGCGGAGGATAACTTACCGACCACCACCGGCAGTGGTTGGTAACGGCTCGGGGGGTATAAGATGCCGCGTTAAAAATGAAACCCGAATTTCGGCGCTTCCACGGTTCAGGGCTGAAAAGGGCCCGAAAGAAAATAACTGATCCAAACGTTCGAATTTAACGCCAACTTCGCGACGCTGACATCGCATCGGCGGCGAGTGCCGCCACAGTCGCCGCGTTTACTCTCCCTTGATAGTTGAGCGAATGGACTTGTAACTTCGAGGTTACAAATCCGACTCTACGTTTAGGTTTACATTTTCCATTAATTTTAAAGGGTGAGGAAGGGTTGGGGGGGGGGATGGCGATGACAGACCAATTGCGCACCTCCCGGCCACCATCGTCGCTACCGACGACCTCGACCTCGAGCCGAGCGGGGCCGAAGGCCCGACGGGCTCCCGGAAATTTCGGAAAGGCGATATACCTTTAATTCCTAGTTGGACGTAACTTTCTCGATGACGTCAAATTAGTGAAAAATCAAAGTTTCTTTGTCGCCGTATAGCTCGAGAACGGGTCGACGGGTGCGGGCGAGAGTAGGCTCGTCGGACGGAGGACGCGGAGACGAAGGCTTACCGCGCGAAAAATTCGCGAAAATTCGCGGAAATTTTTTTACGTGTGCATCGGTAACGCGCGTCGACCTCGGCGGAGGATAACTTACCGACCACCACCGGCAGTGGTCGGTAACGGCTCGGGGGGTATAAGCTGCCGCGTTAAAAATGAAACCCGAATTTCGGCTCTTCCACGGTTCAGGGCTGAAAAGGGCCCGAAAGAAAATAACTGATTCAAACGTTCGAATTTAACGCCAACTTCGCGACGCTGACATCGCATCGGCGGCGAGTGCCGCCACAGTCGCCGCGTTTACTCTCCCTTGATAGTTGAGCGAATGGACTTGTAACTTCGAGGTTACAAATCCGACTCTACGTTTAGGTTTACATTTTCCATTAATTTTAGAGGGTGAGGGGGGGTTGGGGGGAGGATGGCGATGACAGACCAATTGCGCACCTCCCCGCCACCATCGTCGCTACCGACGACCTCGACCTCGAGCCGAGCGGGGCCGAAGGCCCGACGGGCTCACGGAAATTTCGGAAAGGCGATATACCTTTAATTTCCAGTTGGCCGTAACTTTCTCGATGACGTCAAATTAGTGAAAAATCAAAGTTTCTTTGTCGCCGTATAGCTCGAGAACGGGTCGACGGGTGCGGGCGAGAGTAGGCTCGTCGGACGGAGGACGCGGAGACGAAGGCTTACCGCGCGAAAAATTCGCGGAAATTCGCGGAAAATTTTTTACGTGTGCATCGGTAACGCGCGTCAACCTCGGCGGAGGATAACTTACCGACCACCACCGGCAGTGGTCGGTAACGGCTCGGGGGGTATAAGCTGCCGCGTTAAAAATGAAACCCGAATTTCGGCGCTTCCACGGTTCAGGGCTGAAAAGGGCCCGAAAGAAAATAACTGATTCAAACGTTCGAATTTAACGCCAACTTCGCGACGCTGACATCGCATCGGCGGCGAGTGCCGCCACAGTCGCCGCGTTTACTCTCCCTTGATAGTTGAGCGAATGGACTTGTAACTTCGAGGTTACAAATCCGACTCTACGTTTAGGTTTACATTTTCCATTAATTTTAAAGGGTGAGGGGGGGTTGGGGGGAGGATGGCGATGACAGACCAATTGCGTACCTCCCCGCCACCATCGTCGCTACCGACGACCTCGACCTCGAGCCGAGCGGGGCCGAAGGCCCGACGGGCTCCCGGAAATTTCGGAAAGGCGATATACCTTTAATTCCCAGTTGGCCGTAACTTTCTCGATGACGTCAAATTAGTGAAAAATCAAAGTTTCTTTGTCGCCGTATAGCTCGAGAACGGGTCGACGGGTGCGGGCGAGAGTAGGCTCGTCGGACGGAGGACGCGGAGACGAAGGCTTACCGCGCGAAAAATTCGCGGAAAATTTTTTACGTGTGCATCGGTAACGCGCGTCGACCTCGGCGGAGGATAACTTACCGACCACCACCGGCAGTGGTCGGTAACGCTCGGGGGGTATAAGCTGCCGCGTTAAAAATGAAACCTGAATTTCGGCGCTTCCACGGTTCAGGGCTGAAAAGGGCCAGACAGAAAATAACTGATTCAAACGTTCGAATTTAACGCCAACTTCGCAACGCTGACATCGCATCGGCGGCGAGTGCCGCCACAGTCGCCGCGTTTACTCTCCCTTGATAGTTGAGCGAATGGACTTGTAACTTCGAGGTTACAAATCCGACTCTACGTTTAGGTTTACATTTTCCATTAATTTTAAAGGGTGAGGAAGGGTTGGGGGGGGGGGATGGCGATGACAGACCAATTGCGCACCTCCCGGCCACCATCGTCGCTACCGACGACCTCGACCTCGAGCCGAGCGGGGCCGAAGGCCCGACGGGCTCCCGGAAATTTCGGAAAGGCGATATACCTTTAATTCCTAGTTGGACGTAACTTTCTCGATGACGTCAAATTAGTGAAAAATCAAAGTTTCTTTGTCGCCGTATAGCTCGAGAACGGGTCGACGGGTGCGGGCGAGAGTAGGCTCGTCGGACGGAGGACGCGGAGACGAAGGCTTACCGCGCGAAAAATTCGCGAAAATTCGCGGAAATTTTTTTACGTGTGCATCGGTAACGCGCGTCGACCTCGGCGGAGGATAACTTACCGACCACCACCGGCAGTGGTCGGTAACGGCTCGGGGGGTATAAGCTGCCGCGTTAAAAATGAAACCCGAATTTCGGCTCTTCCACGGTTCAGGGCTGAAAAGGGCCCGAAAGAAAATAACTGATTCAAACGTTCGAATTTAACGCCAACTTCGCGACGCTGACATCGCATCGGCGGCGAGTGCCGCCACAGTCGCCGCGTTTACTCTCCCTTGATAGTTGAGCGAATGGACTTGTAACTTCGAGGTTACAAATCCGACTCTACGTTTAGGTTTACATTTTCCATTAATTTTAGAGGGTGAGGGGGGGTTGGGGGGAGGATGGCGATGACAGACCAATTGCGCACCTCCCCGCCACCATCGTCGCTACCGACGACCTCGACCTCGAGCCGAGCGGGGCCGAAGGCCCGACGGGCTCCCGGAAATTTCGGAAAGGCGATATACCTTTAATTTCCAGTTGGCCGTAACTTTCTCGATGACGTCAAATTAGTGAAAAATCAAAGTTTCTTTGTCGCCGTATAGCTCGAGAACGGGTCGACGGGTGCGGGCGAGAGTAGGCTCGTCGGACGGAGGACGCGGAGACGAAGGCTTACCGCGCGAAAAATTCGCGGAAAATTTTTTACGTGTGCATCGGTAACGCGCGTCGACCTCGGCGGAGGATAACTTACCGACCACCACCGGCAGTGGTCGGTAACGGCTCGGGGGGATTAAGCTGCCGCGTTAAAAATGAAACCCGAATTTCGGCGCTTCCACGGTTCAGGGCTGAAAAGGGCCCGAAAGAAAATAACTGATTCAAACGTTCGAATTTAACGCCAACTTCGCGACGCTGACATCGCATCGGCGGCGAGTGCCGCCACAGTCGCCGCGTTTACTCTCCCTTGATAGTTGAGCGAATGGACTTGTAACTTCGAGGTTACGAATCCGACTCTACGTTTAGGTTTACATTTTCCATTAATTTTAAAGGGTGAGGGGGGGTTGGGGGGGAGGATGGCGATGACAGACCACTTGCGCACCTCCCCGCCACCATCGTCGCTACCGACGACCTCGACCTCGAGCCGAGCGGGGCCGAAGGCCCGACGGGCTCCCGGAAATTTCGGAAAGGCGATATACCTTTAATTCCTAGTTGGCCGTAACTTTCTCGATGACGTCAAATTAGTGAAAAATCAAAGTTTCTTTGTCGCCGTATAGCTCGAGAACGGGTCGACGGGTGCGGGCGAGAGTAGGCTCGTCGGACGGAGGACGCGGAGACGAAGGCTAACCGCACGAAAAATTCGCGAAAATTCGCGGAAAATTTTTTACGTGTGCATCGGTAACGCGCGTCTACCTCGGCGGAGGATAACTTACCGACCACCACCGGCAGTGGTCGGTAACGGCTCGGGGGGTATAAGCTGCCGCGTTAAAAATGAAACCCGAATTTCGGCTCTTCCACGGTTCAGGGCTGAAAAGGGCCCGAAAGAAAATAACTGATTCAAACGTTCGAATTTAACGCCAACTTCGCGACGCTGACATCGCATCGGCGGCGAGTGCCGCCACAGTCGCCGCGTTTACTCTCCCTTGATAGTTGAGCGAATGGACTTGTAACTTCGAGGTTACAAATCCGACTCTACGTTTAGGTTTACATTTTCCATTAATTTTAGAGGGTGAGGGGGGGTTGGGGGGAGGATGGCGATGACAGACCAATTGCGCACCTCCCCGCCACCATCGTCGCTACCGACGACCTCGACCTCGAGCCGAGCGGGGCCGAAGGCCCGACGGGCTCCCGGAAATTTCGGAAAGGCGATATACCTTTAATTTCCAGTTGGCCGTAACTTTCTCGATGACGTCAAATTAGTGAAAAATCAAAGTTTCTTTGTCGCCGTATAGCTCGAGAACGGGTCGACGGGTGCGGGCGAGAGTAGGCTCGTCGGACGGAGGACGCGGAGACGAAGGCTTACCGCGCGAAAAATTCGCGGAAAATTTTTTACGTGTGCATCGGTAACGCGCGTCGACCTCGGCGGAGGATAACTTACCGACCACCACCGGCAGTGGTTGGTAACGGCTCGGGGGGTATAAGATGCCGCGTTAAAAATGAAACCCGAATTTCGGCGCTTCCACGGTTCAGGGCTGAAAAGGGCCCGAAAGAAAATAACTGATCCAAACGTTCGAATTTAACGCCAACTTCGCGACGCTGACATCGCATCGGCGGCGAGTGCCGCCACAGTCGCCGCGTTTACTCTCCCTTGATAGTTGAGCGAATGGACTTGTAACTTCGAGGTTACAAATCCGACTCTACGTTTAGGTTTACATTTTCCATTAATTTTAAAGGGTGAGGAAGGGTTGGGGGGGGGGATGGCGATGACAGACCAATTGCGCACCTCCCGGCCACCATCGTCGCTACCGACGACCTCGACCTCGAGCCGAGCGGGGCCGAAGGCCCGACGGGCTCCCGGAAATTTCGGAAAGGCGATATACCTTTAATTCCTAGTTGGACGTAACTTTCTCGATGACGTCAAATTAGTGAAAAATCAAAGTTTCTTTGTCGCCGTATAGCTCGAGAACGGGTCGACGGGTGCGGGCGAGAGTAGGCTCGTCGGACGGAGGACGCGGAGACGAAGGCTTACCGCGCGAAAAATTCGCGAAAATTCGCGGAAATTTTTTTACGTGTGCATCGGTAACGCGCGTCGACCTCGGCGGAGGATAACTTACCGACCACCACCGGCAGTGGTCGGTAACGGCTCGGGGGGTATAAGCTGCCGCGTTAAAAATGAAACCCGAATTTCGGCTCTTCCACGGTTCAGGGCTGAAAAGGGCCCGAAAGAAAATAACTGATTCAAACGTTCGAATTTAACGCCAACTTCGCGACGCTGACATCGCATCGGCGGCGAGTGCCGCCACAGTCGCCGCGTTTACTCTCCCTTGATAGTTGAGCGAATGGACTTGTAACTTCGAGGTTACAAATCCGACTCTACGTTTAGGTTTACATTTTCCATTAATTTTAGAGGGTGAGGGGGGGTTGGGGGGAGGATGGCGATGACAGACCAATTGCGCACCTCCCCGCCACCATCGTCGCTACCGACGACCTCGACCTCGAGCCGAGCGGGGCCGAAGGCCCGACGGGCTCACGGAAATTTCGGAAAGGCGATATACCTTTAATTTCCAGTTGGCCGTAACTTTCTCGATGACGTCAAATTAGTGAAAAATCAAAGTTTCTTTGTCGCCGTATAGCTCGAGAACGGGTCGACGGGTGCGGGCGAGAGTAGGCTCGTCGGACGGAGGACGCGGAGACGAAGGCTTACCGCGCGAAAAATTCGCGGAAATTCGCGGAAAATTTTTTACGTGTGCATCGGTAACGCGCGTCAACCTCGGCGGAGGATAACTTACCGACCACCACCGGCAGTGGTCGGTAACGGCTCGGGGGGTATAAGCTGCCGCGTTAAAAATGAAACCCGAATTTCGGCGCTTCCACGGTTCAGGGCTGAAAAGGGCCCGAAAGAAAATAACTGATTCAAACGTTCGAATTTAACGCCAACTTCGCGACGCTGACATCGCATCGGCGGCGAGTGCCGCCACAGTCGCCGCGTTTACTCTCCCTTGATAGTTGAGCGAATGGACTTGTAACTTCGAGGTTACAAATCCGACTCTACGTTTAGGTTTACATTTTCCATTAATTTTAAAGGGTGAGGGGGGGTTGGGGGGAGGATGGCGATGACAGACCAATTGCGTACCTCCCCGCCACCATCGTCGCTACCGACGACCTCGACCTCGAGCCGAGCGGGGCCGAAGGCCCGACGGGCTCCCGGAAATTTCGGAAAGGCGATATACCTTTAATTCCCAGTTGGCCGTAACTTTCTCGATGACGTCAAATTAGTGAAAAATCAAAGTTTCTTTGTCGCCGTATAGCTCGAGAACGGGTCGACGGGTGCGGGCGAGAGTAGGCTCGTCGGACGGAGGACGCGGAGACGAAGGCTTACCGCGCGAAAAATTCGCGGAAAATTTTTTACGTGTGCATCGGTAACGCGCGTCGACCTCGGCGGAGGATAACTTACCGACCACCACCGGCAGTGGTCGGTAACGCTCGGGGGGTATAAGCTGCCGCGTTAAAAATGAAACCTGAATTTCGGCGCTTCCACGGTTCAGGGCTGAAAAGGGCCAGACAGAAAATAACTGATTCAAACGTTCGAATTTAACGCCAACTTCGCAACGCTGACATCGCATCGGCGGCGAGTGCCGCCACAGTCGCCGCGTTTACTCTCCCTTGATAGTTGAGCGAATGGACTTGTAACTTCGAGGTTACAAATCCGACTCTACGTTTAGGTTTACATTTTCCATTAATTTTAAAGGGTGAGGAAGGGTTGGGGGGGGGGGATGGCGATGACAGACCAATTGCGCACCTCCCGGCCACCATCGTCGCTACCGACGACCTCGACCTCGAGCCGAGCGGGGCCGAAGGCCCGACGGGCTCCCGGAAATTTCGGAAAGGCGATATACCTTTAATTCCTAGTTGGACGTAACTTTCTCGATGACGTCAAATTAGTGAAAAATCAAAGTTTCTTTGTCGCCGTATAGCTCGAGAACGGGTCGACGGGTGCGGGCGAGAGTAGGCTCGTCGGACGGAGGACGCGGAGACGAAGGCTTACCGCGCGAAAAATTCGCGAAAATTCGCGGAAATTTTTTTACGTGTGCATCGGTAACGCGCGTCGACCTCGGCGGAGGATAACTTACCGACCACCACCGGCAGTGGTCGGTAACGGCTCGGGGGGTATAAGCTGCCGCGTTAAAAATGAAACCCGAATTTCGGCTCTTCCACGGTTCAGGGCTGAAAAGGGCCCGAAAGAAAATAACTGATTCAAACGTTCGAATTTAACGCCAACTTCGCGACGCTGACATCGCATCGGCGGCGAGTGCCGCCACAGTCGCCGCGTTTACTCTCCCTTGATAGTTGAGCGAATGGACTTGTAACTTCGAGGTTACAAATCCGACTCTACGTTTAGGTTTACATTTTCCATTAATTTTAGAGGGTGAGGGGGGGTTGGGGGGAGGATGGCGATGACAGACCAATTGCGCACCTCCCCGCCACCATCGTCGCTACCGACGACCTCGACCTCGAGCCGAGCGGGGCCGAAGGCCCGACGGGCTCACGGAAATTTCGGAAAGGCGATATACCTTTAATTTCCAGTTGGCCGTAACTTTCTCGATGACGTCAAATTAGTGAAAAATCAAAGTTTCTTTGTCGCCGTATAGCTCGAGAACGGGTCGACGGGTGCGGGCGAGAGTAGGCTCGTCGGACGGAGGACGCGGAGACGAAGGCTTACCGCGCGAAAAATTCGCGGAAATTCGCGGAAAATTTTTTACGTGTGCATCGGTAACGCGCGTCAACCTCGGCGGAGGATAACTTACCGACCACCACCGGCAGTGGTCGGTAACGGCTCGGGGGGTATAAGCTGCCGCGTTAAAAATGAAACCCGAATTTCGGCGCTTCCACGGTTCAGGGCTGAAAAGGGCCCGAAAGAAAATAACTGATTCAAACGTTCGAATTTAACGCCAACTTCGCGACGCTGACATCGCATCGGCGGCGAGTGCCGCCACAGTCGCCGCGTTTACTCTCCCTTGATAGTTGAGCGAATGGACTTGTAACTTCGAGGTTACAAATCCGACTCTACGTTTAGGTTTACATTTTCCATTAATTTTAAAGGGTGAGGGGGGGTTGGGGGGAGGATGGCGATGACAGACCAATTGCGTACCTCCCCGCCACCATCGTCGCTACCGACGACCTCGACCTCGAGCCGAGCGGGGCCGAAGGCCCGACGGGCTCCCGGAAATTTCGGAAAGGCGATATACCTTTAATTCCCAGTTGGCCGTAACTTTCTCGATGACGTCAAATTAGTGAAAAATCAAAGTTTCTTTGTCGCCGTATAGCTCGAGAACGGGTCGACGGGTGCGGGCGAGAGTAGGCTCGTCGGACGGAGGACGCGGAGACGAAGGCTTACCGCGCGAAAAATTCGCGGAAATTCGCGGAAAATTTTTTACGTGTGCATCGGTAACGCGCGTCAACCTCGGCGGAGGATAACTTACCGACCACCACCGGCAGTGGTCGGTAACGGCTCGGGGGGTATAAGCTGCCGCGTTAAAAATGAAACCCGAATTTCGGCGCTTCCACGGTTCAGGGCTGAAAAGGGCCCGAAAGAAAATAACTGATTCAAACGTTCGAATTTAACGCCAACTTCGCGACGCTGACATCGCATCGGCGGCGAGTGCCGCCACAGTCGCCGCGTTTACTCTCCCTTGATAGTTGAGCGAATGGACTTGTAACTTCGAGGTTACAAATCCGACTCTACGTTTAGGTTTACATTTTCCATTAATTTTAAAGGGTGAGGGGGGGTTGGGGGGAGGATGGCGATGACAGACCAATTGCGTACCTCCCCGCCACCATCGTCGCTACCGACGACCTCGACCTCGAGCCGAGCGGGGCCGAAGGCCCGACGGGCTCACGGAAATTTCGGAAAGGCGATATACCTTTAATTTCCAGTTGGCCGTAACTTTCTCGATGACGTCAAATTAGTGAAAAATCAAAGTTTCTTTGTCGCCGTATAGCTCGAGAACGGGTCGACGGGTGCGGGCGAGAGTAGGCTCGTCGGACGGAGGACGCGGAGACGAAGGCTTACCGCGCGAAAAATTCGCGGAAATTCGCGGAAAATTTTTTACGTGTGCATCGGTAACGCGCGTCAACCTCGGCGGAGGATAACTTACCGACCACCACCGGCAGTGGTCGGTAACGGCTCGGGGGGTATAAGCTGCCGCGTTAAAAATGAAACCCGAATTTCGGCGCTTCCACGGTTCAGGGCTGAAAAGGGCCCGAAAGAAAATAACTGATTCAAACGTTCGAATTTAACGCCAACTTCGCGACGCTGACATCGCATCGGCGGCGAGTGCCGCCACAGTCGCCGCGTTTACTCTCCCTTGATAGTTGAGCGAATGGACTTGTAACTTCGAGGTTACAAATCCGACTCTACGTTTAGGTTTACATTTTCCATTAATTTTAAAGGGTGAGGGGGGGTTGGGGGGAGGATGGCGATGACAGACCAATTGCGCACCTCCCCGCCACCATCGTCGCTACCGACGACCTCGACCTCGAGCCGAGCGGGGCCGAAGGCCCGACGGGCTCCCGGAAATTTCGGAAAGGCGATATACCTTTAATTCCCAGTTGGCCGTAACTTTCTCGATGACGTCAAATTAGTGAAAAATCAATGTTTCTTTGTCGCCGTATAGCTCGAGAACGGGTCGACGGGTGCGGGCGAGAGTAGGCTCGTCGGACGGAGGTCGCGGAGACGAAGGCTTACCGCGCGAAAAATTCGCGAAAATTCGCGGAAAATTTTTTACGTGTGCATCGGTAACGCGCGTCGACCTCGGCGGAGGATAACTTACCGACCACCACCGGCAGTGGTCGGTAACGGCTCGGGGGGATTAAGCTGCCGCGTTAAAAATGAAACCCGAATTTCGGCGCTTCCACGGTTCAGGGCTGAAAAGGGCCCGAAAGAAAATAACTGATTCAAACGTTCGAATTTAACGCCAACTTCGCGACGCTGACATCGCATCGGCGGCGAGTGCCGCCACAGTCGCCGCGTTTACTCTCCCTTGATAGTTGAGCGAATGGACTTGTAACTTCGAGGTTACGAATCCGACTCTACGTTTAGGTTTACATTTTCCATTAATTTTAAAGGGTGAGGGGGGGTTGGGGGGGAGGATGGCGATGACAGACCAATTGCGCACCTCCCCGCCACCATCGTCGCTACCGACGACCTCGACCTCGAGCCGAGCGGGGCCGAAGGCCCGACGGGCTCCCGGAAATTTCGGAAAGGCGATATACCTTTAATTTCCAGTTGGCCGTAACTTTCTCGATGACGTCAAATTAGTGAAAAATCAAAGTTTCTTTGTCGCCGTATAGCTCGAGAACGGGTCGACGGGTGCGGGCGAGAGTAGGCTCGTCGGACGGAGGACGCGGAGACGAAGGCTTACCGCGCGAAAAATTCGCGGAAAATTTTTTACGTGTGCATCGGTAACGCGCGTCGACCTCGGCGGAGGATAACTTACCGACCACCACCGGCAGTGGTCGGTAACGGCTCGGGGGGTATAAGATGCCGCGTTAAAAATGAAACCCGAATTTCGGCGCTTCCACGGTTCAGGGCTGAAAAGGGCCCGAAAGAAAATAACTGATCCAAACGTTCGAATTTAACGCCAACTTCGCGACGCTGACATCGCATCGGCGGCGAGTGCCGCCACAGTCGCCGCGTTTACTCTCCCTTGATAGTTGAGCGAATGGACTTGTAACTTCGAGGTTACAAATCCGACTCTACGTTTAGGTTTACATTTTCCATTAATTTTAAAGGGTGAGGGGGGGTTGGGGGGGAGGATGGCGATGACAGAACAATTGCGCACCTCCCCGCCACCATCTTCGCTACCGACGACCTTGACCTCGAGCCGAGCGGGGCCGAAGGCCCGACGGGCTCCCGGAAATTTCGGAAAGGCGATATACCTTTAATTCCCAGTTGGCCGTAACTTTCTCGATGACGTCAAATTAGTGAAAAATCAAAGTTTCTTTGTCGCCGTATAGCTCGAGAACGGGTCGACGGGTGCGGGCGAGAGTAGGCTCGTCGGACGGAGGACGCGGAGACGAAGGCTTACCGCGCGAAAAATTCGCGAAAATTCGCGGAAAATTTTTTACGTGTGCATCGGTAACGCGTGTCGACCTCGGCGGAGGATAACTTACCGACCACCACCGGCAGTGGTCGGTAACGGCTCGGGGGGTATAAGCTGCCGCGTTAAAAATGAAACCCGAATTTCGGCGCTTCCACGGTTCAGGGCTGAAAAGGGCCCGACAGAAAATAACTGATTCAAACGTTCGAATTTAACGCCAACTTCGCAACGCTGACATCGCATCGGCGGCGAGTGCCGCCACAGTCGCCGCGTTTACTCTCCCTTGATAGTTGAGCGAATGGACTTGTAACTTCGAGGTTACAAATCCGACTCTACGTTTAGGTTTACATTTTCCATTAATTTTAAAGGGTGAGGGGGGGTTGGGGGGTTGGATGGCGATGACAGACCAATTGCGCACCTCCCCGCCACCATCGTCGCTACCGACGACCTCGACCTCGAGCCGAGCGGGGCCGAAGGCCCGACGGGCTCCCGGAAATTTCGGAAAGGCGATATACCTTTAATTCCCAGTTGGCCGTAACTTTCTCGATGACGTCAAATTAGTGAAAAATCAATGTTTCTTTGTCGCCGTATAGCTCGAGAACGGGTCGACGGGTGCGGGCGAGAGTAGGCTCGTCGGACGGAGGTCGCGGAGACGAAGGCTTACCGCGCGAAAAATTCGCGAAAATTCGCGGAAAATTTTTTACGTGTGCATCGGTAACGCGCGTCGACCTCGGCGGAGGATAACTTACCGACCACCACCGGCAGTGGTCGGTAACGGCTCGGGGGGATTAAGCTGCCGCGTTAAAAATGAAACCCGAATTTCGGCGCTTCCACGGTTCAGGGCTGAAAAGGGCCCGAAAGAAAATAACTGATTCAAACGTTCGAATTTAACGCCAACTTCGCGACGCTGACATCGCATCGGCGGCGAGTGCCGCCACAGTCGCCGCGTTTACTCTCCCTTGATAGTTGAGCGAATGGACTTGTAACTTCGAGGTTACGAATCCGACTCTACGTTTAGGTTTACATTTTCCATTAATTTTAAAGGGTGAGGGGGGGTTGGGGGGGAGGATGGCGATGACAGACCAATTGCGCACCTCCCCGCCACCATCGTCGCTACCGACGACCTCGACCTCGAGCCGAGCGGGGCCGAAGGCCCGACGGGCTCCCGGAAATTTCGGAAAGGCGATATACCTTTAATTCCTAGTTGGCCGTAACTTTCTCGATGACGTCAAATTAGTGAAAAATCAAAGTTTCTTTGTCGCCGTATAGCTCGAGAACGGGTCGACGGGTGCGGGCGAGAGTAGGCTCGTCGGACGGAGGACGCGGAGACGAAGGCTAACCGCACGAAAAATTCGCGAAAATTCGCGGAAAATTTTTTACGTGTGCATCGGTAACGCGCGTCTACCTCGGCGGAGGATAACTTACCGACCACCACCGGCAGTGGTCGGTAACGGCTCGGGGGGTATAAGCTGCCGCGTTAAAAATGAAACCCGAATTTCGGCTCTTCCACGGTTCAGGGCTGAAAAGGGCCCGAAAGAAAATAACTGATTCAAACGTTCGAATTTAACGCCAACTTCGCGACGCTGACATCGCATCGGCGGCGAGTGCCGCCACAGTCGCCGCGTTTACTCTCCCTTGATAGTTGAGCGAATGGACTTGTAACTTCGAGGTTACAAATCCGACTCTACGTTTAGGTTTACATTTTCCATTAATTTTAGAGGGTGAGGGGGGGTTGGGGGGAGGATGGCGATGACAGACCAATTGCGCACCTCCCCGCCACCATCGTCGCTACCGACGACCTCGACCTCGAGCCGAGCGGGGCCGAAGGCCCGACGGGCTCCCGGAAATTTCGGAAAGGCGATATACCTTTAATTTCCAGTTGGCCGTAACTTTCTCGATGACGTCAAATTAGTGAAAAATCAAAGTTTCTTTGTCGCCGTATAGCTCGAGAACGGGTCGACGGGTGCGGGCGAGAGTAGGCTCGTCGGACGGAGGACGCGGAGACGAAGGCTTACCGCGCGAAAAATTCGCGGAAAATTTTTTACGTGTGCATCGGTAACGCGCGTCGACCTCGGCGGAGGATAACTTACCGACCACCACCGGCAGTGGTCGGTAACGGCTCGGGGGGTATAAGATGCCGCGTTAAAAATGAAACCCGAATTTCGGCGCTTCCACGGTTCAGGGCTGAAAAGGGCCCGAAAGAAAATAACTGATCCAAACGTTCGAATTTAACGCCAACTTCGCGACGCTGACATCGCATCGGCGGCGAGTGCCGCCACAGTCGCCGCGTTTACTCTCCCTTGATAGTTGAGCGAATGGACTTGTAACTTCGAGGTTACAAATCCGACTCTACGTTTAGGTTTACATTTTCCATTAATTTTAAAGGGTGAGGGGGGGTTGGGGGGGAGGATGGCGATGACAGAACAATTGCGCACCTCCCCGCCACCATCGTCGCTACCGACGACCTTGACCTCGAGCCGAGCGGGGCCGAAGGCCCGACGGGCTCCCGGAAATTTCGGAAAGGCGATATACCTTTAATTCCCAGTTGGCCGTAACTTTCTCGATGACGTCAAATTAGTGAAAAATCAAAGATTCTTTGTCGCCGTATAGCTCGAGAACGGGTCGACGGGTGCGGGCGAGAGTAGGCTCGTCGGACGGAGGACGCGGAGACGAAGGCTTACCGCGCGAAAAATTCGCGAAAATTCGCGGAAAATTTTTTACGTGTGCATCGGTAACGCGCGTCGACCTCGGCGGAGGATAACTTACCGACCACCACCGGCAGTGGTCGGTAACGGCTCGGGGGGTATAAGCTGCCGCGTTAAAAATGAAACCCGAATTTCGGCGCTTCCACGGTTCAGGGCTGAAAAGGGCCCGACAGAAAATAACTGATTCAAACGTTCGAATTTAACGCCAACTTCGCAACGCTGACATCGCATCGGCGGCGAGTGCCGCCACAGTCGCCGCGTTTACTCTCCCTTGATAGTTGAGCGAATGGACTTGTAACTTCGAGGTTACAAATCCGACTCTACGTTTAGGTTTACATTTTCCATTAATTTTAAAGGGTGAGGGGGGGTTGGGGGGAGGATGGCGATGACAGACCAATTGCGCACCTCCCCGCCACCATCGTCGCTACCGACGACCTCGACCTCGAGCCGAGCGGGGCCGAAGGCCCGACGGGCTCCCGGAAATTTCGGAAAGGCGATATACCTTTAATTCCCAGTTGGCCGTAACTTTCTCGATGACGTCAAATTAGTGAAAAATCAATGTTTCTTTGTCGCCGTATAGCTCGAGAACGGGTCGACGGGTGCGGGCGAGAGTAGGCTCGTCGGACGGAGGTCGCGGAGACGAAGGCTTACCGCGCGAAAAATTCGCGAAAATTCGCGGAAAATTTTTTACGTGTGCATCGGTAACGCGCGTCGACCTCGGCGGAGGATAACTTACCGACCACCACCGGCAGTGGTCGGTAACGGCTCGGGGGGATTAAGCTGCCGCGTTAAAAATGAAACCCGAATTTCGGCGCTTCCACGGTTCAGGGCTGAAAAGGGCCCGAAAGAAAATAACTGATTCAAACGTTCGAATTTAACGCCAACTTCGCGACGCTGACATCGCATCGGCGGCGAGTGCCGCCACAGTCGCCGCGTTTACTCTCCCTTGATAGTTGAGCGAATGGACTTGTAACTTCGAGGTTACGAATCCGACTCTACGTTTAGGTTTACATTTTCCATTAATTTTAAAGGGTGAGGGGGGGTTGGGGGGGAGGATGGCGATGACAGACCAATTGCGCACCTCCCCGCCACCATCGTCGCTACCGACGACCTCGACCTCGAGCCGTGCGGGGCCGAAGGCCCGACGGGCTCCCGGAAATTTCGGAAAGGCGATATACCTTTAATTCCCAGTTGGACGTAACTTTCTCGATGACGTCAAATTAGTGAAAAATCAAAGTTTCTTTGTCGCCGTATAGCTCGAGAACGGGTCGACGGGTGCGGGCGAGAGTAGGCTCGTCGGACGGAGGACGTGGAGACGAAGGCTTACCGCACGAAAAATTCGCGAAAATTCGCGGAAAATTTTTTACGTGTGCATCGGTAACGCGCGTCGTTCTCGGCGGAGGATAACTTACCGACCACCACCGGCAGTGGTCGGTAACGGCTCGGGGGGTATAAGCTGCCGCGTTAAAAATGAAACCCGAATTTCGGCGCTTCCACGGTTCAGGGCTGAAAAGGGCCCGACAGAAAATAACTGATTCAAACGTTCGAATTTAACGCCAACTTCGCGAGGCTGACATCGCATCGGCGGCGAGTGCCGCCACAGTCGCCGCGTTTACTCTCCCTTGATAGTTGAGCGAATGGACTTGTAACTTCGAGGTTACAAATCCGACTCTACGTTTAGGTTTACATATCCCATTAATTTTAAAGGGTGAGGGGGGGTTGGGGGGAGGATGGCGATGACAGACCAATTGCGCACCTTCCCGCCACCATCGTCGCTACCGACGACCTCGACCTCGAGCCGAGCGGGGCCGAAGGCCCGACGGGCTCCCGGAAATTTCGGAAAGGCGATATACCTTTAATTCCCAGTTGGCCGTAACTTTCTCGATGACGTCAAATTAGTGAAAAATCAAAGTTTCTTTGTCGCCGTATAGCTCGAGAACGGGTCGACGGGTGCGGGCGAGAGTAGGCTCGTCGGACGGAGGACGCGGAGACGAAGGCTTACCGCGCGAAAAATTCGCGGAAAATTTTTTACGTGTGCATCGGTAACGCGCGTCGACCTCGGCGGAGGATAACTTACCGACCACCACCGGCAGTGGTCGGTAACGGCTCGGGGGGTATAAGATGCCGCGTTAAAAATGAAACCCGAATTTCGGCGCTTCCACGGTTCAGGGCTGAAAAGGGCCCGAAAGAAAATAACTGATCCAAACGTTCGAATTTAACGCCAACTTCGCGACGCTGACATCGCATCGGCGGCGAGTGCCGCCACAGTCGCCGCGTTTACTCTCCCTTGATAGTTGAGCGAATGGACTTGTAACTTCGAGGTTACAAATCCGACTCTACGTTTAGGTTTACATTTTCCATTAATTTTAAAGGGTGAGGGGGGGTTGGGGGGGAGGATGGCGATGACAGAACAATTGCGCACCTCCCCGCCACCATCGTCGCTACCGACGACCTCGACCTCGAGCCGAGCGGGGCCGAAGGCCCGACGGGCTCCCGGAAATTTCGGAAAGGCGATATACCTTTAATTTCCAGTTGGCCGTAACTTTCTCGATGACGTCAAATTAGTGAAAAATCAAAGTTTCTTTGTCGCCGTATAGCTCGAGAACGGGTCGACGGGTGCGGGCGAGAGTAGGCTCGTCGGACGGAGGACGCGGAGACGAAGGCTTACCGCGCGAAAAATTCGCGGAAAATTTTTTACGTGTGCATCGGTAACGCGCGTCGACCTCGGCGGAGGATAACTTACCGACCACCACCGGCAGTGGTCGGTAACGGCTCGGGGGGTATAAGATGCCGCGTTAAAAATGAAACCCGAATTTCGGCGCTTCCACGGTTCAGGGCTGAAAAGGGCCCGAAAGAAAATAACTGATCCAAACGTTCGAATTTAACGCCAACTTCGCGACGCTGACATCGCATCGGCGGCGAGTGCCGCCACAGTCGCCGCGTTTACTCTCCCTTGATAGTTGAGCGAATGGACTTGTAACTTCGAGGTTACAAATCCGACTCTACGTTTAGGTTTACATTTTCCATTAATTTTAAAGGGTGAGGGGGGGTTGGGGGGGAGGATGGCGATGACAGAACAATTGCGCACCTCCCCGCCACCATCGTCGCTACCGACGACCTTGACCTCGAGCCGAGCGGGGCCGAAGGCCCGACGGGCTCCCGGAAATTTCGGAAAGGCGATATACCTTTAATTCCCAGTTGGCCGTAACTTTCTCGATGACGTCAAATTAGTGAAAAATCAAAGATTCTTTGTCGCCGTATAGCTCGAGAACGGGTCGACGGGTGCGGGCGAGAGTAGGCTCGTCGGACGGAGGACGCGGAGACGAAGGCTTACCGCGCGAAAAATTCGCGAAAATTCGCGGAAAATTTTTTACGTGTGCATCGGTAACGCGCGTCGACCTCGGCGGAGGATAACTTACCGACCACCACCGGCAGTGGTCGGTAACGGCTCGGGGGGTATAAGCTGCCGCGTTAAAAATGAAACCCGAATTTCGGCGCTTCCACGGTTCAGGGCTGAAAAGGGCCCGACAGAAAATAACTGATTCAAACGTTCGAATTTAACGCCAACTTCGCAACGCTGACATCGCATCGGCGGCGAGTGCCGCCACAGTCGCCGCGTTTACTCTCCCTTGATAGTTGAGCGAATGGACTTGTAACTTCGAGGTTACAAATCCGACTCTACGTTTAGGTTTACATTTTCCATTAATTTTAAAGGGTGAGGGGGGGTTGGGGGGAGGATGGCGATGACAGACCAATTGCGCACCTCCCCGCCACCATCGTCGCTACCGACGACCTCGACCTCGAGCCGAGCGGGGCCGAAGGCCCGACGGGCTCCCGGAAATTTCGGAAAGGCGATATACCTTTAATTCCCAGTTGGCCGTAACTTTCTCGATGACGTCAAATTAGTGAAAAATCAATGTTTCTTTGTCGCCGTATAGCTCGAGAACGGGTCGACGGGTGCGGGCGAGAGTAGGCTCGTCGGACGGAGGTCGCGGAGACGAAGGCTTACCGCGCGAAAAATTCGCGAAAATTCGCGGAAAATTTTTTACGTGTGCATCGGTAACGCGCGTCGACCTCGGCGGAGGATAACTTACCGACCACCACCGGCAGTGGTCGGTAACGGCTCGGGGGGATTAAGCTGCCGCGTTAAAAATGAAACCCGAATTTCGGCGCTTCCACGGTTCAGGGCTGAAAAGGGCCCGAAAGAAAATAACTGATTCAAACGTTCGAATTTAACGCCAACTTCGCGACGCTGACATCGCATCGGCGGCGAGTGCCGCCACAGTCGCCGCGTTTACTCTCCCTTGATAGTTGAGCGAATGGACTTGTAACTTCGAGGTTACGAATCCGACTCTACGTTTAGGTTTACATTTTCCATTAATTTTAAAGGGTGAGGGGGGGTTGGGGGGGAGGATGGCGATGACAGACCAATTGCGCACCTCCCCGCCACCATCGTCGCTACCGACGACCTCGACCTCGAGCCGTGCGGGGCCGAAGGCCCGACGGGCTCCCGGAAATTTCGGAAAGGCGATATACCTTTAATTCCCAGTTGGACGTAACTTTCTCGATGACGTCAAATTAGTGAAAAATCAAAGTTTCTTTGTCGCCGTATAGCTCGAGAACGGGTCGACGGGTGCGGGCGAGAGTAGGCTCGTCGGACGGAGGACGTGGAGACGAAGGCTTACCGCACGAAAAATTCGCGAAAATTCGCGGAAAATTTTTTACGTGTGCATCGGTAACGCGCGTCGTTCTCGGCGGAGGATAACTTACCGACCACCACCGGCAGTGGTCGGTAACGGCTCGGGGGGTATAAGCTGCCGCGTTAAAAATGAAACCCGAATTTCGGCGCTTCCACGGTTCAGGGCTGAAAAGGGCCCGACAGAAAATAACTGATTCAAACGTTCGAATTTAACGCCAACTTCGCGAGGCTGACATCGCATCGGCGGCGAGTGCCGCCACAGTCGCCGCGTTTACTCTCCCTTGATAGTTGAGCGAATGGACTTGTAACTTCGAGGTTACAAATCCGACTCTACGTTTAGGTTTACATATCCCATTAATTTTAAAGGGTGAGGGGGGGTTGGGGGGAGGATGGCGATGACAGACCAATTGCGCACCTTCCCGCCACCATCGTCGCTACCGACGACCTCGACCTCGAGCCGAGCGGGGCCGAAGGCCCGACGGGCTCCCGGAAATTTCGGAAAGGCGATATACCTTTAATTCCCAGTTGGCCGTAACTTTCTCGATGACGTCAAATTAGTGAAAAATCAAAGTTTCTTTGTCGCCGTATAGCTCGAGAACGGGTCGACGGGTGCGGGCGAGAGTAGGCTCGTCGGACGGAGGACGCGGAGACGAAGGCTTACCGCGCGAAAAATTCGCGAAAATTCGCGGAAATTTTTTTACGTGTGCATCGGTAACGTGCGTCGACCTCGGCGGAGGATAACTTACCGACCACCACCGGCAGTGGTCGGTAACGGCTCGGGGGGTATAAGCTGCCGCGTTAAAAATGAAACCCGAATTTCGGCTCTTCCACGGTTCAGGGCTGAAAAGGGCCCGAAAGAAAATAACTGATTCAAACGTTCGAATTTAACGCCAACTTCGCGACGCTGACATCGCATCGGCGGCGAGTGCCGCCACAGTCGCCGCGTTTACTCTCCCTTGATAGTTGAGCGAATGGACTTGTAACTTCGAGGTTACAAATCCGACTCTACGTTTAGGTTTACATTTTCCATTAATTTTAAAGCGTGAGGGGGGGTTGGGGGGGAGGATGACGATGACAGACCAATTGCGCACCTCCCCGACACCATCGTCGCTACCGACGGCCTCGACCTCGAGCCGAGCGGGGCCGAAGGCCCGACGGGCTCCCGGAAATTTCGGAAAGGCGATATACCTTTAATTCCCAGTTGGACGTAACTTTCTCGATGACGTCAAATTAGTGAAAAATCAAAGTTTCTTTGTCGCCGTATAGCTCGAGAACGGGTCGACGGGTGCGGGCGAGAGTAGGCTCGTCGGACGGAGGACGCGGAGACGAAGGCTAACCGCACGAAAAATTCGCGAAAATTCGCGGAAAATTTTTTACGTGTGCATCGGTAACGCGCGTCGTTCTCGGCGGAGGATAACTTACCGACCACCACCGGCAGTGGTCGGTAACGCTCGGGGGGTATAAGCTGCCGCGTTTAAAATGAAACCCGAATTTCGGCGCTTCCACGGTTCAGGGCTGAAAAGGGCCCGAAAGAAAATAACTGATCCAAACGTTCGAATTTAACGCCAACTTCGCGACGCTGACTTCGCATCGATAGCGAGTGCCGCCACAGTCGCCGCGTTTACTCTCCCTTGATAGTTGAGCGAATGGACTTGTAACTTCGAGGTTACAAATCCGACTCTACGTTTAGGTTTACATTTTCCATTAATTTTAGAGGGTGAGGGGGGGTTGGGGGGAGGATGGCGATGACAGACCAATTGCGCACCTCCCCGCCACCATCGTCGCTACCGACGGCCTCGACCTCGAGCCGAGCGGGGCCGAAGGCCCGACGGGCTCCCGGAAATTTCGGAAAGGCGATATACCTTTAATTCCCAGTTGGCCGTAACTTTCTCGATGACGTCAAATTAGTGAGAAATCAAAGTTTCTTTGTCGCCGTATAGCTCGAGAACGGGTCGACGGGTGCGGGCGAGAGTAGGCTCGTCGGACGGAGGACGCGGAGACGAAGGCTTACCGCGCGAAAAATTCGCGGAAATTTTTTTACGTGTGCATCGGTAACGCGCGTCGACCTCGGCGGAGGATAACTTACCGACCACCACCGGCAGTGGTCGGTAACGCTCGAGGGGTATAAGCTGCCGCGTTAAAAATGAAACCTGAATTTCGGCGCTTCCACGGTTCAGGGCTGAAAAGGGCCCGAAAGAAAATAACTGATCCAAACGTTCGAATTTAACGCCAATTTCACGACGCTGACTTCGCATCGATGGCGAGTGCCGCCACAGTCGCCGCGTTTACTCTCCCTTGATAGTTGAGCGAATGGACTTGTAACTTCGAGGTTACGAATCCGACTCTACGTTTAGGTTTACATTTTCCATTAATTTTAAAGGGTGAGGAAGGGTTGGGGGGGGGATGGCGATGACAGACCAATTGCGCACCTCCCGGCCACCATCGTCGCTACCGACGACCTCGACCTCGAGCCGAGCGGGGCCGAAGGCCCGACGGGCTCCCGGAAATTTCGGAAAGGCGATATACCTTTAATTCCCAGTTGGCCGTAACTTTCTCGATGACGTCAAATTAGTGAAAAATCAAAGTTTCTTTGTCGCCGTATAGCTCGAGAACGGGTCGACGGGTGCGGGCGAGAGTAGGCTCGTCGGACGGAGGACGCGGAGACGAAGGCTTACCGCGCGAAAAATTCGCGAAAATTCGCGGAAAATTTTTTACGTGTGCATCGGTAACGCGCGTCGACCTCGGCGGAGGATAACTTACCGACCACCACCGGCAGTGGTCGGTAACGCTCGGGGGGTATAAGCTGCCGCGTTAAAAATGAAACCTGAATTTCGGCGCTTCCACGGTTCAGGGCTGAAAAGGGCCCGAAAGAAAATAACTGATCCAAACGTTCGAATTTAACGCCAATTTCGCGACGCTGACTTCGCATCGATGGCGAGTGCCGCCACAGTCGCCGCGTTTACTCTCCCTTGATAGTTGAGCGAATGGACTTGTAACTTCGAGGTTACGAATCCGACTCTACGTTTAGTTTTACATTTTCCATTAATTTTAAAGGGTGAGGAAGGGTTGGAGGGGGATGGCGATGACAGACCAATTGCGCACCTCCCGGCCACCATCGTCGCTACCGACGACCTCGACCTCGAGCCGAGCGGGGCCGAAGGCCCGACGGGCTCCCGGAAATTTCGGAAAGGCGATATACCTTTAATTCCTAGTTGGCCGTAACTTTCTCGATGACGTCAAATTAGTGAAAAATCAAAGTTTCTTTGTCGCCGTATAGCTCGAGAACGGGTCGACGGGTGCGGGCGAGAGTAGGCTCGTCGGACGGAGGACGCGGAGACGAAGGCTAACCGCACGAAAAATTCGCGAAAATTCGCGGAAAATTTTTTACGTGTGCATCGGTAACGCGCGTCTACCTCGGCGGAGGATAACTTACCGACCACCACCGGCAGTGGTCGGTAACGGCTCGGGGGGTATAAGCTGCCGCGTTAAAAATGAAACCCGAATTTCGGCGCTTCCACGGTTCAGGGCTGAAAAGGGCCCGAAAGAAAATAACTGATCCAAACGTTCGAATTTAACGCCAACTTCGCGACGCTGACATCGCATCGGCGGCGAGTGCCGCCACAATTGCCGCGTTTACTCTCCCTTCATAGTTGAGCGAATGGACTTGTAACTGCGAGGTTACGAATCCGACTCTACGTTTAGGTTTACATTTTCCATTAATTTTAAAGGGTGAGGGGTGGTTGGGGGGGAGGATGGCGATGACAGACCAATTGCGCACCTACCCGCCACCATCGTCGCTACCGACGACCTCGACCTCGAGCCGAGCGGGGCCGAAGGCCCGACGGGCTCCCGGAAATTTCAGAAAGGCGATATACCTTTAATTCCCAGTTGGCCGTAACTTTCTCGATGACGTCAAATTAGTGAAAAATCAAAGTTTCTTTGTCGCCGTATAGCTCGAGAACGGGTCGACGGGTGCGGGCGAGAGTAGGCTCGTCGGACGGAGGACGCGGAGACGAAGGCTTACCGCGCGAAAAATTCGCGGAAAATTTTTTACGTGTGCATCGGTAACGCGCGTCGACCTCGGCGGAGGATAACTTACCGACCACCACCGGCAGTGGTCGGTAACGGCTCGGGGGGTATAAGCTGCCGCGTTAAAAATGAAACCCGAATTTCGGCGCTTCCACGGTTCAGGGCTGAAAAGGGCCCGACAGAAAATAACTGATTCAAACGTTCGAATTTAACGCCAACTTCGCAACGCTGACATCGCATCGGCGGCGAGTGCCGCCACAGTCGCCGCGTTTACTCTCCCTTGATAGTTGAGCGAATGGACTTGTAACTTCGAGGTTACAAATCCGACTCTACGTTTAGGTTTACATTTTCCATTAATTTTAAAGGGTGAGGGGGGGTTGGGGGGAGGATGGCGATGACAGACCAATTGCGCACCTCCCCGCCACCATCGTCGCTACCGACGACCTCGACCTCGAGCCGAGCGGGGCCGAAGGCCCGACGGGCTCCCGGAAATTTCGGAAAGGCGATATACCTTTAATTCCCAGTTGGCCGTAACTTTCTCGATGACGTCAAATTAGTGAAAAATCAATGTTTCTTTGTCGCCGTATAGCTCGAGAACGGGTCGACGGGTGCGGGCGAGAGTAGGCTCGTCGGACGGAGGTCGCGGAGACGAAGGCTTACCGCGCGAAAAATTCGCGGAAATTCGCGGAAAATTTTTTACGTGTGCATCGGTAACGCGCGTCGACCTCGGCGGAGGATAACTTACCGACTACCACCGGCAGTGGTCGGTAACGGCTCGGGGGGATTAAGCTGCCGCGTTAAAAATGAAACCCGAATTTCGGCGCTTCCACGGTTCCGGGCTGAAAAGGGCCCGAAAGAAAATAACTGATTCAAACGTTCGAATTTAACGCCAACTTCGCGACGCTGACATCGCATCGGCGGCGAGTGCCGCCACAGTCGCCGTGTTTACTCTCCCTTGATAGTTGAGCGAATGGACTTGTAACTTCGAGGTTACGAATCCGACTCTACGTTTAGGTTTACATTTTCCATTAATTTTAAAGGGTGAGGGGGGGTCGGGGGGGAGGATGGCGATGACAGACCAATTGCGCACCTCCCCGCCACCATCGTCGCTACCGACGACCTCGACCTCGAGCCGTGCGGGGCCGAAGGCCCGACGGGCTCCCGGAAATTTCGGAAAGGCGATATACCTTTAATTCCCAGTTGGACGTAACTTTCTCGATGACGTCAAATTAGTGAAAAATCAAAGTTTCTTTGTCGCCGTATAGCTCGAGAACGGGTCGACGGGTGCGGGCGAGAGTAGGCTCGTCGGACGGAGGACGTGGAGACGAAGGCTAACCGCACGAAAAATTCGCGAAAATTCGCGGAAAATTTTTTACGTGTGCATCGGTAACGCGCGTCGTTCTCGGCGGAGGATAACTTACCGACCACCACCGGCAGTGGTCGGTAACGGCTCGGGGGGTATAAGCTGCCGCGTTAAAAATGAAACCCGAATTTCGGCGCTTCCACGGTTCAGGGCTGAAAAGGGCCCGACAGAAAATAACTGATTCAAACGTTCGAATTTAACGCCAACTTCGCGACGCTGACATCGCATCGGCGGCGAGTGCCGCCACAGTCGCCGCGTTTACTCTCCCTTGATAGTTGAGCGAATGGACTTGTAACTTCGAGGTTACAAATCCGACTCTACGTTTAGGTTTACATATCCCATTAATTTTAAAGGGTGAGGGGGGGTTGGGGGGAGGATGGCGATGACAGACCAATTGCGCACCTTCCCGCCACCATCGTCGCTACCGACGACCTCGACCTCGAGCCGAGCGGGGCCGAAGGCCCGACGGGCTCCCGGAAATTTCGGAAAGGCGATATACCTTTAATTCCCAGTTGGCCGTAACTTTCTCGATGACGTCAAATTAGTGAAAAATCAAAGTTTCTTTGTCGCCGTATAGCTCGAGAACGGGTCGACGGGTGCGGGCGAGAGTAGGCTCGTCGGACGGAGGACGCGGAGACGAAGGCTTACCGCGCGAAAAATTCGCGAAAATTCGCGGAAATTTTTTTACGTGTGCATCGGTAACGTGCGTCGACCTCGGCGGAGGATAACTTACCGACCACCACCGGCAGTGGTCGGTAACGGCTCGGGGGGTATAAGCTGCCGCGTTAAAAATGAAACCCGAATTTCGGCTCTTCCACGGTTCAGGGCTGAAAAGGGCCCGAAAGAAAATAACTGATTCAAACGTTCGAATTTAACGCCAACTTCGCGACGCTGACATCGCATCGGCGGCGAGTGCCGCCACAGTCGCCGCGTTTACTCTCCCTTGATAGTTGAGCGAATGGACTTGTAACTTCGAGGTTACAAATCCGACTCTACGTTTAGGTTTACATTTTCCATTAATTTTAAAGGGTGAGGGGGGGTTGGGGGGGAGGATGGCGATGACAGACCAATTGCGCACCTCCCCGACACCATCGTCGCTACCGACGGCCTCGACCTCGAGCCGAGCGGGGCCGAAGGCCCGACGGGCTCCCGGAAATTTCGGAAAGGCGATATACCTTTAATTCCCAGTTGGACGTAACTTTCTCGATGACGTCAAATTAGTGAAAAATCAAAGTTTCTTTGTCGCCGTATAGCTCGAGAACGGGTCGACGGGTGCGGGCGAGAGTAGGCTCGTCGGACGGAGGACGCGGAGACGAAAGCTAACCGCACGAAAAATTCGCGAAAATTCGCGGAAAATTTTTTACGTGTGCATCGGTAACGCGCGTCGTTCTCGGCGGAGGATAACTTACCGACCACCACCGGCAGTGGTCGGTAACGCTCGGGGGGTATAAGCTGCCGCGTTTAAAATGAAACCCGAATTTCGGCGCTTCCACGGTTCAGGGCTGAAAAGGGCCCGAAAGAAAATAACTGATCCAAACGTTCGAATTTAACGCCAACTTCGCGACGCTGACTTCGCATCGATAGCGAGTGCCGCCACAGTCGCCGCGTTTACTCTCCCTTGATAGTTGAGCGAATGGACTTGTAACTTCGAGGTTACAAATCCGACTCTACGTTTAGGTTTACATTTTCCATTAATTTTAAAGGGTGAGGAAGGGTTGGGGGGGGGATGGCGATGACAGACCAATTGCGCACCTCCCCGCCACCATCGTCGCTACCGACGGCCTCGACCTCGAGCCGAGCGGGGCCGAAGGCCCGACGGGCTCCCGGAAATTTCGGAAAGGCGATATACCTTTAATTCCTAGTTGGACGTAACTTTCTCGATGACGTCAAATTAGTGAAAAATCAAAGTTTCTTTGTCGCCGTATAGCTCGAGAACGGGTCGACGGGTGCGGGCGAGAGTAGGCTCGTCGGACGGAGGACGCGGAGACGAAGGCTAACCGCACGAAAAATTCGCGAAAATTCGCGGAAAATTTTTTACGTGTACATCGGTAACGAGCGTCGACCTCGGCGGAGGATAACTTACCGACCACCACCGGCAGTGGTCGGTAACGCTCGGGGGGTATAAGCTGCCGCGTTAAAAATGAAACCCGAATTTCGGCGCTTCCACGATTCAGGGCTGAAAGGGGCCCGAAAGAAAATAACTGATTCAAACGTTCGAATTTAACGCCAACTTCGCGACGCTGACATTGCATCGGCGGCGAGTGATGCCACAGTCGCCGCGTTTACTCTCCCTTGATAGTTGAGCGAATGGACTTGTAACTTCGAGGTTACAAATCCGACTCTACGTTTAGGTTTACATTTTCCATTAATTTTAAAGGGTGAGGGGGGGTTGGGGGGGAGGATGGCGATGACAGACCAATTGCGCACCTCCCGGCCACCATCGTCGCTACCGACGACCTCGACCTCGAGCCGAGCGGGGCCGAAGGCCCGACGGGCTCCCGGAAATTTCGGAAAGGCGATATACCTTTAATTCCCAGTTGGCCGTAACTTTCTCGATGACGTCAAATTAGTGAAAAATCAATGTTTCTTTGTCGCCGTATAGCTCGAGAACGGGTCGACGGGTGCGGGCGAGAGTAGGCTCGTCGGACGGAGGACGCGGAGACGAAGGCTTACCGCGCGAAAAATTCGCGAAAATTCGCGGAAATTTTTTTACGTGTGCATCGGTAACGCGCGTCGACCTCGGCGGAGGATAACTTACCGACCACCACCGGCAGTGGTCGGTAACGCTCGGGGGGTATAAGCTGCCGCGTTAAAAATGAAACCTGAATTTCGGCGCTTCCACGGTTCAGGGCTGAAAAGGGCCCGAAAGAAAATAACTGATCCAAACGTTCGAATTTAACGCCAATTTCGCGACGCTGACTTCGCATCGATGGCGAGTGCCGCCACAGTCGCCGCGTTTACTCTCCCTTGATAGTTGAGCGAATGGACTTGTAACTTCGAGGTTACGAATCCGACTCTACGTTTAGTTTTACATTTTCCATTAATTTTAAAGGGTGAGGAAGGGTTGGAGGGGGATGGCGATGACAGACCAATTGCGCACCTCCCGGCCACCATCGTCGCTACCGACGACCTCGACCTCGAGCCGAGCGGGGCCGAAGGCCCGACGGGCTCCCGGAAATTTCGGAAAGGCGATATACCTTTAATTCCTAGTTGGCCGTAACTTTCTCGATGACGTCAAATTAGTGAAAAATCAAAGTTTCTTTGTCGCCGTATAGCTCGAGAACGGGTCGACGGGTGCGGGCGAGAGTAGGCTCGTCGGACGGAGGACGCGGAGACGAAGGCTAACCGCACGAAAAATTCGCGAAAATTCGCGGAAAATTTTTTACGTGTGCATCGGTAACGCGCGTCTACCTCGGCGGAGGATAACTTACCGACCACCACCGGCAGTGGTCGGTAACGGCTCGGGGGGTATAAGCTGCCGCGTTAAAAATGAAACCCGAATTTCGGCGCTTCCACGGTTCAGGGCTGAAAAGGGCCCGAAAGAAAATAACTGATCCAAACGTTCGAATTTAACGCCAACTTCGCGACGCTGACATCGCATCGGCGGCGAGTGCCGCCACAATTGCCGCGTTTACTCTCCCTTCATAGTTGAGCGAATGGACTTGTAACTGCGAGGTTACGAATCCGACTCTACGTTTAGGTTTACATTTTCCTTTAATTTTAAAGGGTGAGGGGAGGTTGGGGGGGAGGATGGCGATGACAGACCAATTGCGCACCTCCCGGCCACCATCGTCGCTACCGACGACCTCGACCTCGAGCCGAGCGGGGCCGAAGGCCCGACGGGCTCCCGGAAATTTCAGAAAGGCGATATACCTTTAATTCCCAGTTGGCCGTAACTTTCTCGATGACGTCAAATTAGTGAAAAATCAAAGTTTCTTTGTCGCCGTATAGCTCGAGAACGGGTCGACGGGTGCGGGCGAGAGTAGGCTCGTCGGACGGAGGACGCGGAGACGAAGGCTTACCGCGCGAAAAATTCGCGGAAAATTTTTTACGTGTGCATCGGTAACGCGCGTCGACCTCGGCGGAGGATAACTTACCGACCACCACCGGCAGTGGTCGGTAACGGCTCGGGGGGTATAAGCTGCCGCGTTAAAAATGAAACCCGAATTTCGGCGCTTCCACGGTTCAGGGCTGAAAAGGGCCCGACAGAAAATAACTGATTCAAACGTTCGAATTTAACGCCAACTTCGCAACGCTGACATCGCATCGGCGGCGAGTGCCGCCACAGTCGCCGCGTTTACTCTCCCTTGATAGTTGAGCGAATGGACTTGTAACTTCGAGGTTACAAATCCGACTCTACGTTTAGGTTTACATTTTCCATTAATTTTAAAGGGTGAGGGGGGGTTGGGGGGAGGATGGCGATGACAGACCAATTGCGCACCTCCCCGCCACCATCGTCGCTACCGACGACCTCGACCTCGAGCCGAGCGGGGCCGAAGGCCCGACGGGCTCCCGGAAATTTCGGAAAGGCGATATACCTTTAATTCCCAGTTGGCCGTAACTTTCTCGATGACGTCAAATTAGTGAAAAATCAATGTTTCTTTGTCGCCGTATAGCTCGAGAACGGGTCGACGGGTGCGGGCGAGAGTAGGCTCGTCGAACGGAGGTCGCGGAGACGAAGGCTTACCGCGCGAAAAATTCGCGAAAATTCGCGGAAAATTTTTTACGTGTGCATCGGTAACGCGCGTCGACCTCGGCGGAGGATAACTTACCGACCACCACCGGCAGTGGTCGGTAACGGCTCGGGGGGTATAAGCTGCCGCGTTAAAAATGAAACCCGAATTTCGGCGCTTCCACGGTTCAGGGCTGAAAAGGGCCCGAAAGAAAATAACTGATTCAAACGTTCGAATTTAACGCCAACTTCGCGACGCTGACATCGCATCGGCGGCGAGTGCCGCCACAGTCGCCGCGTTTACTCTCCCTTGATAGTTGAGCGAATGGACTTGTAACTGCGAGGTTACGAATCCGACTCTACGTTTAGGTTTACATTTTCCTTTAATTTTAAAGGGTGAGGGGAGGTTGGGGGGGAGGATGGCAATGACAGACCAATTGCGCACCTCCCCGCCACCATCGTCGCTACCGACGACCTCGACCTCGAGCCGAGCGGGGCCGAAGGCCCGACGGGCTCCCGGAAATTTCGGAAAGGCGATATACCTTTAATTCCCAGTTGGCCGTAACTTTCTCGATGACGTCAAATTAGTGAAAAATCAAAGTTTCTTTGTCGCCGTATAGCTCGAGAACGGGTCGACGGGTGCGGGCGAGAGTAGGCTCGTCGGACGGAGGACGCGGAGACGAAGGCCTACCGCGCGAAAAATTCGCGAAAATTCGCGGAAAATTTTTTACGTGTGCATCGGTAACGCGCGTCAACCTCGGCGGAGGATAACTTACCGACCACCACCGGCAGTGGTCGGTAACGGCTCGGGGGGTATAAGCTGCCGCGTTAAAAATGAAACCCGAATTTCGGCGCTTCCACGGTTCAGGGCTGAAAAGGGCCCGAAAGAAAATAACTGATTCAAACGTTCGAATTTAACGCCAACTTCGCGACGCTGACATCGCATCGGCGGCGAGTGCCGCCACAGTCGCCGCGTTTACTCTCCCTTGATAGTTGAGCGAATGGACTTGTAACTTCGAGGTTACAAATCCGACTCTACGTTTAGGTTTACATTTTCCATTAATTTTAAAGGGTGAGGGGGGGTTGGGGGGAGGATGGCGATGACAGACCAATTGCGCACCTCCCCGCCACCATCGTCGCTACCGACGACCTCGACCTCGAGCCGAGCGGGGCCGAAGGCCCGACGGGCTCCCGGAAATTTCGGAAAGGCGATATACCTTTAATTCCCAGTTGGCCGTAACTTTCTCGATGACGTCAAATTAGTGAAAAATCAAAGTTTCTTTGTCGCCGTATAGCTCGAGAACGGGTCGACGGGTGCGGGCGAGAGTAGGCTCGTCGGACGGAGGACGCGGAGACGAAGGCTTACCGCGCGAAAAATTCGCGAAAATTCGCGGAAAATTTTTTACGTGTGCATCGGTAACGCGCGTCGACCTCGGCGGAGGATAACTTACCGACCACCACCGGCAGTGGTCGGTAACGCTCGGGGGGTATAAGCTGCCGCGTTAAAAATGAAACCTGAATTTCGGCGCTTCCACGGTTCAGGGCTGAAAAGGGCCCGAAAGAAAATAACTGATCCAAACGTTCGAATTTAACGCCAATTTCGCGACGCTGACTTCGCATCGATGGCGAGTGCCGCCACAGTCGCCGCGTTTACTCTCCCTTGATAGTTGAGCGAATGGACTTGTAACTTCGAGGTTACGAATCCGACTCTACGTTTAGTTTTACATTTTCCATTAATTTTAAAGGGTGAGGAAGGGTTGGAGGGGGATGGCGATGACAGACCAATTGCGCACCTCCCGGCCACCATCGTCGCTACCGACGACCTCGACCTCGAGCCGAGCGGGGCCGAAGGCCCGACGGGCTCCCGGAAATTTCGGAAAGGCGATATACCTTTAATTCCTAGTTGGCCGTAACTTTCTCGATGACGTCAAATTAGTGAAAAATCAAAGTTTCTTTGTCGCCGTATAGCTCGAGAACGGGTCGACGGGTGCGGGCGAGAGTAGGCTCGTCGGACGGAGGACGCGGAGACGAAGGCTAACCGCACGAAAAATTCGCGAAAATTCGCGGAAAATTTTTTACGTGTGCATCGGTAACGCGCGTCTACCTCGGCGGAGGATAACTTACCGACCACCACCGGCAGTGGTCGGTAACGGCTCGGGGGGTATAAGCTGCCGCGTTAAAAATGAAACCCGAATTTCGGCGCTTCCACGGTTCAGGGCTGAAAAGGGCCCGAAAGAAAATAACTGATTCAAACGTTCGAATTTAACGCCAACTTCGCGACGCTGACATCGCATCGGCGGCGAGTGCCGCCACAGTCGCCGCGTTTACTCTCCCTTGATAGTTGAGCGAATGGACTTGTAACTGCGAGGTTACGAATCCGACTCTACGTTTAGGTTTACATTTTCCTTTAATTTTAAAGGGTGAGGGGAGGTTGGGGGGGAGGATGGCAATGACAGACCAATTGCGCACCTCCCGGCCACCATCGTCGCTACCGACGACCTCGACCTCGAGCCGAGCGGGGCCGAAGGCCCGACGGGCTCCCGGAAATTTCGGAAAGGCGATATACCTTTAATTCCCAGTTGGCCGTAACTTTCTCGATGACGTCAAATTAGTGAAAAATCAAAGTTTCTTTGTCGCCGTATAGCTCGAGAACGGGTCGACGGGTGCGGGCGAGAGTAGGCTCGTCGGACGGAGGACGCGGAGACGAAGGCCTACCGCGCGAAAAATTCGCGAAAATTCGCGGAAAATTTTTTACGTGTGCATCGGTAACGCGCGTCAACCTCGGCGGAGGATAACTTACCGACCACCACCGGCAGTGGTCGGTAACGGCTCGGGGAGTATAAGCTGCCGCGTTAAAAATGAAACCCGAATTTCGGCGCTTCCACGGTTCAGGGCTGAAAAGGGCCCGAAAGAAAATAACTGATTCAAACGTTCGAATTTAACGCCAACTTCGCGACGCTGACATCGCATCGGCGGCGAGTGCCGCCACAGTCGCCGCGTTTACTCTCCCTTGATAGTTGAGCGAATGGACTTGTAACTTCGAGGTTACAAATCCGACTCTACGTTTAGGTTTACATTTTCCATTAATTTTAAAGGGTGAGGGGGGGTTGGGGGGAGGATGGCGATGACAGACCAATTGCGCACCTCCCCGCCACCATCGTCGCTACCGACGACCTCGACCTCGAGCCGAGCGGGGCCGAAGGCCCGACGGGCTCCCGGAAATTTCGGAAAGGCGATATACCTTTAATTCCCAGTTGGCCGTAACTTTCTCGATGACGTCAAATTAGTGAAAAATCAAAGTTTCTTTGTCGCCGTATAGCTCGAGAACGGGTCGACGGGTGCGGGCGAGAGTAGGCTCGTCGGACGGAGGACGCGGAGACGAAGGCTTACCGCGCGAAAAATTCGCGAAAATTCGCGGAAAATTTTTTACGTGTGCATCGGTAACGCGCGTCGACCTCGGCGGAGGATAACTTACCGACCACCACCGGCAGTGGTCGGTAACGCTCGGGGGGTATAAGCTGCCGCGTTAAAAATGAAACCTGAATTTCGGCGCTTCCACGCTTCAGGGCTGAAAAGGGCCCGAAAGAAAATAACTGATCCAAACGTTCGAATTTAACGCCAATTTCGCGACGCTGACTTCGCATCGATGGCGAGTGCCGCCACAGTCGCCGCGTTTACTCTCCCTTGATAGTTGAGCGAATGGACTTGTAACTTCGAGGTTACGAATCCGACTCTACGTTTAGTTTTACATTTTCCATTAATTTTAAAGGGTGAGGAAGGGTTGGAGGGGGATGGCGATGACAGACCAATTGCGCACCTCCCGGCCACCATCGTCGCTACCGACGACCTCGACCTCGAGCCGAGCGGGGCCGAAGGCCCGACGGGCTCCCGGAAATTTCGGAAAGGCGATATACCTTTAATTCCTAGTTGGCCGTAACTTTCTCGATGACGTCAAATTAGTGAAAAATCAAAGTTTCTTTGTCGCCGTATAGCTCGAGAACGGGTCGACGGGTGCGGGCGAGAGTAGGCTCGTCGGACGGAGGACGCGGAGACGAAGGCTAACCGCACGAAAAATTCGCGAAAATTCGCGGAAAATTTTTTACGTGTGCATCGGTAACGCGCGTCTACCTCGGCGGAGGATAACTTACCGACCACCACCGGCAGTGGTCGGTAACGGCTCGGGGGGTATAAGCTGCCGCGTTAAAAATGAAACCCGAATTTCGGCGCTTCCACGGTTCAGGGCTGAAAAGGGCCCGAAAGACAATAACTGATCCAAACGTTCGAATTTAACGCCAACTTCGCGACGCTGACATCGCATCGGCGGCGAGTGCCGCCACAATTGCCGCGTTTACTCTCCCTTCATAGTTGAGCGAATGGACTTGTAACTGCGAGGTTACGAATCCGACTCTACGTTTAGGTTTACATTTTCCATTAATTTTAAAGGGTGAGGGGTGGTTGGGGGGGAGGATGGCGATGACAGACCAATTGCGCACCTCCCCGCCACCATCGTCGCTACCGACGACCTCGACCTCGAGCCGAGCGGGGCCGAAGGCCCGACGGGCTCACGGAAATTTCGGAAAGGCGATATACCTTTAATTTCCAGTTGGCCGTAACTTTCTCGATGACGTCAAATTAGTGAAAAATCAAAGTTTCTTTGTCGCCGTATAGCTCGAGAACGGGTCGACGGGTGCGGGCGAGAGTAGGCTCGTCGGACGGAGGACGCGGAGACGAAGGCTTACCGCGCGAAAAATTCGCGGAAATTCGCGGAAAATTTTTTACGTGTGCATCGGTAACGCGCGTCAACCTCGGCGGAGGATAACTTACCGACCACCACCGGCAGTGGTCGGTAACGGCTCGGGGGGTATAAGCTGCCGCGTTAAAAATGAAACCCGAATTTCGGCGCTTCCACGGTTCAGGGCTGAAAAGGGCCCGAAAGAAAATAACTGATTCAAACGTTCGAATTTAACGCCAACTTCGCGACGCTGACATCGCATCGGCGGCGAGTGCCGCCACAGTCGCCGCGTTTACTCTCCCTTGATAGTTGAGCGAATGGACTTGTAACTTCGAGGTTACAAATCCGACTCTACGTTTAGGTTTACATTTTCCATTAATTTTAAAGGGTGAGGGGGGGTTGGGGGGAGGATGGCGATGACAGACCAATTGCGCACCTCCCCGCCACCATCGTCGCTACCGACGACCTCGACCTCGAGCCGAGCGGGGCCGAAGGCCCGACGGGCTCCCGGAAATTTCGGAAAGGCGATATACCTTTAATTCCCAGTTGGCCGTAACTTTCTCGATGACGTCAAATTAGTGAAAAATCAATGTTTCTTTGTCGCCGTATAGCTCGAGAACGGGTCGACGGGTGCGGGCGAGAGTAGGCTCGTCGGACGGAGGTCGCGGAGACGAAGGCTTACCGCGCGAAAAATTCGCGAAAATTCGCGGAAAATTTTTTACGTGTGCATCGGTAACGCGCGTCGACCTCGGCGGAGGATAACTTACCGACCACCACCGGCAGTGGTCGGTAACGGCTCGGGGGGATTAAGCTGCCGCGTTAAAAATGAAACCCGAATTTCGGCGCTTCCACGGTTCAGGGCTGAAAAGGGCCCGAAAGAAAATAACTGATTCAAACGTTCGAATTTAACGCCAACTTCGCGACGCTGACATCGCATCGGCGGCGAGTGCCGCCACAGTCGCCGCGTTTACTCTCCCTTGATAGTTGAGCGAATGGACTTGTAACTTCGAGGTTACGAATCCGACTCTACGTTTAGGTTTACATTTTCCATTAATTTTAAAGGGTGAGGGGGGGTTGGGGGGGAGGATGGCGATGACAGACCAATTGCGCACCTCCCCGCCACCATCGTCGCTACCGACGACCTCGACCTCGAGCCGAGCGGGGCCGAAGGCCCGACGGGCTCCCGGAAATTTCGGAAAGGCGATATACCTTTAATTTCCAGTTGGCCGTAACTTTCTCGATGACGTCAAATTAGTGAAAAATCAAAGTTTCTTTGTCGCCGTATAGCTCGAGAACGGGTCGACGGGTGCGGGCGAGAGTAGGCTCGTCGGACGGAGGACGCGGAGACGAAGGCTTACCGCGCGAAAAATTCGCGGAAAATTTTTTACGTGTGCATCGGTAACGCGCGTCGACCTCGGCGGAGGATAACTTACCGACCACCACCGGCAGTGGTCGGTAACGGCTCGGGGGGTATAAGATGCCGCGTTAAAAATGAAACCCGAATTTCGGCGCTTCCACGGTTCAGGGCTGAAAAGGGCCCGAAAGAAAATAACTGATCCAAACGTTCGAATTTAACGCCAACTTCGCGACGCTGACATCGCATCGGCGGCGAGTGCCGCCACAGTCGCCGCGTTTACTCTCCCTTGATAGTTGAGCGAATGGACTTGTAACTTCGAGGTTACAAATCCGACTCTACGTTTAGGTTTACATTTTCCATTAATTTTAAAGGGTGAGGGGGGGTTGGGGGGGAGGATGGCGATGACAGAACAATTGCGCACCTCCCCGCCACCATCTTCGCTACCGACGACCTTGACCTCGAGCCGAGCGGGGCCGAAGGCCCGACGGGCTCCCGGAAATTTCGGAAAGGCGATATACCTTTAATTCCCAGTTGGCCGTAACTTTCTCGATGACGTCAAATTAGTGAAAAATCAAAGTTTCTTTGTCGCCGTATAGCTCGAGAACGGGTCGACGGGTGCGGGCGAGAGTAGGCTCGTCGGACGGAGGACGCGGAGACGAAGGCTTACCGCGCGAAAAATTCGCGAAAATTCGCGGAAAATTTTTTACGTGTGCATCGGTAACGCGTGTCGACCTCGGCGGAGGATAACTTACCGACCACCACCGGCAGTGGTCGGTAACGGCTCGGGGGGTATAAGCTGCCGCGTTAAAAATGAAACCCGAATTTCGGCGCTTCCACGGTTCAGGGCTGAAAAGGGCCCGACAGAAAATAACTGATTCAAACGTTCGAATTTAACGCCAACTTCGCAACGCTGACATCGCATCGGCGGCGAGTGCCGCCACAGTCGCCGCGTTTACTCTCCCTTGATAGTTGAGCGAATGGACTTGTAACTTCGAGGTTACAAATCCGACTCTACGTTTAGGTTTACATTTTCCATTAATTTTAAAGGGTGAGGGGGGGTTGGGGGGTTGGATGGCGATGACAGACCAATTGCGCACCTCCCCGCCACCATCGTCGCTACCGACGACCTCGACCTCGAGCCGAGCGGGGCCGAAGGCCCGACGGGCTCCCGGAAATTTCGGAAAGGCGATATACCTTTAATTCCCAGTTGGCCGTAACTTTCTCGATGACGTCAAATTAGTGAAAAATCAATGTTTCTTTGTCGCCGTATAGCTCGAGAACGGGTCGACGGGTGCGGGCGAGAGTAGGCTCGTCGGACGGAGGTCGCGGAGACGAAGGCTTACCGCGCGAAAAATTCGCGAAAATTCGCGGAAAATTTTTTACGTGTGCATCGGTAACGCGCGTCGACCTCGGCGGAGGATAACTTACCGACCACCACCGGCAGTGGTCGGTAACGGCTCGGGGGGATTAAGCTGCCGCGTTAAAAATGAAACCCGAATTTCGGCGCTTCCACGGTTCAGGGCTGAAAAGGGCCCGAAAGAAAATAACTGATTCAAACGTTCGAATTTAACGCCAACTTCGCGACGCTGACATCGCATCGGCGGCGAGTGCCGCCACAGTCGCCGCGTTTACTCTCCCTTGATAGTTGAGCGAATGGACTTGTAACTTCGAGGTTACGAATCCGACTCTACGTTTAGGTTTACATTTTCCATTAATTTTAAAGGGTGAGGGGGGGTTGGGGGGGAGGATGGCGATGACAGACCAATTGCGCACCTCCCCGCCACCATCGTCGCTACCGACGACCTCGACCTCGAGCCGAGCGGGGCCGAAGGCCCGACGGGCTCCCGGAAATTTCGGAAAGGCGATATACCTTTAATTTCCAGTTGGCCGTAACTTTCTCGATGACGTCAAATTAGTGAAAAATCAAAGTTTCTTTGTCGCCGTATAGCTCGAGAACGGGTCGACGGGTGCGGGCGAGAGTAGGCTCGTCGGACGGAGGACGCGGAGACGAAGGCTTACCGCGCGAAAAATTCGCGGAAAATTTTTTACGTGTGCATCGGTAACGCGCGTCGACCTCGGCGGAGGATAACTTACCGACCACCACCGGCAGTGGTCGGTAACGGCTCGGGGGGTATAAGATGCCGCGTTAAAAATGAAACCCGAATTTCGGCGCTTCCACGGTTCAGGGCTGAAAAGGGCCCGAAAGAAAATAACTGATCCAAACGTTCGAATTTAACGCCAACTTCGCGACGCTGACATCGCATCGGCGGCGAGTGCCGCCACAGTCGCCGCGTTTACTCTCCCTTGATAGTTGAGCGAATGGACTTGTAACTTCGAGGTTACAAATCCGACTCTACGTTTAGGTTTACATTTTCCATTAATTTTAAAGGGTGAGGGGGGGTTGGGGGGGAGGATGGCGATGACAGAACAATTGCGCACCTCCCCGCCACCATCTTCGCTACCGACGACCTTGACCTCGAGCCGAGCGGGGCCGAAGGCCCGACGGGCTCCCGGAAATTTCGGAAAGGCGATATACCTTTAATTCCCAGTTGGCCGTAACTTTCTCGATGACGTCAAATTAGTGAAAAATCAAAGTTTCTTTGTCGCCGTATAGCTCGAGAACGGGTCGACGGGTGCGGGCGAGAGTAGGCTCGTCGGACGGAGGACGCGGAGACGAAGGCTTACCGCGCGAAAAATTCGCGAAAATTCGCGGAAAATTTTTTACGTGTGCATCGGTAACGCGTGTCGACCTCGGCGGAGGATAACTTACCGACCACCACCGGCAGTGGTCGGTAACGGCTCGGGGGGTATAAGCTGCCGCGTTAAAAATGAAACCCGAATTTCGGCGCTTCCACGGTTCAGGGCTGAAAAGGGCCCGACAGAAAATAACTGATTCAAACGTTCGAATTTAACGCCAACTTCGCAACGCTGACATCGCATCGGCGGCGAGTGCCGCCACAGTCGCCGCGTTTACTCTCCCTTGATAGTTGAGCGAATGGACTTGTAACTTCGAGGTTACAAATCCGACTCTACGTTTAGGTTTACATTTTCCATTAATTTTAAAGGGTGAGGGGGGGTTGGGGGGTTGGATGGCGATGACAGACCAATTGCGCACCTCCCCGCCACCATCGTCGCTACCGACGACCTCGACCTCGAGCCGAGCGGGGCCGAAGGCCCGACGGGCTCCCGGAAATTTCGGAAAGGCGATATACCTTTAATTCCCAGTTGGCCGTAACTTTCTCGATGACGTCAAATTAGTGAAAAATCAATGTTTCTTTGTCGCCGTATAGCTCGAGAACGGGTCGACGGGTGCGGGCGAGAGTAGGCTCGTCGGACGGAGGTCGCGGAGACGAAGGCTTACCGCGCGAAAAATTCGCGAAAATTCGCGGAAAATTTTTTACGTGTGCATCGGTAACGCGCGTCGACCTCGGCGGAGGATAACTTACCGACCACCACCGGCAGTGGTCGGTAACGGCTCGGGGGGATTAAGCTGCCGCGTTAAAAATGAAACCCGAATTTCGGCGCTTCCACGGTTCAGGGCTGAAAAGGGCCCGAAAGAAAATAACTGATTCAAACGTTCGAATTTAACGCCAACTTCGCGACGCTGACATCGCATCGGCGGCGAGTGCCGCCACAGTCGCCGCGTTTACTCTCCCTTGATAGTTGAGCGAATGGACTTGTAACTTCGAGGTTACGAATCCGACTCTACGTTTAGGTTTACATTTTCCATTAATTTTAAAGGGTGAGGGGGGGTTGGGGGGGAGGATGGCGATGACAGACCAATTGCGCACCTCCCCGCCACCATCGTCGCTACCGACGACCTCGACCTCGAGCCGAGCGGGGCCGAAGGCCCGACGGGCTCCCGGAAATTTCGGAAAGGCGATATACCTTTAATTCCTAGTTGGCCGTAACTTTCTCGATGACGTCAAATTAGTGAAAAATCAAAGTTTCTTTGTCGCCGTATAGCTCGAGAACGGGTCGACGGGTGCGGGCGAGAGTAGGCTCGTCGGACGGAGGACGCGGAGACGAAGGCTAACCGCACGAAAAATTCGCGAAAATTCGCGGAAAATTTTTTACGTGTGCATCGGTAACGCGCGTCTACCTCGGCGGAGGATAACTTACCGACCACCACCGGCAGTGGTCGGTAACGGCTCGGGGGGTATAAGCTGCCGCGTTAAAAATGAAACCCGAATTTCGGCTCTTCCACGGTTCAGGGCTGAAAAGGGCCCGAAAGAAAATAACTGATTCAAACGTTCGAATTTAACGCCAACTTCGCGACGCTGACATCGCATCGGCGGCGAGTGCCGCCACAGTCGCCGCGTTTACTCTCCCTTGATAGTTGAGCGAATGGACTTGTAACTTCGAGGTTACAAATCCGACTCTACGTTTAGGTTTACATTTTCCATTAATTTTAGAGGGTGAGGGGGGGTTGGGGGGAGGATGGCGATGACAGACCAATTGCGCACCTCCCCGCCACCATCGTCGCTACCGACGACCTCGACCTCGAGCCGAGCGGGGCCGAAGGCCCGACGGGCTCCCGGAAATTTCGGAAAGGCGATATACCTTTAATTTCCAGTTGGCCGTAACTTTCTCGATGACGTCAAATTAGTGAAAAATCAAAGTTTCTTTGTCGCCGTATAGCTCGAGAACGGGTCGACGGGTGCGGGCGAGAGTAGGCTCGTCGGACGGAGGACGCGGAGACGAAGGCTTACCGCGCGAAAAATTCGCGGAAAATTTTTTACGTGTGCATCGGTAACGCGCGTCGACCTCGGCGGAGGATAACTTACCGACCACCACCGGCAGTGGTCGGTAACGGCTCGGGGGGTATAAGATGCCGCGTTAAAAATGAAACCCGAATTTCGGCGCTTCCACGGTTCAGGGCTGAAAAGGGCCCGAAAGAAAATAACTGATCCAAACGTTCGAATTTAACGCCAACTTCGCGACGCTGACATCGCATCGGCGGCGAGTGCCGCCACAGTCGCCGCGTTTACTCTCCCTTGATAGTTGAGCGAATGGACTTGTAACTTCGAGGTTACAAATCCGACTCTACGTTTAGGTTTACATTTTCCATTAATTTTAAAGGGTGAGGGGGGGTTGGGGGGGAGGATGGCGATGACAGAACAATTGCGCACCTCCCCGCCACCATCGTCGCTACCGACGACCTTGACCTCGAGCCGAGCGGGGCCGAAGGCCCGACGGGCTCCCGGAAATTTCGGAAAGGCGATATACCTTTAATTCCCAGTTGGCCGTAACTTTCTCGATGACGTCAAATTAGTGAAAAATCAAAGATTCTTTGTCGCCGTATAGCTCGAGAACGGGTCGACGGGTGCGGGCGAGAGTAGGCTCGTCGGACGGAGGACGCGGAGACGAAGGCTTACCGCGCGAAAAATTCGCGAAAATTCGCGGAAAATTTTTTACGTGTGCATCGGTAACGCGCGTCGACCTCGGCGGAGGATAACTTACCGACCACCACCGGCAGTGGTCGGTAACGGCTCGGGGGGTATAAGCTGCCGCGTTAAAAATGAAACCCGAATTTCGGCGCTTCCACGGTTCAGGGCTGAAAAGGGCCCGACAGAAAATAACTGATTCAAACGTTCGAATTTAACGCCAACTTCGCAACGCTGACATCGCATCGGCGGCGAGTGCCGCCACAGTCGCCGCGTTTACTCTCCCTTGATAGTTGAGCGAATGGACTTGTAACTTCGAGGTTACAAATCCGACTCTACGTTTAGGTTTACATTTTCCATTAATTTTAAAGGGTGAGGGGGGGTTGGGGGGAGGATGGCGATGACAGACCAATTGCGCACCTCCCCGCCACCATCGTCGCTACCGACGACCTCGACCTCGAGCCGAGCGGGGCCGAAGGCCCGACGGGCTCCCGGAAATTTCGGAAAGGCGATATACCTTTAATTCCCAGTTGGCCGTAACTTTCTCGATGACGTCAAATTAGTGAAAAATCAATGTTTCTTTGTCGCCGTATAGCTCGAGAACGGGTCGACGGGTGCGGGCGAGAGTAGGCTCGTCGGACGGAGGTCGCGGAGACGAAGGCTTACCGCGCGAAAAATTCGCGAAAATTCGCGGAAAATTTTTTACGTGTGCATCGGTAACGCGCGTCGACCTCGGCGGAGGATAACTTACCGACCACCACCGGCAGTGGTCGGTAACGGCTCGGGGGGATTAAGCTGCCGCGTTAAAAATGAAACCCGAATTTCGGCGCTTCCACGGTTCAGGGCTGAAAAGGGCCCGAAAGAAAATAACTGATTCAAACGTTCGAATTTAACGCCAACTTCGCGACGCTGACATCGCATCGGCGGCGAGTGCCGCCACAGTCGCCGCGTTTACTCTCCCTTGATAGTTGAGCGAATGGACTTGTAACTTCGAGGTTACGAATCCGACTCTACGTTTAGGTTTACATTTTCCATTAATTTTAAAGGGTGAGGGGGGGTTGGGGGGGAGGATGGCGATGACAGACCAATTGCGCACCTCCCCGCCACCATCGTCGCTACCGACGACCTCGACCTCGAGCCGTGCGGGGCCGAAGGCCCGACGGGCTCCCGGAAATTTCGGAAAGGCGATATACCTTTAATTCCCAGTTGGACGTAACTTTCTCGATGACGTCAAATTAGTGAAAAATCAAAGTTTCTTTGTCGCCGTATAGCTCGAGAACGGGTCGACGGGTGCGGGCGAGAGTAGGCTCGTCGGACGGAGGACGTGGAGACGAAGGCTTACCGCACGAAAAATTCGCGAAAATTCGCGGAAAATTTTTTACGTGTGCATCGGTAACGCGCGTCGTTCTCGGCGGAGGATAACTTACCGACCACCACCGGCAGTGGTCGGTAACGGCTCGGGGGGTATAAGCTGCCGCGTTAAAAATGAAACCCGAATTTCGGCGCTTCCACGGTTCAGGGCTGAAAAGGGCCCGACAGAAAATAACTGATTCAAACGTTCGAATTTAACGCCAACTTCGCGAGGCTGACATCGCATCGGCGGCGAGTGCCGCCACAGTCGCCGCGTTTACTCTCCCTTGATAGTTGAGCGAATGGACTTGTAACTTCGAGGTTACAAATCCGACTCTACGTTTAGGTTTACATATCCCATTAATTTTAAAGGGTGAGGGGGGGTTGGGGGGAGGATGGCGATGACAGACCAATTGCGCACCTTCCCGCCACCATCGTCGCTACCGACGACCTCGACCTCGAGCCGAGCGGGGCCGAAGGCCCGACGGGCTCCCGGAAATTTCGGAAAGGCGATATACCTTTAATTCCCAGTTGGCCGTAACTTTCTCGATGACGTCAAATTAGTGAAAAATCAAAGTTTCTTTGTCGCCGTATAGCTCGAGAACGGGTCGACGGGTGCGGGCGAGAGTAGGCTCGTCGGACGGAGGACGCGGAGACGAAGGCTTACCGCGCGAAAAATTCGCGGAAAATTTTTTACGTGTGCATCGGTAACGCGCGTCGACCTCGGCGGAGGATAACTTACCGACCACCACCGGCAGTGGTCGGTAACGGCTCGGGGGGTATAAGATGCCGCGTTAAAAATGAAACCCGAATTTCGGCGCTTCCACGGTTCAGGGCTGAAAAGGGCCCGAAAGAAAATAACTGATCCAAACGTTCGAATTTAACGCCAACTTCGCGACGCTGACATCGCATCGGCGGCGAGTGCCGCCACAGTCGCCGCGTTTACTCTCCCTTGATAGTTGAGCGAATGGACTTGTAACTTCGAGGTTACAAATCCGACTCTACGTTTAGGTTTACATTTTCCATTAATTTTAAAGGGTGAGGGGGGGTTGGGGGGGAGGATGGCGATGACAGAACAATTGCGCACCTCCCCGCCACCATCGTCGCTACCGACGACCTCGACCTCGAGCCGAGCGGGGCCGAAGGCCCGACGGGCTCCCGGAAATTTCGGAAAGGCGATATACCTTTAATTTCCAGTTGGCCGTAACTTTCTCGATGACGTCAAATTAGTGAAAAATCAAAGTTTCTTTGTCGCCGTATAGCTCGAGAACGGGTCGACGGGTGCGGGCGAGAGTAGGCTCGTCGGACGGAGGACGCGGAGACGAAGGCTTACCGCGCGAAAAATTCGCGGAAAATTTTTTACGTGTGCATCGGTAACGCGCGTCGACCTCGGCGGAGGATAACTTACCGACCACCACCGGCAGTGGTCGGTAACGGCTCGGGGGGTATAAGATGCCGCGTTAAAAATGAAACCCGAATTTCGGCGCTTCCACGGTTCAGGGCTGAAAAGGGCCCGAAAGAAAATAACTGATCCAAACGTTCGAATTTAACGCCAACTTCGCGACGCTGACATCGCATCGGCGGCGAGTGCCGCCACAGTCGCCGCGTTTACTCTCCCTTGATAGTTGAGCGAATGGACTTGTAACTTCGAGGTTACAAATCCGACTCTACGTTTAGGTTTACATTTTCCATTAATTTTAAAGGGTGAGGGGGGGTTGGGGGGGAGGATGGCGATGACAGAACAATTGCGCACCTCCCCGCCACCATCGTCGCTACCGACGACCTTGACCTCGAGCCGAGCGGGGCCGAAGGCCCGACGGGCTCCCGGAAATTTCGGAAAGGCGATATACCTTTAATTCCCAGTTGGCCGTAACTTTCTCGATGACGTCAAATTAGTGAAAAATCAAAGATTCTTTGTCGCCGTATAGCTCGAGAACGGGTCGACGGGTGCGGGCGAGAGTAGGCTCGTCGGACGGAGGACGCGGAGACGAAGGCTTACCGCGCGAAAAATTCGCGAAAATTCGCGGAAAATTTTTTACGTGTGCATCGGTAACGCGCGTCGACCTCGGCGGAGGATAACTTACCGACCACCACCGGCAGTGGTCGGTAACGGCTCGGGGGGTATAAGCTGCCGCGTTAAAAATGAAACCCGAATTTCGGCGCTTCCACGGTTCAGGGCTGAAAAGGGCCCGACAGAAAATAACTGATTCAAACGTTCGAATTTAACGCCAACTTCGCAACGCTGACATCGCATCGGCGGCGAGTGCCGCCACAGTCGCCGCGTTTACTCTCCCTTGATAGTTGAGCGAATGGACTTGTAACTTCGAGGTTACAAATCCGACTCTACGTTTAGGTTTACATTTTCCATTAATTTTAAAGGGTGAGGGGGGGTTGGGGGGAGGATGGCGATGACAGACCAATTGCGCACCTCCCCGCCACCATCGTCGCTACCGACGACCTCGACCTCGAGCCGAGCGGGGCCGAAGGCCCGACGGGCTCCCGGAAATTTCGGAAAGGCGATATACCTTTAATTCCCAGTTGGCCGTAACTTTCTCGATGACGTCAAATTAGTGAAAAATCAATGTTTCTTTGTCGCCGTATAGCTCGAGAACGGGTCGACGGGTGCGGGCGAGAGTAGGCTCGTCGGACGGAGGTCGCGGAGACGAAGGCTTACCGCGCGAAAAATTCGCGAAAATTCGCGGAAAATTTTTTACGTGTGCATCGGTAACGCGCGTCGACCTCGGCGGAGGATAACTTACCGACCACCACCGGCAGTGGTCGGTAACGGCTCGGGGGGATTAAGCTGCCGCGTTAAAAATGAAACCCGAATTTCGGCGCTTCCACGGTTCAGGGCTGAAAAGGGCCCGAAAGAAAATAACTGATTCAAACGTTCGAATTTAACGCCAACTTCGCGACGCTGACATCGCATCGGCGGCGAGTGCCGCCACAGTCGCCGCGTTTACTCTCCCTTGATAGTTGAGCGAATGGACTTGTAACTTCGAGGTTACGAATCCGACTCTACGTTTAGGTTTACATTTTCCATTAATTTTAAAGGGTGAGGGGGGGTTGGGGGGGAGGATGGCGATGACAGACCAATTGCGCACCTCCCCGCCACCATCGTCGCTACCGACGACCTCGACCTCGAGCCGTGCGGGGCCGAAGGCCCGACGGGCTCCCGGAAATTTCGGAAAGGCGATATACCTTTAATTCCCAGTTGGACGTAACTTTCTCGATGACGTCAAATTAGTGAAAAATCAAAGTTTCTTTGTCGCCGTATAGCTCGAGAACGGGTCGACGGGTGCGGGCGAGAGTAGGCTCGTCGGACGGAGGACGTGGAGACGAAGGCTTACCGCACGAAAAATTCGCGAAAATTCGCGGAAAATTTTTTACGTGTGCATCGGTAACGCGCGTCGTTCTCGGCGGAGGATAACTTACCGACCACCACCGGCAGTGGTCGGTAACGGCTCGGGGGGTATAAGCTGCCGCGTTAAAAATGAAACCCGAATTTCGGCGCTTCCACGGTTCAGGGCTGAAAAGGGCCCGACAGAAAATAACTGATTCAAACGTTCGAATTTAACGCCAACTTCGCGAGGCTGACATCGCATCGGCGGCGAGTGCCGCCACAGTCGCCGCGTTTACTCTCCCTTGATAGTTGAGCGAATGGACTTGTAACTTCGAGGTTACAAATCCGACTCTACGTTTAGGTTTACATATCCCATTAATTTTAAAGGGTGAGGGGGGGTTGGGGGGAGGATGGCGATGACAGACCAATTGCGCACCTTCCCGCCACCATCGTCGCTACCGACGACCTCGACCTCGAGCCGAGCGGGGCCGAAGGCCCGACGGGCTCCCGGAAATTTCGGAAAGGCGATATACCTTTAATTCCCAGTTGGCCGTAACTTTCTCGATGACGTCAAATTAGTGAAAAATCAAAGTTTCTTTGTCGCCGTATAGCTCGAGAACGGGTCGACGGGTGCGGGCGAGAGTAGGCTCGTCGGACGGAGGACGCGGAGACGAAGGCTTACCGCGCGAAAAATTCGCGAAAATTCGCGGAAATTTTTTTACGTGTGCATCGGTAACGTGCGTCGACCTCGGCGGAGGATAACTTACCGACCACCACCGGCAGTGGTCGGTAACGGCTCGGGGGGTATAAGCTGCCGCGTTAAAAATGAAACCCGAATTTCGGCTCTTCCACGGTTCAGGGCTGAAAAGGGCCCGAAAGAAAATAACTGATTCAAACGTTCGAATTTAACGCCAACTTCGCGACGCTGACATCGCATCGGCGGCGAGTGCCGCCACAGTCGCCGCGTTTACTCTCCCTTGATAGTTGAGCGAATGGACTTGTAACTTCGAGGTTACAAATCCGACTCTACGTTTAGGTTTACATTTTCCATTAATTTTAAAGCGTGAGGGGGGGTTGGGGGGGAGGATGACGATGACAGACCAATTGCGCACCTCCCCGACACCATCGTCGCTACCGACGGCCTCGACCTCGAGCCGAGCGGGGCCGAAGGCCCGACGGGCTCCCGGAAATTTCGGAAAGGCGATATACCTTTAATTCCCAGTTGGACGTAACTTTCTCGATGACGTCAAATTAGTGAAAAATCAAAGTTTCTTTGTCGCCGTATAGCTCGAGAACGGGTCGACGGGTGCGGGCGAGAGTAGGCTCGTCGGACGGAGGACGCGGAGACGAAGGCTAACCGCACGAAAAATTCGCGAAAATTCGCGGAAAATTTTTTACGTGTGCATCGGTAACGCGCGTCGTTCTCGGCGGAGGATAACTTACCGACCACCACCGGCAGTGGTCGGTAACGCTCGGGGGGTATAAGCTGCCGCGTTTAAAATGAAACCCGAATTTCGGCGCTTCCACGGTTCAGGGCTGAAAAGGGCCCGAAAGAAAATAACTGATCCAAACGTTCGAATTTAACGCCAACTTCGCGACGCTGACTTCGCATCGATAGCGAGTGCCGCCACAGTCGCCGCGTTTACTCTCCCTTGATAGTTGAGCGAATGGACTTGTAACTTCGAGGTTACAAATCCGACTCTACGTTTAGGTTTACATTTTCCATTAATTTTAGAGGGTGAGGGGGGGTTGGGGGGAGGATGGCGATGACAGACCAATTGCGCACCTCCCCGCCACCATCGTCGCTACCGACGGCCTCGACCTCGAGCCGAGCGGGGCCGAAGGCCCGACGGGCTCCCGGAAATTTCGGAAAGGCGATATACCTTTAATTCCCAGTTGGCCGTAACTTTCTCGATGACGTCAAATTAGTGAGAAATCAAAGTTTCTTTGTCGCCGTATAGCTCGAGAACGGGTCGACGGGTGCGGGCGAGAGTAGGCTCGTCGGACGGAGGACGCGGAGACGAAGGCTTACCGCGCGAAAAATTCGCGGAAATTTTTTTACGTGTGCATCGGTAACGCGCGTCGACCTCGGCGGAGGATAACTTACCGACCACCACCGGCAGTGGTCGGTAACGCTCGAGGGGTATAAGCTGCCGCGTTAAAAATGAAACCTGAATTTCGGCGCTTCCACGGTTCAGGGCTGAAAAGGGCCCGAAAGAAAATAACTGATCCAAACGTTCGAATTTAACGCCAATTTCACGACGCTGACTTCGCATCGATGGCGAGTGCCGCCACAGTCGCCGCGTTTACTCTCCCTTGATAGTTGAGCGAATGGACTTGTAACTTCGAGGTTACGAATCCGACTCTACGTTTAGGTTTACATTTTCCATTAATTTTAAAGGGTGAGGAAGGGTTGGGGGGGGGATGGCGATGACAGACCAATTGCGCACCTCCCGGCCACCATCGTCGCTACCGACGACCTCGACCTCGAGCCGAGCGGGGCCGAAGGCCCGACGGGCTCCCGGAAATTTCGGAAAGGCGATATACCTTTAATTCCCAGTTGGCCGTAACTTTCTCGATGACGTCAAATTAGTGAAAAATCAAAGTTTCTTTGTCGCCGTATAGCTCGAGAACGGGTCGACGGGTGCGGGCGAGAGTAGGCTCGTCGGACGGAGGACGCGGAGACGAAGGCTTACCGCGCGAAAAATTCGCGAAAATTCGCGGAAAATTTTTTACGTGTGCATCGGTAACGCGCGTCGACCTCGGCGGAGGATAACTTACCGACCACCACCGGCAGTGGTCGGTAACGCTCGGGGGGTATAAGCTGCCGCGTTAAAAATGAAACCTGAATTTCGGCGCTTCCACGGTTCAGGGCTGAAAAGGGCCCGAAAGAAAATAACTGATCCAAACGTTCGAATTTAACGCCAATTTCGCGACGCTGACTTCGCATCGATGGCGAGTGCCGCCACAGTCGCCGCGTTTACTCTCCCTTGATAGTTGAGCGAATGGACTTGTAACTTCGAGGTTACGAATCCGACTCTACGTTTAGTTTTACATTTTCCATTAATTTTAAAGGGTGAGGAAGGGTTGGAGGGGGATGGCGATGACAGACCAATTGCGCACCTCCCGGCCACCATCGTCGCTACCGACGACCTCGACCTCGAGCCGAGCGGGGCCGAAGGCCCGACGGGCTCCCGGAAATTTCGGAAAGGCGATATACCTTTAATTCCTAGTTGGCCGTAACTTTCTCGATGACGTCAAATTAGTGAAAAATCAAAGTTTCTTTGTCGCCGTATAGCTCGAGAACGGGTCGACGGGTGCGGGCGAGAGTAGGCTCGTCGGACGGAGGACGCGGAGACGAAGGCTAACCGCACGAAAAATTCGCGAAAATTCGCGGAAAATTTTTTACGTGTGCATCGGTAACGCGCGTCTACCTCGGCGGAGGATAACTTACCGACCACCACCGGCAGTGGTCGGTAACGGCTCGGGGGGTATAAGCTGCCGCGTTAAAAATGAAACCCGAATTTCGGCGCTTCCACGGTTCAGGGCTGAAAAGGGCCCGAAAGAAAATAACTGATCCAAACGTTCGAATTTAACGCCAACTTCGCGACGCTGACATCGCATCGGCGGCGAGTGCCGCCACAATTGCCGCGTTTACTCTCCCTTCATAGTTGAGCGAATGGACTTGTAACTGCGAGGTTACGAATCCGACTCTACGTTTAGGTTTACATTTTCCATTAATTTTAAAGGGTGAGGGGTGGTTGGGGGGGAGGATGGCGATGACAGACCAATTGCGCACCTACCCGCCACCATCGTCGCTACCGACGACCTCGACCTCGAGCCGAGCGGGGCCGAAGGCCCGACGGGCTCCCGGAAATTTCAGAAAGGCGATATACCTTTAATTCCCAGTTGGCCGTAACTTTCTCGATGACGTCAAATTAGTGAAAAATCAAAGTTTCTTTGTCGCCGTATAGCTCGAGAACGGGTCGACGGGTGCGGGCGAGAGTAGGCTCGTCGGACGGAGGACGCGGAGACGAAGGCTTACCGCGCGAAAAATTCGCGGAAAATTTTTTACGTGTGCATCGGTAACGCGCGTCGACCTCGGCGGAGGATAACTTACCGACCACCACCGGCAGTGGTCGGTAACGGCTCGGGGGGTATAAGCTGCCGCGTTAAAAATGAAACCCGAATTTCGGCGCTTCCACGGTTCAGGGCTGAAAAGGGCCCGACAGAAAATAACTGATTCAAACGTTCGAATTTAACGCCAACTTCGCAACGCTGACATCGCATCGGCGGCGAGTGCCGCCACAGTCGCCGCGTTTACTCTCCCTTGATAGTTGAGCGAATGGACTTGTAACTTCGAGGTTACAAATCCGACTCTACGTTTAGGTTTACATTTTCCATTAATTTTAAAGGGTGAGGGGGGGTTGGGGGGAGGATGGCGATGACAGACCAATTGCGCACCTCCCCGCCACCATCGTCGCTACCGACGACCTCGACCTCGAGCCGAGCGGGGCCGAAGGCCCGACGGGCTCCCGGAAATTTCGGAAAGGCGATATACCTTTAATTCCCAGTTGGCCGTAACTTTCTCGATGACGTCAAATTAGTGAAAAATCAATGTTTCTTTGTCGCCGTATAGCTCGAGAACGGGTCGACGGGTGCGGGCGAGAGTAGGCTCGTCGGACGGAGGTCGCGGAGACGAAGGCTTACCGCGCGAAAAATTCGCGGAAATTCGCGGAAAATTTTTTACGTGTGCATCGGTAACGCGCGTCGACCTCGGCGGAGGATAACTTACCGACTACCACCGGCAGTGGTCGGTAACGGCTCGGGGGGATTAAGCTGCCGCGTTAAAAATGAAACCCGAATTTCGGCGCTTCCACGGTTCCGGGCTGAAAAGGGCCCGAAAGAAAATAACTGATTCAAACGTTCGAATTTAACGCCAACTTCGCGACGCTGACATCGCATCGGCGGCGAGTGCCGCCACAGTCGCCGTGTTTACTCTCCCTTGATAGTTGAGCGAATGGACTTGTAACTTCGAGGTTACGAATCCGACTCTACGTTTAGGTTTACATTTTCCATTAATTTTAAAGGGTGAGGGGGGGTCGGGGGGGAGGATGGCGATGACAGACCAATTGCGCACCTCCCCGCCACCATCGTCGCTACCGACGACCTCGACCTCGAGCCGTGCGGGGCCGAAGGCCCGACGGGCTCCCGGAAATTTCGGAAAGGCGATATACCTTTAATTCCCAGTTGGACGTAACTTTCTCGATGACGTCAAATTAGTGAAAAATCAAAGTTTCTTTGTCGCCGTATAGCTCGAGAACGGGTCGACGGGTGCGGGCGAGAGTAGGCTCGTCGGACGGAGGACGTGGAGACGAAGGCTAACCGCACGAAAAATTCGCGAAAATTCGCGGAAAATTTTTTACGTGTGCATCGGTAACGCGCGTCGTTCTCGGCGGAGGATAACTTACCGACCACCACCGGCAGTGGTCGGTAACGGCTCGGGGGGTATAAGCTGCCGCGTTAAAAATGAAACCCGAATTTCGGCGCTTCCACGGTTCAGGGCTGAAAAGGGCCCGACAGAAAATAACTGATTCAAACGTTCGAATTTAACGCCAACTTCGCGACGCTGACATCGCATCGGCGGCGAGTGCCGCCACAGTCGCCGCGTTTACTCTCCCTTGATAGTTGAGCGAATGGACTTGTAACTTCGAGGTTACAAATCCGACTCTACGTTTAGGTTTACATATCCCATTAATTTTAAAGGGTGAGGGGGGGTTGGGGGGAGGATGGCGATGACAGACCAATTGCGCACCTTCCCGCCACCATCGTCGCTACCGACGACCTCGACCTCGAGCCGAGCGGGGCCGAAGGCCCGACGGGCTCCCGGAAATTTCGGAAAGGCGATATACCTTTAATTCCCAGTTGGCCGTAACTTTCTCGATGACGTCAAATTAGTGAAAAATCAAAGTTTCTTTGTCGCCGTATAGCTCGAGAACGGGTCGACGGGTGCGGGCGAGAGTAGGCTCGTCGGACGGAGGACGCGGAGACGAAGGCTTACCGCGCGAAAAATTCGCGAAAATTCGCGGAAATTTTTTTACGTGTGCATCGGTAACGTGCGTCGACCTCGGCGGAGGATAACTTACCGACCACCACCGGCAGTGGTCGGTAACGGCTCGGGGGGTATAAGCTGCCGCGTTAAAAATGAAACCCGAATTTCGGCTCTTCCACGGTTCAGGGCTGAAAAGGGCCCGAAAGAAAATAACTGATTCAAACGTTCGAATTTAACGCCAACTTCGCGACGCTGACATCGCATCGGCGGCGAGTGCCGCCACAGTCGCCGCGTTTACTCTCCCTTGATAGTTGAGCGAATGGACTTGTAACTTCGAGGTTACAAATCCGACTCTACGTTTAGGTTTACATTTTCCATTAATTTTAAAGGGTGAGGGGGGGTTGGGGGGGAGGATGGCGATGACAGACCAATTGCGCACCTCCCCGACACCATCGTCGCTACCGACGGCCTCGACCTCGAGCCGAGCGGGGCCGAAGGCCCGACGGGCTCCCGGAAATTTCGGAAAGGCGATATACCTTTAATTCCCAGTTGGACGTAACTTTCTCGATGACGTCAAATTAGTGAAAAATCAAAGTTTCTTTGTCGCCGTATAGCTCGAGAACGGGTCGACGGGTGCGGGCGAGAGTAGGCTCGTCGGACGGAGGACGCGGAGACGAAAGCTAACCGCACGAAAAATTCGCGAAAATTCGCGGAAAATTTTTTACGTGTGCATCGGTAACGCGCGTCGTTCTCGGCGGAGGATAACTTACCGACCACCACCGGCAGTGGTCGGTAACGCTCGGGGGGTATAAGCTGCCGCGTTTAAAATGAAACCCGAATTTCGGCGCTTCCACGGTTCAGGGCTGAAAAGGGCCCGAAAGAAAATAACTGATCCAAACGTTCGAATTTAACGCCAACTTCGCGACGCTGACTTCGCATCGATAGCGAGTGCCGCCACAGTCGCCGCGTTTACTCTCCCTTGATAGTTGAGCGAATGGACTTGTAACTTCGAGGTTACAAATCCGACTCTACGTTTAGGTTTACATTTTCCATTAATTTTAAAGGGTGAGGAAGGGTTGGGGGGGGGATGGCGATGACAGACCAATTGCGCACCTCCCCGCCACCATCGTCGCTACCGACGGCCTCGACCTCGAGCCGAGCGGGGCCGAAGGCCCGACGGGCTCCCGGAAATTTCGGAAAGGCGATATACCTTTAATTCCTAGTTGGACGTAACTTTCTCGATGACGTCAAATTAGTGAAAAATCAAAGTTTCTTTGTCGCCGTATAGCTCGAGAACGGGTCGACGGGTGCGGGCGAGAGTAGGCTCGTCGGACGGAGGACGCGGAGACGAAGGCTAACCGCACGAAAAATTCGCGAAAATTCGCGGAAAATTTTTTACGTGTACATCGGTAACGAGCGTCGACCTCGGCGGAGGATAACTTACCGACCACCACCGGCAGTGGTCGGTAACGCTCGGGGGGTATAAGCTGCCGCGTTAAAAATGAAACCCGAATTTCGGCGCTTCCACGATTCAGGGCTGAAAGGGGCCCGAAAGAAAATAACTGATTCAAACGTTCGAATTTAACGCCAACTTCGCGACGCTGACATTGCATCGGCGGCGAGTGATGCCACAGTCGCCGCGTTTACTCTCCCTTGATAGTTGAGCGAATGGACTTGTAACTTCGAGGTTACAAATCCGACTCTACGTTTAGGTTTACATTTTCCATTAATTTTAAAGGGTGAGGGGGGGTTGGGGGGGAGGATGGCGATGACAGACCAATTGCGCACCTCCCGGCCACCATCGTCGCTACCGACGACCTCGACCTCGAGCCGAGCGGGGCCGAAGGCCCGACGGGCTCCCGGAAATTTCGGAAAGGCGATATACCTTTAATTCCCAGTTGGCCGTAACTTTCTCGATGACGTCAAATTAGTGAAAAATCAATGTTTCTTTGTCGCCGTATAGCTCGAGAACGGGTCGACGGGTGCGGGCGAGAGTAGGCTCGTCGGACGGAGGACGCGGAGACGAAGGCTTACCGCGCGAAAAATTCGCGAAAATTCGCGGAAATTTTTTTACGTGTGCATCGGTAACGCGCGTCGACCTCGGCGGAGGATAACTTACCGACCACCACCGGCAGTGGTCGGTAACGCTCGGGGGGTATAAGCTGCCGCGTTAAAAATGAAACCTGAATTTCGGCGCTTCCACGGTTCAGGGCTGAAAAGGGCCCGAAAGAAAATAACTGATCCAAACGTTCGAATTTAACGCCAATTTCGCGACGCTGACTTCGCATCGATGGCGAGTGCCGCCACAGTCGCCGCGTTTACTCTCCCTTGATAGTTGAGCGAATGGACTTGTAACTTCGAGGTTACGAATCCGACTCTACGTTTAGTTTTACATTTTCCATTAATTTTAAAGGGTGAGGAAGGGTTGGAGGGGGATGGCGATGACAGACCAATTGCGCACCTCCCGGCCACCATCGTCGCTACCGACGACCTCGACCTCGAGCCGAGCGGGGCCGAAGGCCCGACGGGCTCCCGGAAATTTCGGAAAGGCGATATACCTTTAATTCCTAGTTGGCCGTAACTTTCTCGATGACGTCAAATTAGTGAAAAATCAAAGTTTCTTTGTCGCCGTATAGCTCGAGAACGGGTCGACGGGTGCGGGCGAGAGTAGGCTCGTCGGACGGAGGACGCGGAGACGAAGGCTAACCGCACGAAAAATTCGCGAAAATTCGCGGAAAATTTTTTACGTGTGCATCGGTAACGCGCGTCTACCTCGGCGGAGGATAACTTACCGACCACCACCGGCAGTGGTCGGTAACGGCTCGGGGGGTATAAGCTGCCGCGTTAAAAATGAAACCCGAATTTCGGCGCTTCCACGGTTCAGGGCTGAAAAGGGCCCGAAAGAAAATAACTGATCCAAACGTTCGAATTTAACGCCAACTTCGCGACGCTGACATCGCATCGGCGGCGAGTGCCGCCACAATTGCCGCGTTTACTCTCCCTTCATAGTTGAGCGAATGGACTTGTAACTGCGAGGTTACGAATCCGACTCTACGTTTAGGTTTACATTTTCCTTTAATTTTAAAGGGTGAGGGGAGGTTGGGGGGGAGGATGGCGATGACAGACCAATTGCGCACCTCCCGGCCACCATCGTCGCTACCGACGACCTCGACCTCGAGCCGAGCGGGGCCGAAGGCCCGACGGGCTCCCGGAAATTTCAGAAAGGCGATATACCTTTAATTCCCAGTTGGCCGTAACTTTCTCGATGACGTCAAATTAGTGAAAAATCAAAGTTTCTTTGTCGCCGTATAGCTCGAGAACGGGTCGACGGGTGCGGGCGAGAGTAGGCTCGTCGGACGGAGGACGCGGAGACGAAGGCTTACCGCGCGAAAAATTCGCGGAAAATTTTTTACGTGTGCATCGGTAACGCGCGTCGACCTCGGCGGAGGATAACTTACCGACCACCACCGGCAGTGGTCGGTAACGGCTCGGGGGGTATAAGCTGCCGCGTTAAAAATGAAACCCGAATTTCGGCGCTTCCACGGTTCAGGGCTGAAAAGGGCCCGACAGAAAATAACTGATTCAAACGTTCGAATTTAACGCCAACTTCGCAACGCTGACATCGCATCGGCGGCGAGTGCCGCCACAGTCGCCGCGTTTACTCTCCCTTGATAGTTGAGCGAATGGACTTGTAACTTCGAGGTTACAAATCCGACTCTACGTTTAGGTTTACATTTTCCATTAATTTTAAAGGGTGAGGGGGGGTTGGGGGGAGGATGGCGATGACAGACCAATTGCGCACCTCCCCGCCACCATCGTCGCTACCGACGACCTCGACCTCGAGCCGAGCGGGGCCGAAGGCCCGACGGGCTCCCGGAAATTTCGGAAAGGCGATATACCTTTAATTCCCAGTTGGCCGTAACTTTCTCGATGACGTCAAATTAGTGAAAAATCAATGTTTCTTTGTCGCCGTATAGCTCGAGAACGGGTCGACGGGTGCGGGCGAGAGTAGGCTCGTCGAACGGAGGTCGCGGAGACGAAGGCTTACCGCGCGAAAAATTCGCGAAAATTCGCGGAAAATTTTTTACGTGTGCATCGGTAACGCGCGTCGACCTCGGCGGAGGATAACTTACCGACCACCACCGGCAGTGGTCGGTAACGGCTCGGGGGGTATAAGCTGCCGCGTTAAAAATGAAACCCGAATTTCGGCGCTTCCACGGTTCAGGGCTGAAAAGGGCCCGAAAGAAAATAACTGATTCAAACGTTCGAATTTAACGCCAACTTCGCGACGCTGACATCGCATCGGCGGCGAGTGCCGCCACAGTCGCCGCGTTTACTCTCCCTTGATAGTTGAGCGAATGGACTTGTAACTGCGAGGTTACGAATCCGACTCTACGTTTAGGTTTACATTTTCCTTTAATTTTAAAGGGTGAGGGGAGGTTGGGGGGGAGGATGGCAATGACAGACCAATTGCGCACCTCCCCGCCACCATCGTCGCTACCGACGACCTCGACCTCGAGCCGAGCGGGGCCGAAGGCCCGACGGGCTCCCGGAAATTTCGGAAAGGCGATATACCTTTAATTCCCAGTTGGCCGTAACTTTCTCGATGACGTCAAATTAGTGAAAAATCAAAGTTTCTTTGTCGCCGTATAGCTCGAGAACGGGTCGACGGGTGCGGGCGAGAGTAGGCTCGTCGGACGGAGGACGCGGAGACGAAGGCCTACCGCGCGAAAAATTCGCGAAAATTCGCGGAAAATTTTTTACGTGTGCATCGGTAACGCGCGTCAACCTCGGCGGAGGATAACTTACCGACCACCACCGGCAGTGGTCGGTAACGGCTCGGGGGGTATAAGCTGCCGCGTTAAAAATGAAACCCGAATTTCGGCGCTTCCACGGTTCAGGGCTGAAAAGGGCCCGAAAGAAAATAACTGATTCAAACGTTCGAATTTAACGCCAACTTCGCGACGCTGACATCGCATCGGCGGCGAGTGCCGCCACAGTCGCCGCGTTTACTCTCCCTTGATAGTTGAGCGAATGGACTTGTAACTTCGAGGTTACAAATCCGACTCTACGTTTAGGTTTACATTTTCCATTAATTTTAAAGGGTGAGGGGGGGTTGGGGGGAGGATGGCGATGACAGACCAATTGCGCACCTCCCCGCCACCATCGTCGCTACCGACGACCTCGACCTCGAGCCGAGCGGGGCCGAAGGCCCGACGGGCTCCCGGAAATTTCGGAAAGGCGATATACCTTTAATTCCCAGTTGGCCGTAACTTTCTCGATGACGTCAAATTAGTGAAAAATCAAAGTTTCTTTGTCGCCGTATAGCTCGAGAACGGGTCGACGGGTGCGGGCGAGAGTAGGCTCGTCGGACGGAGGACGCGGAGACGAAGGCTTACCGCGCGAAAAATTCGCGAAAATTCGCGGAAAATTTTTTACGTGTGCATCGGTAACGCGCGTCGACCTCGGCGGAGGATAACTTACCGACCACCACCGGCAGTGGTCGGTAACGCTCGGGGGGTATAAGCTGCCGCGTTAAAAATGAAACCTGAATTTCGGCGCTTCCACGGTTCAGGGCTGAAAAGGGCCCGAAAGAAAATAACTGATCCAAACGTTCGAATTTAACGCCAATTTCGCGACGCTGACTTCGCATCGATGGCGAGTGCCGCCACAGTCGCCGCGTTTACTCTCCCTTGATAGTTGAGCGAATGGACTTGTAACTTCGAGGTTACGAATCCGACTCTACGTTTAGTTTTACATTTTCCATTAATTTTAAAGGGTGAGGAAGGGTTGGAGGGGGATGGCGATGACAGACCAATTGCGCACCTCCCGGCCACCATCGTCGCTACCGACGACCTCGACCTCGAGCCGAGCGGGGCCGAAGGCCCGACGGGCTCCCGGAAATTTCGGAAAGGCGATATACCTTTAATTCCTAGTTGGCCGTAACTTTCTCGATGACGTCAAATTAGTGAAAAATCAAAGTTTCTTTGTCGCCGTATAGCTCGAGAACGGGTCGACGGGTGCGGGCGAGAGTAGGCTCGTCGGACGGAGGACGCGGAGACGAAGGCTAACCGCACGAAAAATTCGCGAAAATTCGCGGAAAATTTTTTACGTGTGCATCGGTAACGCGCGTCTACCTCGGCGGAGGATAACTTACCGACCACCACCGGCAGTGGTCGGTAACGGCTCGGGGGGTATAAGCTGCCGCGTTAAAAATGAAACCCGAATTTCGGCGCTTCCACGGTTCAGGGCTGAAAAGGGCCCGAAAGAAAATAACTGATTCAAACGTTCGAATTTAACGCCAACTTCGCGACGCTGACATCGCATCGGCGGCGAGTGCCGCCACAGTCGCCGCGTTTACTCTCCCTTGATAGTTGAGCGAATGGACTTGTAACTGCGAGGTTACGAATCCGACTCTACGTTTAGGTTTACATTTTCCTTTAATTTTAAAGGGTGAGGGGAGGTTGGGGGGGAGGATGGCAATGACAGACCAATTGCGCACCTCCCGGCCACCATCGTCGCTACCGACGACCTCGACCTCGAGCCGAGCGGGGCCGAAGGCCCGACGGGCTCCCGGAAATTTCGGAAAGGCGATATACCTTTAATTCCCAGTTGGCCGTAACTTTCTCGATGACGTCAAATTAGTGAAAAATCAAAGTTTCTTTGTCGCCGTATAGCTCGAGAACGGGTCGACGGGTGCGGGCGAGAGTAGGCTCGTCGGACGGAGGACGCGGAGACGAAGGCCTACCGCGCGAAAAATTCGCGAAAATTCGCGGAAAATTTTTTACGTGTGCATCGGTAACGCGCGTCAACCTCGGCGGAGGATAACTTACCGACCACCACCGGCAGTGGTCGGTAACGGCTCGGGGAGTATAAGCTGCCGCGTTAAAAATGAAACCCGAATTTCGGCGCTTCCACGGTTCAGGGCTGAAAAGGGCCCGAAAGAAAATAACTGATTCAAACGTTCGAATTTAACGCCAACTTCGCGACGCTGACATCGCATCGGCGGCGAGTGCCGCCACAGTCGCCGCGTTTACTCTCCCTTGATAGTTGAGCGAATGGACTTGTAACTTCGAGGTTACAAATCCGACTCTACGTTTAGGTTTACATTTTCCATTAATTTTAAAGGGTGAGGGGGGGTTGGGGGGAGGATGGCGATGACAGACCAATTGCGCACCTCCCCGCCACCATCGTCGCTACCGACGACCTCGACCTCGAGCCGAGCGGGGCCGAAGGCCCGACGGGCTCCCGGAAATTTCGGAAAGGCGATATACCTTTAATTCCCAGTTGGCCGTAACTTTCTCGATGACGTCAAATTAGTGAAAAATCAAAGTTTCTTTGTCGCCGTATAGCTCGAGAACGGGTCGACGGGTGCGGGCGAGAGTAGGCTCGTCGGACGGAGGACGCGGAGACGAAGGCTTACCGCGCGAAAAATTCGCGAAAATTCGCGGAAAATTTTTTACGTGTGCATCGGTAACGCGCGTCGACCTCGGCGGAGGATAACTTACCGACCACCACCGGCAGTGGTCGGTAACGCTCGGGGGGTATAAGCTGCCGCGTTAAAAATGAAACCTGAATTTCGGCGCTTCCACGCTTCAGGGCTGAAAAGGGCCCGAAAGAAAATAACTGATCCAAACGTTCGAATTTAACGCCAATTTCGCGACGCTGACTTCGCATCGATGGCGAGTGCCGCCACAGTCGCCGCGTTTACTCTCCCTTGATAGTTGAGCGAATGGACTTGTAACTTCGAGGTTACGAATCCGACTCTACGTTTAGTTTTACATTTTCCATTAATTTTAAAGGGTGAGGAAGGGTTGGAGGGGGATGGCGATGACAGACCAATTGCGCACCTCCCGGCCACCATCGTCGCTACCGACGACCTCGACCTCGAGCCGAGCGGGGCCGAAGGCCCGACGGGCTCCCGGAAATTTCGGAAAGGCGATATACCTTTAATTCCTAGTTGGCCGTAACTTTCTCGATGACGTCAAATTAGTGAAAAATCAAAGTTTCTTTGTCGCCGTATAGCTCGAGAACGGGTCGACGGGTGCGGGCGAGAGTAGGCTCGTCGGACGGAGGACGCGGAGACGAAGGCTAACCGCACGAAAAATTCGCGAAAATTCGCGGAAAATTTTTTACGTGTGCATCGGTAACGCGCGTCTACCTCGGCGGAGGATAACTTACCGACCACCACCGGCAGTGGTCGGTAACGGCTCGGGGGGTATAAGCTGCCGCGTTAAAAATGAAACCCGAATTTCGGCGCTTCCACGGTTCAGGGCTGAAAAGGGCCCGAAAGACAATAACTGATCCAAACGTTCGAATTTAACGCCAACTTCGCGACGCTGACATCGCATCGGCGGCGAGTGCCGCCACAATTGCCGCGTTTACTCTCCCTTCATAGTTGAGCGAATGGACTTGTAACTGCGAGGTTACGAATCCGACTCTACGTTTAGGTTTACATTTTCCATTAATTTTAAAGGGTGAGGGGTGGTTGGGGGGGAGGATGGCGATGACAGACCAATTGCGCACCTCCCCGCCACCATCGTCGCTACCGACGACCTCGACCTCGAGCCGAGCGGGGCCGAAGGCCCGACGGGCTCACGGAAATTTCGGAAAGGCGATATACCTTTAATTTCCAGTTGGCCGTAACTTTCTCGATGACGTCAAATTAGTGAAAAATCAAAGTTTCTTTGTCGCCGTATAGCTCGAGAACGGGTCGACGGGTGCGGGCGAGAGTAGGCTCGTCGGACGGAGGACGCGGAGACGAAGGCTTACCGCGCGAAAAATTCGCGGAAATTCGCGGAAAATTTTTTACGTGTGCATCGGTAACGCGCGTCAACCTCGGCGGAGGATAACTTACCGACCACCACCGGCAGTGGTCGGTAACGGCTCGGGGGGTATAAGCTGCCGCGTTAAAAATGAAACCCGAATTTCGGCGCTTCCACGGTTCAGGGCTGAAAAGGGCCCGAAAGAAAATAACTGATTCAAACGTTCGAATTTAACGCCAACTTCGCGACGCTGACATCGCATCGGCGGCGAGTGCCGCCACAGTCGCCGCGTTTACTCTCCCTTGATAGTTGAGCGAATGGACTTGTAACTTCGAGGTTACAAATCCGACTCTACGTTTAGGTTTACATTTTCCATTAATTTTAAAGGGTGAGGGGGGGTTGGGGGGAGGATGGCGATGACAGACCAATTGCGCACCTCCCCGCCACCATCGTCGCTACCGACGACCTCGACCTCGAGCCGAGCGGGGCCGAAGGCCCGACGGGCTCCCGGAAATTTCGGAAAGGCGATATACCTTTAATTCCCAGTTGGCCGTAACTTTCTCGATGACGTCAAATTAGTGAAAAATCAATGTTTCTTTGTCGCCGTATAGCTCGAGAACGGGTCGACGGGTGCGGGCGAGAGTAGGCTCGTCGGACGGAGGTCGCGGAGACGAAGGCTTACCGCGCGAAAAATTCGCGAAAATTCGCGGAAAATTTTTTACGTGTGCATCGGTAACGCGCGTCGACCTCGGCGGAGGATAACTTACCGACCACCACCGGCAGTGGTCGGTAACGGCTCGGGGGGATTAAGCTGCCGCGTTAAAAATGAAACCCGAATTTCGGCGCTTCCACGGTTCAGGGCTGAAAAGGGCCCGAAAGAAAATAACTGATTCAAACGTTCGAATTTAACGCCAACTTCGCGACGCTGACATCGCATCGGCGGCGAGTGCCGCCACAGTCGCCGCGTTTACTCTCCCTTGATAGTTGAGCGAATGGACTTGTAACTTCGAGGTTACGAATCCGACTCTACGTTTAGGTTTACATTTTCCATTAATTTTAAAGGGTGAGGGGGGGTTGGGGGGGAGGATGGCGATGACAGACCAATTGCGCACCTCCCCGCCACCATCGTCGCTACCGACGACCTCGACCTCGAGCCGAGCGGGGCCGAAGGCCCGACGGGCTCCCGGAAATTTCGGAAAGGCGATATACCTTTAATTTCCAGTTGGCCGTAACTTTCTCGATGACGTCAAATTAGTGAAAAATCAAAGTTTCTTTGTCGCCGTATAGCTCGAGAACGGGTCGACGGGTGCGGGCGAGAGTAGGCTCGTCGGACGGAGGACGCGGAGACGAAGGCTTACCGCGCGAAAAATTCGCGGAAAATTTTTTACGTGTGCATCGGTAACGCGCGTCGACCTCGGCGGAGGATAACTTACCGACCACCACCGGCAGTGGTCGGTAACGGCTCGGGGGGTATAAGATGCCGCGTTAAAAATGAAACCCGAATTTCGGCGCTTCCACGGTTCAGGGCTGAAAAGGGCCCGAAAGAAAATAACTGATCCAAACGTTCGAATTTAACGCCAACTTCGCGACGCTGACATCGCATCGGCGGCGAGTGCCGCCACAGTCGCCGCGTTTACTCTCCCTTGATAGTTGAGCGAATGGACTTGTAACTTCGAGGTTACAAATCCGACTCTACGTTTAGGTTTACATTTTCCATTAATTTTAAAGGGTGAGGGGGGGTTGGGGGGGAGGATGGCGATGACAGAACAATTGCGCACCTCCCCGCCACCATCTTCGCTACCGACGACCTTGACCTCGAGCCGAGCGGGGCCGAAGGCCCGACGGGCTCCCGGAAATTTCGGAAAGGCGATATACCTTTAATTCCCAGTTGGCCGTAACTTTCTCGATGACGTCAAATTAGTGAAAAATCAAAGTTTCTTTGTCGCCGTATAGCTCGAGAACGGGTCGACGGGTGCGGGCGAGAGTAGGCTCGTCGGACGGAGGACGCGGAGACGAAGGCTTACCGCGCGAAAAATTCGCGAAAATTCGCGGAAAATTTTTTACGTGTGCATCGGTAACGCGTGTCGACCTCGGCGGAGGATAACTTACCGACCACCACCGGCAGTGGTCGGTAACGGCTCGGGGGGTATAAGCTGCCGCGTTAAAAATGAAACCCGAATTTCGGCGCTTCCACGGTTCAGGGCTGAAAAGGGCCCGACAGAAAATAACTGATTCAAACGTTCGAATTTAACGCCAACTTCGCAACGCTGACATCGCATCGGCGGCGAGTGCCGCCACAGTCGCCGCGTTTACTCTCCCTTGATAGTTGAGCGAATGGACTTGTAACTTCGAGGTTACAAATCCGACTCTACGTTTAGGTTTACATTTTCCATTAATTTTAAAGGGTGAGGGGGGGTTGGGGGGTTGGATGGCGATGACAGACCAATTGCGCACCTCCCCGCCACCATCGTCGCTACCGACGACCTCGACCTCGAGCCGAGCGGGGCCGAAGGCCCGACGGGCTCCCGGAAATTTCGGAAAGGCGATATACCTTTAATTCCCAGTTGGCCGTAACTTTCTCGATGACGTCAAATTAGTGAAAAATCAATGTTTCTTTGTCGCCGTATAGCTCGAGAACGGGTCGACGGGTGCGGGCGAGAGTAGGCTCGTCGGACGGAGGTCGCGGAGACGAAGGCTTACCGCGCGAAAAATTCGCGAAAATTCGCGGAAAATTTTTTACGTGTGCATCGGTAACGCGCGTCGACCTCGGCGGAGGATAACTTACCGACCACCACCGGCAGTGGTCGGTAACGGCTCGGGGGGATTAAGCTGCCGCGTTAAAAATGAAACCCGAATTTCGGCGCTTCCACGGTTCAGGGCTGAAAAGGGCCCGAAAGAAAATAACTGATTCAAACGTTCGAATTTAACGCCAACTTCGCGACGCTGACATCGCATCGGCGGCGAGTGCCGCCACAGTCGCCGCGTTTACTCTCCCTTGATAGTTGAGCGAATGGACTTGTAACTTCGAGGTTACGAATCCGACTCTACGTTTAGGTTTACATTTTCCATTAATTTTAAAGGGTGAGGGGGGGTTGGGGGGGAGGATGGCGATGACAGACCAATTGCGCACCTCCCCGCCACCATCGTCGCTACCGACGACCTCGACCTCGAGCCGAGCGGGGCCGAAGGCCCGACGGGCTCCCGGAAATTTCGGAAAGGCGATATACCTTTAATTTCCAGTTGGCCGTAACTTTCTCGATGACGTCAAATTAGTGAAAAATCAAAGTTTCTTTGTCGCCGTATAGCTCGAGAACGGGTCGACGGGTGCGGGCGAGAGTAGGCTCGTCGGACGGAGGACGCGGAGACGAAGGCTTACCGCGCGAAAAATTCGCGGAAAATTTTTTACGTGTGCATCGGTAACGCGCGTCGACCTCGGCGGAGGATAACTTACCGACCACCACCGGCAGTGGTCGGTAACGGCTCGGGGGGTATAAGATGCCGCGTTAAAAATGAAACCCGAATTTCGGCGCTTCCACGGTTCAGGGCTGAAAAGGGCCCGAAAGAAAATAACTGATCCAAACGTTCGAATTTAACGCCAACTTCGCGACGCTGACATCGCATCGGCGGCGAGTGCCGCCACAGTCGCCGCGTTTACTCTCCCTTGATAGTTGAGCGAATGGACTTGTAACTTCGAGGTTACAAATCCGACTCTACGTTTAGGTTTACATTTTCCATTAATTTTAAAGGGTGAGGGGGGGTTGGGGGGGAGGATGGCGATGACAGAACAATTGCGCACCTCCCCGCCACCATCTTCGCTACCGACGACCTTGACCTCGAGCCGAGCGGGGCCGAAGGCCCGACGGGCTCCCGGAAATTTCGGAAAGGCGATATACCTTTAATTCCCAGTTGGCCGTAACTTTCTCGATGACGTCAAATTAGTGAAAAATCAAAGTTTCTTTGTCGCCGTATAGCTCGAGAACGGGTCGACGGGTGCGGGCGAGAGTAGGCTCGTCGGACGGAGGACGCGGAGACGAAGGCTTACCGCGCGAAAAATTCGCGAAAATTCGCGGAAAATTTTTTACGTGTGCATCGGTAACGCGTGTCGACCTCGGCGGAGGATAACTTACCGACCACCACCGGCAGTGGTCGGTAACGGCTCGGGGGGTATAAGCTGCCGCGTTAAAAATGAAACCCGAATTTCGGCGCTTCCACGGTTCAGGGCTGAAAAGGGCCCGACAGAAAATAACTGATTCAAACGTTCGAATTTAACGCCAACTTCGCAACGCTGACATCGCATCGGCGGCGAGTGCCGCCACAGTCGCCGCGTTTACTCTCCCTTGATAGTTGAGCGAATGGACTTGTAACTTCGAGGTTACAAATCCGACTCTACGTTTAGGTTTACATTTTCCATTAATTTTAAAGGGTGAGGGGGGGTTGGGGGGTTGGATGGCGATGACAGACCAATTGCGCACCTCCCCGCCACCATCGTCGCTACCGACGACCTCGACCTCGAGCCGAGCGGGGCCGAAGGCCCGACGGGCTCCCGGAAATTTCGGAAAGGCGATATACCTTTAATTCCCAGTTGGCCGTAACTTTCTCGATGACGTCAAATTAGTGAAAAATCAATGTTTCTTTGTCGCCGTATAGCTCGAGAACGGGTCGACGGGTGCGGGCGAGAGTAGGCTCGTCGGACGGAGGTCGCGGAGACGAAGGCTTACCGCGCGAAAAATTCGCGAAAATTCGCGGAAAATTTTTTACGTGTGCATCGGTAACGCGCGTCGACCTCGGCGGAGGATAACTTACCGACCACCACCGGCAGTGGTCGGTAACGGCTCGGGGGGATTAAGCTGCCGCGTTAAAAATGAAACCCGAATTTCGGCGCTTCCACGGTTCAGGGCTGAAAAGGGCCCGAAAGAAAATAACTGATTCAAACGTTCGAATTTAACGCCAACTTCGCGACGCTGACATCGCATCGGCGGCGAGTGCCGCCACAGTCGCCGCGTTTACTCTCCCTTGATAGTTGAGCGAATGGACTTGTAACTTCGAGGTTACGAATCCGACTCTACGTTTAGGTTTACATTTTCCATTAATTTTAAAGGGTGAGGGGGGGTTGGGGGGGAGGATGGCGATGACAGACCAATTGCGCACCTCCCCGCCACCATCGTCGCTACCGACGACCTCGACCTCGAGCCGAGCGGGGCCGAAGGCCCGACGGGCTCCCGGAAATTTCGGAAAGGCGATATACCTTTAATTCCTAGTTGGCCGTAACTTTCTCGATGACGTCAAATTAGTGAAAAATCAAAGTTTCTTTGTCGCCGTATAGCTCGAGAACGGGTCGACGGGTGCGGGCGAGAGTAGGCTCGTCGGACGGAGGACGCGGAGACGAAGGCTAACCGCACGAAAAATTCGCGAAAATTCGCGGAAAATTTTTTACGTGTGCATCGGTAACGCGCGTCTACCTCGGCGGAGGATAACTTACCGACCACCACCGGCAGTGGTCGGTAACGGCTCGGGGGGTATAAGCTGCCGCGTTAAAAATGAAACCCGAATTTCGGCTCTTCCACGGTTCAGGGCTGAAAAGGGCCCGAAAGAAAATAACTGATTCAAACGTTCGAATTTAACGCCAACTTCGCGACGCTGACATCGCATCGGCGGCGAGTGCCGCCACAGTCGCCGCGTTTACTCTCCCTTGATAGTTGAGCGAATGGACTTGTAACTTCGAGGTTACAAATCCGACTCTACGTTTAGGTTTACATTTTCCATTAATTTTAGAGGGTGAGGGGGGGTTGGGGGGAGGATGGCGATGACAGACCAATTGCGCACCTCCCCGCCACCATCGTCGCTACCGACGACCTCGACCTCGAGCCGAGCGGGGCCGAAGGCCCGACGGGCTCCCGGAAATTTCGGAAAGGCGATATACCTTTAATTTCCAGTTGGCCGTAACTTTCTCGATGACGTCAAATTAGTGAAAAATCAAAGTTTCTTTGTCGCCGTATAGCTCGAGAACGGGTCGACGGGTGCGGGCGAGAGTAGGCTCGTCGGACGGAGGACGCGGAGACGAAGGCTTACCGCGCGAAAAATTCGCGGAAAATTTTTTACGTGTGCATCGGTAACGCGCGTCGACCTCGGCGGAGGATAACTTACCGACCACCACCGGCAGTGGTCGGTAACGGCTCGGGGGGTATAAGATGCCGCGTTAAAAATGAAACCCGAATTTCGGCGCTTCCACGGTTCAGGGCTGAAAAGGGCCCGAAAGAAAATAACTGATCCAAACGTTCGAATTTAACGCCAACTTCGCGACGCTGACATCGCATCGGCGGCGAGTGCCGCCACAGTCGCCGCGTTTACTCTCCCTTGATAGTTGAGCGAATGGACTTGTAACTTCGAGGTTACAAATCCGACTCTACGTTTAGGTTTACATTTTCCATTAATTTTAAAGGGTGAGGGGGGGTTGGGGGGGAGGATGGCGATGACAGAACAATTGCGCACCTCCCCGCCACCATCGTCGCTACCGACGACCTTGACCTCGAGCCGAGCGGGGCCGAAGGCCCGACGGGCTCCCGGAAATTTCGGAAAGGCGATATACCTTTAATTCCCAGTTGGCCGTAACTTTCTCGATGACGTCAAATTAGTGAAAAATCAAAGATTCTTTGTCGCCGTATAGCTCGAGAACGGGTCGACGGGTGCGGGCGAGAGTAGGCTCGTCGGACGGAGGACGCGGAGACGAAGGCTTACCGCGCGAAAAATTCGCGAAAATTCGCGGAAAATTTTTTACGTGTGCATCGGTAACGCGCGTCGACCTCGGCGGAGGATAACTTACCGACCACCACCGGCAGTGGTCGGTAACGGCTCGGGGGGTATAAGCTGCCGCGTTAAAAATGAAACCCGAATTTCGGCGCTTCCACGGTTCAGGGCTGAAAAGGGCCCGACAGAAAATAACTGATTCAAACGTTCGAATTTAACGCCAACTTCGCAACGCTGACATCGCATCGGCGGCGAGTGCCGCCACAGTCGCCGCGTTTACTCTCCCTTGATAGTTGAGCGAATGGACTTGTAACTTCGAGGTTACAAATCCGACTCTACGTTTAGGTTTACATTTTCCATTAATTTTAAAGGGTGAGGGGGGGTTGGGGGGAGGATGGCGATGACAGACCAATTGCGCACCTCCCCGCCACCATCGTCGCTACCGACGACCTCGACCTCGAGCCGAGCGGGGCCGAAGGCCCGACGGGCTCCCGGAAATTTCGGAAAGGCGATATACCTTTAATTCCCAGTTGGCCGTAACTTTCTCGATGACGTCAAATTAGTGAAAAATCAATGTTTCTTTGTCGCCGTATAGCTCGAGAACGGGTCGACGGGTGCGGGCGAGAGTAGGCTCGTCGGACGGAGGTCGCGGAGACGAAGGCTTACCGCGCGAAAAATTCGCGAAAATTCGCGGAAAATTTTTTACGTGTGCATCGGTAACGCGCGTCGACCTCGGCGGAGGATAACTTACCGACCACCACCGGCAGTGGTCGGTAACGGCTCGGGGGGATTAAGCTGCCGCGTTAAAAATGAAACCCGAATTTCGGCGCTTCCACGGTTCAGGGCTGAAAAGGGCCCGAAAGAAAATAACTGATTCAAACGTTCGAATTTAACGCCAACTTCGCGACGCTGACATCGCATCGGCGGCGAGTGCCGCCACAGTCGCCGCGTTTACTCTCCCTTGATAGTTGAGCGAATGGACTTGTAACTTCGAGGTTACGAATCCGACTCTACGTTTAGGTTTACATTTTCCATTAATTTTAAAGGGTGAGGGGGGGTTGGGGGGGAGGATGGCGATGACAGACCAATTGCGCACCTCCCCGCCACCATCGTCGCTACCGACGACCTCGACCTCGAGCCGTGCGGGGCCGAAGGCCCGACGGGCTCCCGGAAATTTCGGAAAGGCGATATACCTTTAATTCCCAGTTGGACGTAACTTTCTCGATGACGTCAAATTAGTGAAAAATCAAAGTTTCTTTGTCGCCGTATAGCTCGAGAACGGGTCGACGGGTGCGGGCGAGAGTAGGCTCGTCGGACGGAGGACGTGGAGACGAAGGCTTACCGCACGAAAAATTCGCGAAAATTCGCGGAAAATTTTTTACGTGTGCATCGGTAACGCGCGTCGTTCTCGGCGGAGGATAACTTACCGACCACCACCGGCAGTGGTCGGTAACGGCTCGGGGGGTATAAGCTGCCGCGTTAAAAATGAAACCCGAATTTCGGCGCTTCCACGGTTCAGGGCTGAAAAGGGCCCGACAGAAAATAACTGATTCAAACGTTCGAATTTAACGCCAACTTCGCGAGGCTGACATCGCATCGGCGGCGAGTGCCGCCACAGTCGCCGCGTTTACTCTCCCTTGATAGTTGAGCGAATGGACTTGTAACTTCGAGGTTACAAATCCGACTCTACGTTTAGGTTTACATATCCCATTAATTTTAAAGGGTGAGGGGGGGTTGGGGGGAGGATGGCGATGACAGACCAATTGCGCACCTTCCCGCCACCATCGTCGCTACCGACGACCTCGACCTCGAGCCGAGCGGGGCCGAAGGCCCGACGGGCTCCCGGAAATTTCGGAAAGGCGATATACCTTTAATTCCCAGTTGGCCGTAACTTTCTCGATGACGTCAAATTAGTGAAAAATCAAAGTTTCTTTGTCGCCGTATAGCTCGAGAACGGGTCGACGGGTGCGGGCGAGAGTAGGCTCGTCGGACGGAGGACGCGGAGACGAAGGCTTACCGCGCGAAAAATTCGCGGAAAATTTTTTACGTGTGCATCGGTAACGCGCGTCGACCTCGGCGGAGGATAACTTACCGACCACCACCGGCAGTGGTCGGTAACGGCTCGGGGGGTATAAGATGCCGCGTTAAAAATGAAACCCGAATTTCGGCGCTTCCACGGTTCAGGGCTGAAAAGGGCCCGAAAGAAAATAACTGATCCAAACGTTCGAATTTAACGCCAACTTCGCGACGCTGACATCGCATCGGCGGCGAGTGCCGCCACAGTCGCCGCGTTTACTCTCCCTTGATAGTTGAGCGAATGGACTTGTAACTTCGAGGTTACAAATCCGACTCTACGTTTAGGTTTACATTTTCCATTAATTTTAAAGGGTGAGGGGGGGTTGGGGGGGAGGATGGCGATGACAGAACAATTGCGCACCTCCCCGCCACCATCGTCGCTACCGACGACCTCGACCTCGAGCCGAGCGGGGCCGAAGGCCCGACGGGCTCCCGGAAATTTCGGAAAGGCGATATACCTTTAATTTCCAGTTGGCCGTAACTTTCTCGATGACGTCAAATTAGTGAAAAATCAAAGTTTCTTTGTCGCCGTATAGCTCGAGAACGGGTCGACGGGTGCGGGCGAGAGTAGGCTCGTCGGACGGAGGACGCGGAGACGAAGGCTTACCGCGCGAAAAATTCGCGGAAAATTTTTTACGTGTGCATCGGTAACGCGCGTCGACCTCGGCGGAGGATAACTTACCGACCACCACCGGCAGTGGTCGGTAACGGCTCGGGGGGTATAAGATGCCGCGTTAAAAATGAAACCCGAATTTCGGCGCTTCCACGGTTCAGGGCTGAAAAGGGCCCGAAAGAAAATAACTGATCCAAACGTTCGAATTTAACGCCAACTTCGCGACGCTGACATCGCATCGGCGGCGAGTGCCGCCACAGTCGCCGCGTTTACTCTCCCTTGATAGTTGAGCGAATGGACTTGTAACTTCGAGGTTACAAATCCGACTCTACGTTTAGGTTTACATTTTCCATTAATTTTAAAGGGTGAGGGGGGGTTGGGGGGGAGGATGGCGATGACAGAACAATTGCGCACCTCCCCGCCACCATCGTCGCTACCGACGACCTTGACCTCGAGCCGAGCGGGGCCGAAGGCCCGACGGGCTCCCGGAAATTTCGGAAAGGCGATATACCTTTAATTCCCAGTTGGCCGTAACTTTCTCGATGACGTCAAATTAGTGAAAAATCAAAGATTCTTTGTCGCCGTATAGCTCGAGAACGGGTCGACGGGTGCGGGCGAGAGTAGGCTCGTCGGACGGAGGACGCGGAGACGAAGGCTTACCGCGCGAAAAATTCGCGAAAATTCGCGGAAAATTTTTTACGTGTGCATCGGTAACGCGCGTCGACCTCGGCGGAGGATAACTTACCGACCACCACCGGCAGTGGTCGGTAACGGCTCGGGGGGTATAAGCTGCCGCGTTAAAAATGAAACCCGAATTTCGGCGCTTCCACGGTTCAGGGCTGAAAAGGGCCCGACAGAAAATAACTGATTCAAACGTTCGAATTTAACGCCAACTTCGCAACGCTGACATCGCATCGGCGGCGAGTGCCGCCACAGTCGCCGCGTTTACTCTCCCTTGATAGTTGAGCGAATGGACTTGTAACTTCGAGGTTACAAATCCGACTCTACGTTTAGGTTTACATTTTCCATTAATTTTAAAGGGTGAGGGGGGGTTGGGGGGAGGATGGCGATGACAGACCAATTGCGCACCTCCCCGCCACCATCGTCGCTACCGACGACCTCGACCTCGAGCCGAGCGGGGCCGAAGGCCCGACGGGCTCCCGGAAATTTCGGAAAGGCGATATACCTTTAATTCCCAGTTGGCCGTAACTTTCTCGATGACGTCAAATTAGTGAAAAATCAATGTTTCTTTGTCGCCGTATAGCTCGAGAACGGGTCGACGGGTGCGGGCGAGAGTAGGCTCGTCGGACGGAGGTCGCGGAGACGAAGGCTTACCGCGCGAAAAATTCGCGAAAATTCGCGGAAAATTTTTTACGTGTGCATCGGTAACGCGCGTCGACCTCGGCGGAGGATAACTTACCGACCACCACCGGCAGTGGTCGGTAACGGCTCGGGGGGATTAAGCTGCCGCGTTAAAAATGAAACCCGAATTTCGGCGCTTCCACGGTTCAGGGCTGAAAAGGGCCCGAAAGAAAATAACTGATTCAAACGTTCGAATTTAACGCCAACTTCGCGACGCTGACATCGCATCGGCGGCGAGTGCCGCCACAGTCGCCGCGTTTACTCTCCCTTGATAGTTGAGCGAATGGACTTGTAACTTCGAGGTTACGAATCCGACTCTACGTTTAGGTTTACATTTTCCATTAATTTTAAAGGGTGAGGGGGGGTTGGGGGGGAGGATGGCGATGACAGACCAATTGCGCACCTCCCCGCCACCATCGTCGCTACCGACGACCTCGACCTCGAGCCGTGCGGGGCCGAAGGCCCGACGGGCTCCCGGAAATTTCGGAAAGGCGATATACCTTTAATTCCCAGTTGGACGTAACTTTCTCGATGACGTCAAATTAGTGAAAAATCAAAGTTTCTTTGTCGCCGTATAGCTCGAGAACGGGTCGACGGGTGCGGGCGAGAGTAGGCTCGTCGGACGGAGGACGTGGAGACGAAGGCTTACCGCACGAAAAATTCGCGAAAATTCGCGGAAAATTTTTTACGTGTGCATCGGTAACGCGCGTCGTTCTCGGCGGAGGATAACTTACCGACCACCACCGGCAGTGGTCGGTAACGGCTCGGGGGGTATAAGCTGCCGCGTTAAAAATGAAACCCGAATTTCGGCGCTTCCACGGTTCAGGGCTGAAAAGGGCCCGACAGAAAATAACTGATTCAAACGTTCGAATTTAACGCCAACTTCGCGAGGCTGACATCGCATCGGCGGCGAGTGCCGCCACAGTCGCCGCGTTTACTCTCCCTTGATAGTTGAGCGAATGGACTTGTAACTTCGAGGTTACAAATCCGACTCTACGTTTAGGTTTACATATCCCATTAATTTTAAAGGGTGAGGGGGGGTTGGGGGGAGGATGGCGATGACAGACCAATTGCGCACCTTCCCGCCACCATCGTCGCTACCGACGACCTCGACCTCGAGCCGAGCGGGGCCGAAGGCCCGACGGGCTCCCGGAAATTTCGGAAAGGCGATATACCTTTAATTCCCAGTTGGCCGTAACTTTCTCGATGACGTCAAATTAGTGAAAAATCAAAGTTTCTTTGTCGCCGTATAGCTCGAGAACGGGTCGACGGGTGCGGGCGAGAGTAGGCTCGTCGGACGGAGGACGCGGAGACGAAGGCTTACCGCGCGAAAAATTCGCGAAAATTCGCGGAAATTTTTTTACGTGTGCATCGGTAACGTGCGTCGACCTCGGCGGAGGATAACTTACCGACCACCACCGGCAGTGGTCGGTAACGGCTCGGGGGGTATAAGCTGCCGCGTTAAAAATGAAACCCGAATTTCGGCTCTTCCACGGTTCAGGGCTGAAAAGGGCCCGAAAGAAAATAACTGATTCAAACGTTCGAATTTAACGCCAACTTCGCGACGCTGACATCGCATCGGCGGCGAGTGCCGCCACAGTCGCCGCGTTTACTCTCCCTTGATAGTTGAGCGAATGGACTTGTAACTTCGAGGTTACAAATCCGACTCTACGTTTAGGTTTACATTTTCCATTAATTTTAAAGCGTGAGGGGGGGTTGGGGGGGAGGATGACGATGACAGACCAATTGCGCACCTCCCCGACACCATCGTCGCTACCGACGGCCTCGACCTCGAGCCGAGCGGGGCCGAAGGCCCGACGGGCTCCCGGAAATTTCGGAAAGGCGATATACCTTTAATTCCCAGTTGGACGTAACTTTCTCGATGACGTCAAATTAGTGAAAAATCAAAGTTTCTTTGTCGCCGTATAGCTCGAGAACGGGTCGACGGGTGCGGGCGAGAGTAGGCTCGTCGGACGGAGGACGCGGAGACGAAGGCTAACCGCACGAAAAATTCGCGAAAATTCGCGGAAAATTTTTTACGTGTGCATCGGTAACGCGCGTCGTTCTCGGCGGAGGATAACTTACCGACCACCACCGGCAGTGGTCGGTAACGCTCGGGGGGTATAAGCTGCCGCGTTTAAAATGAAACCCGAATTTCGGCGCTTCCACGGTTCAGGGCTGAAAAGGGCCCGAAAGAAAATAACTGATCCAAACGTTCGAATTTAACGCCAACTTCGCGACGCTGACTTCGCATCGATAGCGAGTGCCGCCACAGTCGCCGCGTTTACTCTCCCTTGATAGTTGAGCGAATGGACTTGTAACTTCGAGGTTACAAATCCGACTCTACGTTTAGGTTTACATTTTCCATTAATTTTAGAGGGTGAGGGGGGGTTGGGGGGAGGATGGCGATGACAGACCAATTGCGCACCTCCCCGCCACCATCGTCGCTACCGACGGCCTCGACCTCGAGCCGAGCGGGGCCGAAGGCCCGACGGGCTCCCGGAAATTTCGGAAAGGCGATATACCTTTAATTCCCAGTTGGCCGTAACTTTCTCGATGACGTCAAATTAGTGAGAAATCAAAGTTTCTTTGTCGCCGTATAGCTCGAGAACGGGTCGACGGGTGCGGGCGAGAGTAGGCTCGTCGGACGGAGGACGCGGAGACGAAGGCTTACCGCGCGAAAAATTCGCGGAAATTTTTTTACGTGTGCATCGGTAACGCGCGTCGACCTCGGCGGAGGATAACTTACCGACCACCACCGGCAGTGGTCGGTAACGCTCGAGGGGTATAAGCTGCCGCGTTAAAAATGAAACCTGAATTTCGGCGCTTCCACGGTTCAGGGCTGAAAAGGGCCCGAAAGAAAATAACTGATCCAAACGTTCGAATTTAACGCCAATTTCACGACGCTGACTTCGCATCGATGGCGAGTGCCGCCACAGTCGCCGCGTTTACTCTCCCTTGATAGTTGAGCGAATGGACTTGTAACTTCGAGGTTACGAATCCGACTCTACGTTTAGGTTTACATTTTCCATTAATTTTAAAGGGTGAGGAAGGGTTGGGGGGGGGATGGCGATGACAGACCAATTGCGCACCTCCCGGCCACCATCGTCGCTACCGACGACCTCGACCTCGAGCCGAGCGGGGCCGAAGGCCCGACGGGCTCCCGGAAATTTCGGAAAGGCGATATACCTTTAATTCCCAGTTGGCCGTAACTTTCTCGATGACGTCAAATTAGTGAAAAATCAAAGTTTCTTTGTCGCCGTATAGCTCGAGAACGGGTCGACGGGTGCGGGCGAGAGTAGGCTCGTCGGACGGAGGACGCGGAGACGAAGGCTTACCGCGCGAAAAATTCGCGAAAATTCGCGGAAAATTTTTTACGTGTGCATCGGTAACGCGCGTCGACCTCGGCGGAGGATAACTTACCGACCACCACCGGCAGTGGTCGGTAACGCTCGGGGGGTATAAGCTGCCGCGTTAAAAATGAAACCTGAATTTCGGCGCTTCCACGGTTCAGGGCTGAAAAGGGCCCGAAAGAAAATAACTGATCCAAACGTTCGAATTTAACGCCAATTTCGCGACGCTGACTTCGCATCGATGGCGAGTGCCGCCACAGTCGCCGCGTTTACTCTCCCTTGATAGTTGAGCGAATGGACTTGTAACTTCGAGGTTACGAATCCGACTCTACGTTTAGTTTTACATTTTCCATTAATTTTAAAGGGTGAGGAAGGGTTGGAGGGGGATGGCGATGACAGACCAATTGCGCACCTCCCGGCCACCATCGTCGCTACCGACGACCTCGACCTCGAGCCGAGCGGGGCCGAAGGCCCGACGGGCTCCCGGAAATTTCGGAAAGGCGATATACCTTTAATTCCTAGTTGGCCGTAACTTTCTCGATGACGTCAAATTAGTGAAAAATCAAAGTTTCTTTGTCGCCGTATAGCTCGAGAACGGGTCGACGGGTGCGGGCGAGAGTAGGCTCGTCGGACGGAGGACGCGGAGACGAAGGCTAACCGCACGAAAAATTCGCGAAAATTCGCGGAAAATTTTTTACGTGTGCATCGGTAACGCGCGTCTACCTCGGCGGAGGATAACTTACCGACCACCACCGGCAGTGGTCGGTAACGGCTCGGGGGGTATAAGCTGCCGCGTTAAAAATGAAACCCGAATTTCGGCGCTTCCACGGTTCAGGGCTGAAAAGGGCCCGAAAGAAAATAACTGATCCAAACGTTCGAATTTAACGCCAACTTCGCGACGCTGACATCGCATCGGCGGCGAGTGCCGCCACAATTGCCGCGTTTACTCTCCCTTCATAGTTGAGCGAATGGACTTGTAACTGCGAGGTTACGAATCCGACTCTACGTTTAGGTTTACATTTTCCATTAATTTTAAAGGGTGAGGGGTGGTTGGGGGGGAGGATGGCGATGACAGACCAATTGCGCACCTACCCGCCACCATCGTCGCTACCGACGACCTCGACCTCGAGCCGAGCGGGGCCGAAGGCCCGACGGGCTCCCGGAAATTTCAGAAAGGCGATATACCTTTAATTCCCAGTTGGCCGTAACTTTCTCGATGACGTCAAATTAGTGAAAAATCAAAGTTTCTTTGTCGCCGTATAGCTCGAGAACGGGTCGACGGGTGCGGGCGAGAGTAGGCTCGTCGGACGGAGGACGCGGAGACGAAGGCTTACCGCGCGAAAAATTCGCGGAAAATTTTTTACGTGTGCATCGGTAACGCGCGTCGACCTCGGCGGAGGATAACTTACCGACCACCACCGGCAGTGGTCGGTAACGGCTCGGGGGGTATAAGCTGCCGCGTTAAAAATGAAACCCGAATTTCGGCGCTTCCACGGTTCAGGGCTGAAAAGGGCCCGACAGAAAATAACTGATTCAAACGTTCGAATTTAACGCCAACTTCGCAACGCTGACATCGCATCGGCGGCGAGTGCCGCCACAGTCGCCGCGTTTACTCTCCCTTGATAGTTGAGCGAATGGACTTGTAACTTCGAGGTTACAAATCCGACTCTACGTTTAGGTTTACATTTTCCATTAATTTTAAAGGGTGAGGGGGGGTTGGGGGGAGGATGGCGATGACAGACCAATTGCGCACCTCCCCGCCACCATCGTCGCTACCGACGACCTCGACCTCGAGCCGAGCGGGGCCGAAGGCCCGACGGGCTCCCGGAAATTTCGGAAAGGCGATATACCTTTAATTCCCAGTTGGCCGTAACTTTCTCGATGACGTCAAATTAGTGAAAAATCAATGTTTCTTTGTCGCCGTATAGCTCGAGAACGGGTCGACGGGTGCGGGCGAGAGTAGGCTCGTCGGACGGAGGTCGCGGAGACGAAGGCTTACCGCGCGAAAAATTCGCGGAAATTCGCGGAAAATTTTTTACGTGTGCATCGGTAACGCGCGTCGACCTCGGCGGAGGATAACTTACCGACTACCACCGGCAGTGGTCGGTAACGGCTCGGGGGGATTAAGCTGCCGCGTTAAAAATGAAACCCGAATTTCGGCGCTTCCACGGTTCCGGGCTGAAAAGGGCCCGAAAGAAAATAACTGATTCAAACGTTCGAATTTAACGCCAACTTCGCGACGCTGACATCGCATCGGCGGCGAGTGCCGCCACAGTCGCCGTGTTTACTCTCCCTTGATAGTTGAGCGAATGGACTTGTAACTTCGAGGTTACGAATCCGACTCTACGTTTAGGTTTACATTTTCCATTAATTTTAAAGGGTGAGGGGGGGTCGGGGGGGAGGATGGCGATGACAGACCAATTGCGCACCTCCCCGCCACCATCGTCGCTACCGACGACCTCGACCTCGAGCCGTGCGGGGCCGAAGGCCCGACGGGCTCCCGGAAATTTCGGAAAGGCGATATACCTTTAATTCCCAGTTGGACGTAACTTTCTCGATGACGTCAAATTAGTGAAAAATCAAAGTTTCTTTGTCGCCGTATAGCTCGAGAACGGGTCGACGGGTGCGGGCGAGAGTAGGCTCGTCGGACGGAGGACGTGGAGACGAAGGCTAACCGCACGAAAAATTCGCGAAAATTCGCGGAAAATTTTTTACGTGTGCATCGGTAACGCGCGTCGTTCTCGGCGGAGGATAACTTACCGACCACCACCGGCAGTGGTCGGTAACGGCTCGGGGGGTATAAGCTGCCGCGTTAAAAATGAAACCCGAATTTCGGCGCTTCCACGGTTCAGGGCTGAAAAGGGCCCGACAGAAAATAACTGATTCAAACGTTCGAATTTAACGCCAACTTCGCGACGCTGACATCGCATCGGCGGCGAGTGCCGCCACAGTCGCCGCGTTTACTCTCCCTTGATAGTTGAGCGAATGGACTTGTAACTTCGAGGTTACAAATCCGACTCTACGTTTAGGTTTACATATCCCATTAATTTTAAAGGGTGAGGGGGGGTTGGGGGGAGGATGGCGATGACAGACCAATTGCGCACCTTCCCGCCACCATCGTCGCTACCGACGACCTCGACCTCGAGCCGAGCGGGGCCGAAGGCCCGACGGGCTCCCGGAAATTTCGGAAAGGCGATATACCTTTAATTCCCAGTTGGCCGTAACTTTCTCGATGACGTCAAATTAGTGAAAAATCAAAGTTTCTTTGTCGCCGTATAGCTCGAGAACGGGTCGACGGGTGCGGGCGAGAGTAGGCTCGTCGGACGGAGGACGCGGAGACGAAGGCTTACCGCGCGAAAAATTCGCGAAAATTCGCGGAAATTTTTTTACGTGTGCATCGGTAACGTGCGTCGACCTCGGCGGAGGATAACTTACCGACCACCACCGGCAGTGGTCGGTAACGGCTCGGGGGGTATAAGCTGCCGCGTTAAAAATGAAACCCGAATTTCGGCTCTTCCACGGTTCAGGGCTGAAAAGGGCCCGAAAGAAAATAACTGATTCAAACGTTCGAATTTAACGCCAACTTCGCGACGCTGACATCGCATCGGCGGCGAGTGCCGCCACAGTCGCCGCGTTTACTCTCCCTTGATAGTTGAGCGAATGGACTTGTAACTTCGAGGTTACAAATCCGACTCTACGTTTAGGTTTACATTTTCCATTAATTTTAAAGGGTGAGGGGGGGTTGGGGGGGAGGATGGCGATGACAGACCAATTGCGCACCTCCCCGACACCATCGTCGCTACCGACGGCCTCGACCTCGAGCCGAGCGGGGCCGAAGGCCCGACGGGCTCCCGGAAATTTCGGAAAGGCGATATACCTTTAATTCCCAGTTGGACGTAACTTTCTCGATGACGTCAAATTAGTGAAAAATCAAAGTTTCTTTGTCGCCGTATAGCTCGAGAACGGGTCGACGGGTGCGGGCGAGAGTAGGCTCGTCGGACGGAGGACGCGGAGACGAAAGCTAACCGCACGAAAAATTCGCGAAAATTCGCGGAAAATTTTTTACGTGTGCATCGGTAACGCGCGTCGTTCTCGGCGGAGGATAACTTACCGACCACCACCGGCAGTGGTCGGTAACGCTCGGGGGGTATAAGCTGCCGCGTTTAAAATGAAACCCGAATTTCGGCGCTTCCACGGTTCAGGGCTGAAAAGGGCCCGAAAGAAAATAACTGATCCAAACGTTCGAATTTAACGCCAACTTCGCGACGCTGACTTCGCATCGATAGCGAGTGCCGCCACAGTCGCCGCGTTTACTCTCCCTTGATAGTTGAGCGAATGGACTTGTAACTTCGAGGTTACAAATCCGACTCTACGTTTAGGTTTACATTTTCCATTAATTTTAAAGGGTGAGGAAGGGTTGGGGGGGGGATGGCGATGACAGACCAATTGCGCACCTCCCCGCCACCATCGTCGCTACCGACGGCCTCGACCTCGAGCCGAGCGGGGCCGAAGGCCCGACGGGCTCCCGGAAATTTCGGAAAGGCGATATACCTTTAATTCCTAGTTGGACGTAACTTTCTCGATGACGTCAAATTAGTGAAAAATCAAAGTTTCTTTGTCGCCGTATAGCTCGAGAACGGGTCGACGGGTGCGGGCGAGAGTAGGCTCGTCGGACGGAGGACGCGGAGACGAAGGCTAACCGCACGAAAAATTCGCGAAAATTCGCGGAAAATTTTTTACGTGTACATCGGTAACGAGCGTCGACCTCGGCGGAGGATAACTTACCGACCACCACCGGCAGTGGTCGGTAACGCTCGGGGGGTATAAGCTGCCGCGTTAAAAATGAAACCCGAATTTCGGCGCTTCCACGATTCAGGGCTGAAAGGGGCCCGAAAGAAAATAACTGATTCAAACGTTCGAATTTAACGCCAACTTCGCGACGCTGACATTGCATCGGCGGCGAGTGATGCCACAGTCGCCGCGTTTACTCTCCCTTGATAGTTGAGCGAATGGACTTGTAACTTCGAGGTTACAAATCCGACTCTACGTTTAGGTTTACATTTTCCATTAATTTTAAAGGGTGAGGGGGGGTTGGGGGGGAGGATGGCGATGACAGACCAATTGCGCACCTCCCGGCCACCATCGTCGCTACCGACGACCTCGACCTCGAGCCGAGCGGGGCCGAAGGCCCGACGGGCTCCCGGAAATTTCGGAAAGGCGATATACCTTTAATTCCCAGTTGGCCGTAACTTTCTCGATGACGTCAAATTAGTGAAAAATCAATGTTTCTTTGTCGCCGTATAGCTCGAGAACGGGTCGACGGGTGCGGGCGAGAGTAGGCTCGTCGGACGGAGGACGCGGAGACGAAGGCTTACCGCGCGAAAAATTCGCGAAAATTCGCGGAAATTTTTTTACGTGTGCATCGGTAACGCGCGTCGACCTCGGCGGAGGATAACTTACCGACCACCACCGGCAGTGGTCGGTAACGCTCGGGGGGTATAAGCTGCCGCGTTAAAAATGAAACCTGAATTTCGGCGCTTCCACGGTTCAGGGCTGAAAAGGGCCCGAAAGAAAATAACTGATCCAAACGTTCGAATTTAACGCCAATTTCGCGACGCTGACTTCGCATCGATGGCGAGTGCCGCCACAGTCGCCGCGTTTACTCTCCCTTGATAGTTGAGCGAATGGACTTGTAACTTCGAGGTTACGAATCCGACTCTACGTTTAGTTTTACATTTTCCATTAATTTTAAAGGGTGAGGAAGGGTTGGAGGGGGATGGCGATGACAGACCAATTGCGCACCTCCCGGCCACCATCGTCGCTACCGACGACCTCGACCTCGAGCCGAGCGGGGCCGAAGGCCCGACGGGCTCCCGGAAATTTCGGAAAGGCGATATACCTTTAATTCCTAGTTGGCCGTAACTTTCTCGATGACGTCAAATTAGTGAAAAATCAAAGTTTCTTTGTCGCCGTATAGCTCGAGAACGGGTCGACGGGTGCGGGCGAGAGTAGGCTCGTCGGACGGAGGACGCGGAGACGAAGGCTAACCGCACGAAAAATTCGCGAAAATTCGCGGAAAATTTTTTACGTGTGCATCGGTAACGCGCGTCTACCTCGGCGGAGGATAACTTACCGACCACCACCGGCAGTGGTCGGTAACGGCTCGGGGGGTATAAGCTGCCGCGTTAAAAATGAAACCCGAATTTCGGCGCTTCCACGGTTCAGGGCTGAAAAGGGCCCGAAAGAAAATAACTGATCCAAACGTTCGAATTTAACGCCAACTTCGCGACGCTGACATCGCATCGGCGGCGAGTGCCGCCACAATTGCCGCGTTTACTCTCCCTTCATAGTTGAGCGAATGGACTTGTAACTGCGAGGTTACGAATCCGACTCTACGTTTAGGTTTACATTTTCCTTTAATTTTAAAGGGTGAGGGGAGGTTGGGGGGGAGGATGGCGATGACAGACCAATTGCGCACCTCCCGGCCACCATCGTCGCTACCGACGACCTCGACCTCGAGCCGAGCGGGGCCGAAGGCCCGACGGGCTCCCGGAAATTTCAGAAAGGCGATATACCTTTAATTCCCAGTTGGCCGTAACTTTCTCGATGACGTCAAATTAGTGAAAAATCAAAGTTTCTTTGTCGCCGTATAGCTCGAGAACGGGTCGACGGGTGCGGGCGAGAGTAGGCTCGTCGGACGGAGGACGCGGAGACGAAGGCTTACCGCGCGAAAAATTCGCGGAAAATTTTTTACGTGTGCATCGGTAACGCGCGTCGACCTCGGCGGAGGATAACTTACCGACCACCACCGGCAGTGGTCGGTAACGGCTCGGGGGGTATAAGCTGCCGCGTTAAAAATGAAACCCGAATTTCGGCGCTTCCACGGTTCAGGGCTGAAAAGGGCCCGACAGAAAATAACTGATTCAAACGTTCGAATTTAACGCCAACTTCGCAACGCTGACATCGCATCGGCGGCGAGTGCCGCCACAGTCGCCGCGTTTACTCTCCCTTGATAGTTGAGCGAATGGACTTGTAACTTCGAGGTTACAAATCCGACTCT